>NW_028153933.1:0-306000 GCF_964211835.1 Anser anser
TCACTGCAGTGCATTCTCAGTGGTGCCAGTGCACTCTCTGGACTCACTTCAGTGCATCCCCAGTGGTGCCTGTGCACTCTCTGGACTCACTGCAGTGCATCCCCAGTGGAGCCAGTGCACTCTCTGGACTCACTGCAGTGCATCCGCAGTGGTGCCAGTGCACTCTCTGGACTCACTGCACTGCATCTCCAGTGGTGCCAGTGCACTCTCTGGACTCACTGCACTGCATCCTCAGTGCTGCCAGTGCACTCTCTTGAGTCACTGCACTGCATCCCCTGTGGTGCAAGAGCACTCTCTGGACTCACAGCAGTGCTCACCTGTGGTGTCAGTGCAATCTCTGGACTCACTGCAGTGCATCCCCTGTGGTGCCAGTGCACTCTCAGGACTCACTGCACTGCATCCCCAGTGGTGCCAGTGCACTCACTGGATTCACTGCACTGCATCCCCAGTGGTGCCAGTGCACTCTCTGGACTCACTGCACTGCATCCCCAGTGGTGCCAGTGCACTCACTGGTTTCACTGCACTGCATCCCCAGTGGTGCCAGTGCACTCTCTGGACTCACTGCACTGCATCCCCAGTGGTGCCAGTGCATTCACTGGACTCACTGCACTGCATCCCCAGTGGTGCCAGTGCACTCACTGGACTCACTGGACACATCCCCAGTGGTGCCAGTGCACTCTCTGGACTCACTGCAGTGCATCCCCAGTGGTGCCAGTGCACTCTCTGGACTCACTGCACTGCATCCCCACTGGTGCCAGTGTACTCTCTGGACTCACTGCAGTGCATCCCCAGTGGTGCCAGTGCACTCTCTGGACTCACTGCACTGCATCCCCACTGGTGCCAGTGCACTCTCTGGACTCACTCTAGTGCATCCCCAGTGGTGCCAGTGCACTCTCTGGACTCACTGCAGTGCATCCCCACTGGTGCCAGTGCACTCTCTGGACTCACTGCACTGCATCCCCAGTGGTGCCAGTGCACTCTCTGGACTCACTGCACTGCAGCCCCATTGGTGCCAGTGCACTCTCTGGACTCACTGCACTGCATCACAGGTAGTGCCAGTGCACTCTCTGGACTCACTGCACTGCATCCCCAGTGGTGCCAGTGCACTCTCTGGACTCACTGCACTGCATCCCCAGTGGTGCCAGTGCACTCTCTGCACTCACTTCTCTGCATTCCCAGTGGTGCCAGTGCACTCTCTGGACTCACTGCAGTGCATCCCCACTGGTGCCAGTGCACTCTCTGGACTCACTGCAGTGCATCCCCATTGGTGCCAGTGCACTCTCTGGACTCACTGCACTGCATCCCCAGTGGTGACAGTGTACTCTCTGGACTCACTGCAGTGCATCCCCAGTGGTGCCAGTGCACTCTCTGGACTCACTGAAGTGCATCCCCAGTGGTGCCAGTGCACTCTCTGGACTCACTGAAGTGCATTCTCAGTGGTGCCAGTGCACTCTCTGGACTCACTGCAGTGCATCCCCAGTGGTGCTAGTACACTCACTGGACTCACTGCACTGCATCCCCAGTGGTGCCAGTGCACTCTCTGGACTCACTGTACTGCATCCCCACTGGTGCCAGTGCACTATGTGGACTCACTGTGCTGCATCCCCAGTGGTGACAGTGCACTCTCTGGACTAACTGCAGTGCATCCCCAGTGGTGCCAGTGCACTCTCTGGACTCACTGCAGTGCATCCCCAGTGGTGCCAGTGCACTCTCTGGTCTCACTGCAGTGCATCCCCAGTGGTGCCAGTGCAGTCTCTGGACTCACTGCACTGCGTCCCCAGTGGTGCCAGTGCACTCTCTGGACTCACTGCACTGCATCCCCAGTGGTGTCAGTGCACTCTCTGGACTCACTGTACTGCACCCCCAGTGGTGCCAGTGCACTCACTGGACTGACTGCACTGCATCCCCAGTGGTGCCAGTGCGCTCTCTGGAGTCACAGCACTGCATCCCCAGTGGTGCCAGTGCACTCTCTGGACTCACTGCACTGCATCACGGGTGGTGCCAGTGCACTCTCTGGACTCACTGCAGTGAATCCCCGGTGGTGCCAGTGTACTCTCTGCAGTCACTGCACTGCATCCCCAGTGGTGCCAGTGCACTCACTGGACTGCATCCCCAGTGGTGCCAGTGCACTCTCTGGACTCACTGCACTGCATCCCCAGTGGTGCCAGTGTACTCTCTGGACTCACTGCACTGCATCCCCAGTGGTGCCAGAGCACTCTCTGGATAAACTGCACTGCATCCCCCGTGGTGCCACTGCACTCTCTGGACTCACTGCACTGCATCCCCAGTGGTGTCAGTGCACTCTCTGGACTCACTGAAGTGCATACCCAGTTGTGCCAGTGCACTCTCTGGACTCAATGCACTGCATCCCCAGTGGTGCCAGTGCACTCTCTGGACTCAGTGCACTGCATCCCCAGTGGTGCCAGTGCAATCTCTGGACTCACTGTAGTGCATCCCCAGTGGTGCCAGTGCACTCTCTGGACTCACTGCAGTGCATCCCAAGTGGTGACAGTGCACTCTCTGGACTCACTGCAGTGCATCCCCAGTGGTGCCAGTGCACTCTCTGGACTCACTGCACTGCATCCCCAGTGGTGCCAGTGCACTCTCTGGACTCACTGCACTGCATCCCCAGTGGTGCCAGTGCACTCTCTGGAGTCACTGAAGTGCATCCCCAGTGGTGCCAGTGCACTCTCTGGACTCACTGCACTGCATGCCCAGTGGTGCCAGTGCACTCTCTGGACTCACTGTACTGCATCCCCAGTGGTACCAGTGCACTCTGTGGACTCACTGTACTGCATCCCCAGTGGTGACAGTGCACTCTCTGGACTCACTGCAGTGCATCCCCAGTAGTGCCAGTGCACTCTCTGGACTCACTGCAGTGCATCCCCAGTGGTGCCAGTGCACTCTCTGGACTCACTGCACTGCATCCCCAGTGGTGCCAGTGCACTCTCTGGACTCACTGCAGTGCATCCACAGTGGTGCCAGTGCACTCACTGGACTCACTGCAGTGCATTCCCTCTGGTGCCAGTGCACTCTCTGGACTCACTGCACTGCATCCCCAGTGGTGCCAGTGCACTCTCTGGACTCACTGCACTGCATCCCCAGTGCTGCGAGTGCATTCTCTGGACTCACTGCAGTGCATCACCAGTGGTGCCAGTGCACTCTCTGGACTCACTGAGGTGCATCCCCAGTGGTGCTAGTGCACTCTCTGGAGTCACTGAAGTGCATCCCCAGTGGTGCCAGTGCACTCTCTGGACTCACTGCAGTGCATCCCCAGTGGTGCCAGTGCACTCTCTGGACTCACTGAACTGCATCCCCAGTGGTGCCAGTGCACTCTCTGGACTCACTGTACTGCATCCCCAGTGCTGCCAGTGCACTCTCTGGACTCACTGCACTGCATCCCCAGTGGTGCCACTGCACTCTCTGGACTCACTGCACTGCTTCCCCAGTGGTGCCAGTGCACTCTCTGGACTCACTGCACTGCATCCCCAGTGCTGCCAGTGCACTCACTGGACTCACTGCAGTGCATCCCCAGTGGTGCCAGTGCGCTCTCTGGACTCACTGCACTGCATCACCAGTGGTGCCAGTGCACTCTCTGGACTCACTGCACTGCATCCCTAGTGGTTCCAGCGCACTCTCTGGACTCACTGCACTGCATCCCCAGTGGTGCCAGTGCACTCTGTGGACTCACTGCAGTGCATTCTCAGTGGTGCCAGTGCACTCTCTGGACCAACTTCAGTGCATCCCCAGTGGTGCCTGTGCACTCTCTGGACTCACTGCAGTGCATCCCCAGTGGAGCCAGTGCACTCTCTGGACTCACTGCAGTGCATCCGCAGTGGTGCCAGTGCACTCTCTGGACTCACTGCACTGCATCTCCAGTGGTGCCAGTGCACTCTCTGGACTCACTGCACTGCATCCTCAGTGCTGCCAGTGCACTCTCTTGAGTCACTGCACTGCATCCCCTGTGGTGCAAGAGCACTCTCTGGACTCACAGCAGTGCTCACCTGTGGTGTCAGTGCAATCTCTGGACTCACTGCAGTGCATCCCCTGTGGTGCCAGTGCACTCTCAGGGCTCACTGCACTGCATCCCCAGTGGTGCCAGTGCACTCACTGGATTCACTGCACTGCATCCCCAGTGGTGCCAGTGCACTCTCTGGACTCACTGCACTGCATCCCCAGTGGTGCCAGTGCACTCACTGGTTTCACTGCACTGCATCCCCAGTGGTGCCAGTGCACTCTCTGGACTCACTGCACTGCATCCCCAGTGGTGCCAGTGCATTCACTGGACTCACTGCACTGCATCCCCAGTGGTGCCAGTGCACTCACTGGACTCACTGGACACATCCCCAGTGGTGCCAGTGCACTCTCTGGACTCACTGCAGTGCATCCCCAGTGGTGCCAGTGCACTCTCTGGACTCACTGCACTGCATCCCCAGTGGTGCCAGTGTACTCTCTGGACTCACTGCAGTGCATCCCCAGTGGTGCCAGTGCACTCTCTGGACTCACTGCACTGCATCCCCACTGGTGCCAGTGCACTCTCTGGACTCACTCTAGTGCATCCCCAGTGGTGCCAGTGCACTCTCTGGACTCACTGCAGTGCATCCCCACTGGTGCCAGTGCACTCTCTGGACTCACTGCACTGCATCCCCACTGGTGCCAGTGCACTCTCTGGACTCACTCTAGTGCATCCCCAGTGGTGCCAGTGCACTCTCTGGACTCACTGAACTGCAGCCCCATTGGTGCCAGTGCACTCTCTGGACTCACTGCACTGCATCACATGTAGTGCCAGTGCACTCTCTGGACTCACTGCACTGCATCCCCAGTGGTGCCAGTGCACTCTCTGGACTCACTGCACTGCATCCCCAGTGGTGCCAGTGCACTCTCTGCACTCACTTCTCTGCATTCCCAGTGGTGCCAGTGAAGTCTCTGGACTCACTGCACTGCATCCCCAGTGGTGCCAGTGCACTCTCTGGACTCACTGCAGTGCATCCCCAGTGGTGCCAGTGCACTCTCTGGACTCACTGCACTGCATCCCCAGTGGTGACAGTGTACTCTCTGGACTCACTGCAGTGCATCTCCAGTGGTGCCAGTGCACTCTCTGGACTCACTGCACTGCATCCTCAGTGCTGCCAGTGCACTCTCTTGAGTCACTGCACTGCATCCCCTGTGGTGCAAGAGCACTCTCTGGACTCACAGCAGTGCTCACCTGTGGTGTCAGTGCAATCTCTGGACTCACTGCAGTGCATCCCCTGTGGTGCCAGTGCACTCTCAGGGCTCACTGCACTGCATCCCCAGTGGTGCCAGTGCACTCACTGGATTCACTGCACTGCATCCCCAGTGGTGCCAGTGCACTCTCTGGACTCACTGCACTGCATCCCCAGTGGTGCCAGTGCACTCACTGGTTTCACTGCACTGCATCCCCAGTGGTGCCAGTGCACTCTCTGGACTCACTGCACTGCATCCCCAGTGGTGCCAGTGCATTCACTGGACTCACTGCACTGCATCCCCAGTGGTGCCAGTGCACTCACTGGACTCACTGGACACATCCCCAGTGGTGCCAGTGCACTCTCTGGACTCACTGCAGTGCATCCCCAGTGGTGCCAGTGCACTCTCTGGACTCACTGCACTGCATCCCCAGTGGTGCCAGTGTACTCTCTGGACTCACTGCAGTGCATCCCCAGTGGTGCCAGTGCACTCTCTGGACTCACTGCACTGCATCCCCACTGGTGCCAGTGCACTCTCTGGACTCACTCTAGTGCATCCCCAGTGGTGCCAGTGCACTCTCTGGACTCACTGCAGTGCATCCCCACTGGTGCCAGTGCACTCTCTGGACTCACTGCACTGCATCCCCAGTGGTGCCAGTGCACTCTCTGGACTCACTGCACTGCAGCCCCATTGGTGCCAGTGCACTCTCTGGACTCACTGCACTGCATCACAGGTAGTGCCAGTGCACTCTCTGGACTCACTGCACTGCATCCCCAGTGGTGCCAGTGCACTCTCTGGACTCACTGCACTGCATCCCCAGTGGTGCCAGTGCACTCTCTGCACTCACTTCTCTGCATTCCCAGTGGTGCCAGTGAAGTCTCTGGACTCACTGCACTGCATCCCCAGTGGTGCCAGTGCACTCTCTGGACTCACTGAAGTGCATTCTCAGTGGTGCCAGTGCACTCTCTGGACTCACTGCAGTGCATCCCCAGTGGTGCTAGTACACTCACTGGACTCACTGCACTGCATCCCCAGTGGTGCCAGTGCACTCTCTGGACTCACTGTACTGCATCCCCACTGGTGCCAGTGCACTATGTGGACTCACTGTACTGCATCCCCAGTGGTGACAGTGCACTCTCTGGACTAACTGCAGTGCATCCCCAGTGGTGCCAGTGCACTCTCTGGACTCACTGCAGTGCATCCCCAGTGGTGCCAGTGCACTCTCTGGTCTCACTGCAGTGCATCCCCAGTGGTGCCAGTGCAGTCTCTGGACTCACTGCACTGCGTCCCCAGTGGTGCCAGTGCACTGTCTGGACTCACTGCAGTGCATCCCCAGTGGTGTCAGTGCACTCTCTGGACTCACTGTACTGCACCCCCAGTGGTGCCAGTGCACTCACTGGACTGACTGCACTGCATCCCCAGTGGTGCCAGTGCGCTCTCTGGAGTCACAGCACTGCATCCCCAGTGGTGCCAGTGCACTCACTGGACTCACTGCACTGCATCACAGGTGGTGCCAGTGCACTCTCTGGACTCACTGCAGTGAATCCCCGGTGGTGCCAGTGTACTCTCTGCAGTCACTGCACTGCATCCCCAGTGGTGCCAGTGCACTCACTGGACTGCATCCCCAGTGGTGCCAGTGCACTCTCTGGACTCACTGCACTGCATCCCCAGTGGTGCCAGTGTACTCTCTGGACTCACTGCACTGCATCCCCAGTGGTGCCAGTGTACTCTCTGGACTCACTGCACTGCATCTCCAGTGGTGCCACTGCACTCTCTGGACTCACTGCACTGCATCCCCAGTGGTGTCAGTGCACTCTCTGGACTCACTGAAGTGCATACCCAGTTGTGCCAGTGCACTCTCTGGACTCAATGCACTGCATCCCCAGTGGTGCCAGTGCACTCTCTGGACTCACCGCACTGCATCCCCAGTGGTGCCAGTGCACTCTCTGGAGTAACTGCAGTGCATCACCAGTGGTGCCACTGCACTCTCTGGACTCACTGCAGTGCATCCTAAGTGGTGCCAGTGCACTCTCTGGACTCACTGTACTGCATCACCATTGGTGCCAGTGCACTCTCTGGAGTCACTGAAGTGCATCCCCAGTGGTGCCAGTGCACTCTCTGGACTCACTGCACTGCATGCCCAGTGGTGCCAGTGCACTCTCTGGACTCACTGTACTGCATCCCCACTGGTACCAGTGCACTCTGTGGACTCACTGTACTGCATCCCCAGTGGTGACAGTGCACTCTCTGGACTCACTGCAGTGCATCCCCAGTAGTGCCAGTGCACTCTCTGGACTCACTGCACTGCATCCCCAGTGGTGCCAGTGCACTCTCTGGACTCACTGCACTGCATCCCCAGTGGTGCTAGTGCACTGTGTGGACTCACTGTACTGCATCCCCAGTGGTGTCAGTGCAATCTCTGGACTCACTGCAGTGCATCCCCTGTGGTGCCAGTGCACTCTCAGGACTCACTGCACTGCATCCCCAGTGGTGCCAGTGCACTCTCTGGACTCACTGCACTGCATCCCCAGTGGTGCCAGTGCACTCTCTGGACTCACTGCACTGCATCCCCAGTTGTGCCAGTGCATTCACTGGACTCACTGGACTGCATCCCCAGTGGTGCCAGTGCACTCTCTGGACTCACTGCACTGCATCCCCAGTGGTGCCAGTGCACTCTCTGGACTCACTGCACTGCATCCCCACTGGTGCCAGTGTACTCTCTGGACTCACTGCACTGCATCTCCAGTGGTGCCAGTGCACTCACTGGACTCACTGGACACATCCCCAGTGGTGCCAGTGCACTCTCTGGACTCACTGCAGTGCATCCCCAGTGGTGCCAGTGCACTCTCTGGACTCACTGCACTGCATCCCCACTGGTGCCAGTGTACTCTCTGGACTCACTGCAGTGCATCCCCAGTGGTGCCAGTGCACTCTCTGGACTCACTGCACTGCATCCCCACTGGTGCCAGTGCACTCTCTGGACTCACTGAAGTGCATCCCCAGTTTTGCCAGTGCACTCTCTGGACTCAATGCACTGCATCCCCAGTGGTGCCAGTGCACTCTCTGGACACACTGCACTGCATCCCCAGTGGTGCCAGTGCAATCTCTGGACTCACTGTAGTGCATCCCCAGTGGTGCCAGTGCACTCTCTGGACTCACTGCAGTGCATCCCCACTGGTGCCAGTGCACTCTCTGGACTCACTGCACTGCATCCCCAGTGGTGCCAGTGCACTCTCTGGACTCACTGCACTGCAGCCCCATTGGTGCCAGTGCACTCTCTGGACTCACTGCACTGCATCACAGGTAGTGCCAGTGCACTCTCTGGACTCACTGCACTGCATCCCCAGTGGTGCCAGTGCACTCTCTGGACTCACTGCACTGCATCCCCAGTGGTGCCAGTGCACTCTCTGTACTCACTTCTCTGCATTCCCAGTGGTGCCAGTGAAGTCTCTGGACTCAATGCACTGCATCCCCAGTGGTGCCAGTGCACTCTCTGGACTCAGTGCACTGCATCCCCAGTGGTGACAGTGCACTCTCTGGACTCACTGCAGTGCATCCCCAGTGGTGACAGTGTACTCTCTGGACTCACTGCAGTGCATCCCCAGTGGTGCCAGTGCACTCTCTGGACTCACTGCACTGCATCCCCAGTGGTGCCTCTGCACTCTCTGGACTCCCGGCACCGCATTCCCAGTGGTGCCAGTGCACTCTCTGGACTCACTGAAGTGCATCCCCAGTGGTGCCAGTGCACTCTCTGGACTCACTGCACTGCATCCCCAGTGGTGCTAGTACACTCACTGGACTCACTGCACTGCATTCCCAGTGGTGCCAGTGCACTCTCTGGACTCACTGAAGTGCATTCTCAGTGGTGCCAGTGCACTCTCTGGACTCACTGCAGTGCATCCCCAGAGGTGCTAGTACACTCACTGGACTCACTGCACTGCATCCCCAGTGGTGCCAGTGCACTCTCTGGACTCAATGCACTGCTTCCCTAGTGGTGCCAGTGCACTCTCTGGACTCACTGAACTGCATCCCCAGTGGTGCCAGTGCACTCTCTGGACTCACTGCACTGCATCCCCAGTGCTGCCAGTGCACTCTCTGGACTCACTGCACTGCATCCCCAGTGGTGCCAGTGCACTCTCTGGACTCACTGCACTGCTTCCCCAGTGGTGCCAGTGCACTCTCTGGACTCACTGCACTGCATCAACAGTGGTGCCAGTGCACTCTCTGGACTCACTGCACTGCATCCCCAGTGGTGCCAGTGCACTCTCTGGACTCACTGCACTGCATCCCCAGTGGTGCTAGTGCACTGTGTGGACTCACTGTACTGCATCCCCTGTGGTACCAGTGCACTCTCTGGACTCACTGCAGTGCATCCCCAGTGGTGCCAGTGCACTCTCTGGACTCACTGAAGTGCATTCTCAGTGGTGTCAGTGCACTCTCTGGACTCACTGCACTGCATCCCCAGTAGTGACAGTGCACTCTCTGGACTCACTGCAGTGCATCCCCAGTGGTGCCAGTGCACTCTCTGGACTCACTGCACTGCATCCCCAGTGGTGCCAGTGTACTCTTTCGAGTCACTGCACTGCATCCCCAGTGGTGCCAGTGCACTCTCTGGACTCACTGCAGTGCATCCCCAGTGGTGCCAGTGCACTGTCTGGACTCACTGCAGTGCATCCCCAGTGGTGCCAGTGCGCTCTCTGGAGTCACAGCACTGCATCCCCAGTGGTGCCAGTGCAATCTCTGGACTCACTGCACTGCATCCCCAGTGGTGCCAGTGCACTCTCTGGACTCACTGAAGTGCATTCTCAGTGGTGCCAGTGCACTCTCTGGACTCACTGCACTGCATCCCCAGTGGTGCCAGTGCACTCTCTGGACTCACTGAACTGCATCCCCAGTGGTGCCAGTGCAATCTCTGGACTCACTGCAGTGCATCCACAGTGGTGCCAGTGCACTCTCTGGACTCACTGCAATGCATCCCCAGTGTTGCCAGTGCACTCTCTGGACTCACTGCACTGCATCCCCAGTAGTGACAGTGCACTCTCTGGACTCACTGCACTGCATCCACAGTGGGGCCAGTGCACTCTCTGGACTCACTGCGCTGCATCCCCAGTGGTGCCAGTGCACTCTCTGGACTCACTGCACTGCATCGCCAGTGCACTCTCTGGACTCACTGCAGGGCATCCCCGGTGGAGCCAGTGTACTCTCAGGACTCACTGCAGTGCATCCCCAGTGGTGCCAGTGCACTCTCTGGACTCACTGCAGTGCATCCCCAGTGGTGACAGTGCACTCTCTGGACTCACTGCACTACTCCAGCCGCGGCAGTCGCTCCAGCCGCGGTAGCCCTCCAGCCTCGGCAGCCGCGGCAGCCGCGGCAGCCGCTCCAAACGCGGCAGGCGCTCCAACCGCGGCAACCGCTCCAGCCGTGGCAGCCGCTCCACTCGGTAGCGGCTGGAGCGGCTGCCGCGGCTAGAGCGGCTGGAGCGGCTTCCGCGGCTGGAGCACCTGCCGCGTTTGGAGCGGTTACCGCGGCTGGAGCGGCTGGAGCGGCTGGAGCTGCTGGAGCGGCTGCCGCGGCTGGAGGGGCTAACGCGGCTGGAGAGGCTGACGCGGTTGAAGCGTCTAGAGCGACTGCCGCGGCTGGAGGGGCTACCGCGGCTGGAGCGGTTGACGCGGCTGGAGCGGAAACCGAGGCTGGAGCGCCACTCTCTGGACTCACTGCACTGCATCACCGTGGTGCCAGTGCACTCATTGGACTCACTGCACTGCATCCCCAGTGGTGCCAGTGCACTCTCTGGACTCACTGCACTGCATCCCCAGTGGCGCTAGTGCACTCTCTGGACTCACTGCAGTGCATCCCCAGTGGTGCCAGTGCACTCTCTGGACACACTGAAGTGCATTTTCAGTGGTGCCAGTGCACTCTCTGGACTCACTGCACTGCATCCACAGTGGTGCCAGTGCACTCTCTGGACTCACTGCACTGCATCCCCAGTGGTGCCAGTGCACTCTCTGGACTCACTGCAGTGCATCCCCAGTGGTGCCAGTGCACTCTGTGGACTCACTGCAGTGCATCCCCAGTGGTGCCAGTGCACTCTCTGGACTCACTGCAGTGCATCCCCAGTGGTGCCAGTGCGCTCTCTGGACTCACTGCAGTGCATCCCCCGTGGTGCAAGTGCACTCTCTGGACTCACTGCAGGGCATCCCCAGTGGTGCCAGTGCACTCTCTGGACTCACTGCAGTGCATCCCCAGTGGTGCCAGTGCACTCTCTGGACTCACTGTACTGCATCCCCAGTGCTGCCAGTGCACTCTCTGGACTCACTGCACTGCATCCCCAGTGGTGCCAGTGCACTCTCTGGACTCACTGCAGGGAATCCCCAGTGGTGCCAGTTCGCTCTCTAGACTCACTGCAGGGCATCCCCAGTGGTGCCAGTGCACTCTCTGGACTCACTGCACTGCATCCCCAGTCCTGCCAGTGCACTCTCTTGACTCACTGCACTGCATCCCCAGTGGTGCCAGTACACTCACTGGACTGACTGAAGTGCATCCCCAGTGGTGTCAGTGCACTCTCTGGACTCACAGCAGTGCATCCCCAGTGGTGCCAGTGCACTCCCTGGACTCACTGCACTGCTACAGCCGCGGCAGCCGCTCCAGCCGCGGTAGCCCTCCAGCCGTGGCAGCCGCTCCACTCGGTAGCGGCTGGAGCGGCTGCCGCGGCTGGAGCGGCTGGAGCGGCTGCCGCGGCTGGAGCGGCTGCCGCGGATGGAGAGGCTGGCGCGGCTGGAGGGGCTGGAGCGGCTGCCGCGGCTGGAGCGGCTGGAGCGGCTGCCGCGGCTGGAGCGTCTGCCGCGGCTGGAGGGGCTACCGCGGGGTTGACTCGGCTGGAGCGGATGCCGAGGCTGGAGCGGCACTCTCTGGACTCACTGAAATGCATTCTCAGTGGTGCCAGTGCACTATCTGGACTCACTGCTCTGCATCCCCAGTGGTGCCAGTGCACTCTGGACTCACTGCAGTGCATCCCCAGTGGTGCCATTGCACTCTCTGGACTCACTGCACCGCATTCCCACTGGTGTCAGTGCACTCTGTGGACTCACTGCACTGCATCCCCAGTGGTGCCAGTGCACTCTCTAGACTCACTGCATTGCATCCCCAGTGGTGCCAGTGCACTCTCTGGACTCACTGCACTGCATACCCAGTGGTGCCAGTGCACTCTCTGGACTCACTGCACTGCATCCCCAAGGTGCCAGTGCACTCTCTGGACTCACTGCACTGCTCCAGCCGCGGCAGCCTCTCCAGCCGCACCAGCCGCGGCATCCGCTCCAGCCTCGGCATCCGCTCCAGCCGCGTTAACCGCTCCAGCCGCGGTAACTCCTCCAGCCGCGGCAGACGCTCAAGACGCTACAACTGCGTCAGCCTCTCCAGCCGCGATAGCCCCTCCAGCCGCGGCAGCCGCTCCAGCCGCGGCAGCCGCTCCAGCCGCTCCAGCCGCGGTAACCGCTCCAAACGCGGCAGGAGCTCCAGCCGCTACCGAGTGGAGCGGCTGCCACGGCTGGAGCGTTTGGAGCGCCTGCCGCGTTTGGAGCGGCTGCCGCGGCTTCCGCGGCTGGAGCGGCTGCCGCGGTTGGAGAGTCTGCCGCGTATGCCGCGGACGGAGCGGCTGCCGCGGCTGGAGCGGCTGCCGCGGCTGCCGCGGCTGCCGAGGCTGGAGGGCTACCGCGGCTGGAGCGACTGCCGCGGCTGGAGTAGTGCAGTGAGTCCAGAGAGTGCACTGGCACCACTGGGGGTGCAGTGCAGTGAGTCCAGAGAGTGCACTGTCACCTTTGGGGATGCACTGCAGTGTCTGCAGAGAGTGCCCTGGCACCACTAGGGATGCAGTGCAGTGAGTCCAGAGAGTGCACTGGCACCACTGGGGATGCAGTGCAGTGAGTCCAGAGAGTTCACTGGCACCACTGGAGATGTACTTCAGTGAGTGTAGAGACTGCACTGGCACCACTGGGGATGCACTCCAGTGAGTCCAGAGAGTGTACTGGCACCACTGGGGATGCACTGCAGTGAGTCCAGAGAGTGCACTGGCACCACTGAGAATGCACTTCAGTGTGTCCAGAGAGTGCACTGGCACCACTGGTGATGCACTGCAGTGAGTCCAGAGAGTGCACTGGCACCACTGTGGATGCAGTGCAGTGAGTCCAGAGAGAGCACTGGCAGCACTGGGGATGCAGTGCAGTGAGTCCAGAGAGTGCACTGGCACCACTAGGGATGCACTGCAGTGAGTCCAGAGAGTGCACTGGCACCACTGGGGATGCACTGCAGTGAGTCCAGAGAGTGCATTAGCACCACTGGGGATGCATTGACGCGAGTCCAGAGAGTGCACTGTCACCACTGGGGATGCACTGCAGTCACTCCAGAGAGTGCACTGGCACCACCGGGGATGCGGTGCAGTGAGTCCAGAGAGTGCACTGGCACCACTGGGGATGCAGTGCAGTGAGTCCAGAGAGTGCACTGGAACCACTGGGGATGCGGTGGCGGGAGTCCAGAGAGTGCTTTGGCACCACTGGGGATGCAGTACAGTGAGTCCAGAGAGTGCACTGGCACCACTGGGGATGCAGTACAGTGAGTCCAGAGAGTGCACTGGCACCACTGGGGATGCAGTGCAGTGAGTCCAGAGAGTGCACTGGCACCACTGGGGATGCCGTGCAGTGATTCCAGAGTGCACTAGCACCACTGGGGATGCACTGCAGTGAGTCCAGAGAGTGCACTGGCACCACCGGGAATGCACTGCAGTGAGTCCAGAGAGTGCACTGGCACCACTGGGGATGCAGTGCAGTGAGTCCAGAGAGTGCACTGGCACCACTGGGGATGCAGTGCAGTGAGTCCAGAGAGTGCACTGGAACCACTGGGGATGAGGTGGCGGGAGTCCAGAGAGTGCTTTGGCACCACTGGGGATGCAGTACAGTGAGTCCAGAGAGTGCACTGGCACCACTGGGGATGCAGTGCAGTGACTCTAGAGAGTGCACTGGCACCACTGGGGATGCGGTGCAGTGAGTCCAGAGAGTGCACTGGCACCACTCAGGGTGCAGTGCGGTGAGTCCAGAGAGTGCAGTGGCACCACTGGGGATGCAGTACAGTGAGTCCAGAGAGTGCACTGGCACCACTGGGGATGCAGTACAGTGAGTCCAGAGAGTGCACTGGCACCACTGGGGATGCAGTGCAGTGAGTCCAGAGAGTGCACTGGCACCACTGGGGATGCACTGCAGTGAGTCCAGAGTGCACTAGCACCACTGGGGATGCAGTGCAGTGAGTCCAGAGAGTGCACTGGCACCACCGGGAAAGCACTGCAGTGAGTCCAGAGAGTGCACTGGCACCACTGGGGATGCACTGCAGTGAGTCCAGAGTGCACTAGCACCACTGGGGATGCACTGCAGTGAGCCCAGAGAGTGCACTGGCACCACCGGGAATGCACTGCAGTGAGTCCAGCGAGTGCACTGGCACCACTGGGGATGCACTTCACTGAGTCCAGAGAGTGCACTGGCTCCACTGGGGATGCAGTGACGCGAGTCCAGAGAGTGCACTGGCACCACTGGGGATGCACTGCCGTCACTCCAGAGAGTGCACTGGCACCACTGGGGATGCACTGCAGTGAGTCCAGAGAGTGCACTGGCACAACTGGGGATGCAGCGCAGTGACTCTAGAGAGTGCACTGGCACCACTGTGGATGCGGTGCAGTGAGTCCAGAGAGTGCACTTGTACCACAGGTGATGCAGTGCAGTGAGTCCAGAGAGTGCACTGGCACCACAGGTGATGCACTCCAGTGAGTCCAGAGAGTGCACTTGCACCACGGGGGATGCAGTGCAGTGACGCCAGAGAGTGCACTGGCACCACTGGGGATGCAGTGCACTGAGTCCAGAGCGTGCACTGGCACCACTGGGGATGCACTGCAGTGAGTCCTGAGAGTACACTGGCTCCACCGGGGATGCCCTGCAGTGAGTCCAGAGAGTGCACTGGCACCACTGGGGATGCACTACAGTGAGTCCAGGGATAGCACTGGCACCACTGGGAATGCAGTGCAGTGAGTCCAGAGAGTGCTCTGGCACCACTGGGGATGCCCTGCAGTGAGCCCAGAGAGTGCACTGGCACCACTGGGGATGCAGTGCAGTGAGTCCAGTGAGTGCACTGGCACCACTGGTGATGCACTGCAGTGAGTCCAGAGAGTGCACTGGCACCACAGAGAATGCACTTCAGTGAGTCCAGAGAGTGCACTGGCACCACTGGGGATGCACTGCAGTGAGTCCAGAGAGTGCACTGGCACCACTGGGGATGCACTACAGTGAGTCCAGGGATAGCACTGGCACCACTGGGGAAGCAGTGCAGTGAGTCCAGAGAGTGCACTGGCACCACTGGGGATGCAGTGCAGTGAGTCCAGAGAGTGCACTGGCACCACTGGGGATGCAGTACAGTGAGTCCAGAGAGTGCACTGGCACAACTGGGGATGTAGTGCAGTGACTCGAGAGAGTGCACTGGAACCACTGGGGATGCAGTGCCGCGAGTCCAGAGAGTGCACTGGCTCCACTGGGTATGCGGTGCCGGAGGTCCAGAGAGTGCATTGGCACCACTGGGGATGCAGTGCAGTGACTCCAGAGAGTGCACTGGCACCACTGGGGATGCACTGCAGTTACTCCAGAGAGTGCACAGGCACCACTGGGGATGCAGTGCAGTGAGTCCAGAGAGTGCACTGGCACCACTGGAGATGCAGTGCAGCAAGTCCAGAGAGTTCACTGGCACCACTGGGGATGCAGTGCAGTGAGTCCAGTGAGTGTACTGGCACCACTGGGGATGCACTGCAGTGAGTCCAGAGAGTGCATTGGCACCACTTGGGATGCACTGCAGTGAGTCCAGAGAGTGCACTGGCACCACTGGGGATGCAGTGCAGTGAGTCCAGAGAGTGCACTGGCACCAATGGGGATGCACAGCAGTGAGTCCACAGAGTGCACTGGCACCACTGGGGATGCAGTGCAGTGAGTCCAGAGAGCGCACTGGCACCACTGGGGATGCACAGCAGTAAGTCCACAGAGTGCACTGGCACCACTGAGAATGCACTTCAGTGAGTCCAGAGAGTGCACTGGTACCACTGGGGATGCACTGCAGTGAGTCCAGAGAGTGCACTAGCACCACTGGGGATGCAGTGCAGTGAATCCAGTGAGTGCACTGGCACCACTGGGGATGCATTGACGCGAGTCCAGAGAGTGCACTGGCACCACTGGGGATGCACTGCAGTCACTCCAGAGAGTGCACTGGCAGCGCTGGGGATGCGGTGCAGTGAGTCCAGAGAGTGCACTGGCACCACTGGGGATGCGGTGGCGGGAGTCCAGAGAGTGCTTTGGCACCACTGGGGATGCAGTACAGTGAGTCCAGAGAGTGCACTGGCACCACTGGGGATGCAGTGCAGTGACTCTAGAGAGTGCACTGGCACCACTGGGGATGCGGTGCAGTGAGTCCAGAGAGTGCACTGGCACCACTCAGGGTGCAGTGCGGTGAGTCCAGAGAATGCACTGGCACCACTGGGGATGCAGTACAGTGAATCCAGAGAGTGCACTGGCACCACTGGGGATGCAGTGCAGTGAGTCCAGAGAGTGCACTGGCACCACTGGGGATGCACTGCAGTGAGTCCAGAGTGCACTAGCACCACTGGGGATGCACTGCAGTGAGTCCAGAGAGTGCACTGGCACCACCGGGAATGCACTGCAGTGAGTCCAGAGAGTGCACTGGCACCACTGGGGATGCAGTGCAGTGAGTCCAGAGAGTGCACTGGTACCACTGGGGATGCACTGCAGTGAGTCCAGAGTGCACTAGCACCACTGGGGATGCACTGCAGTGAGCCCAGAGAGTGCACTGGCACCACCGGGAATGCACTGCAGTGAGTCCAGAGAGTGCACTGGCACCACTGGGGATGCACTTCAGTGAGTCCAGAGAGTGCACTGGCACCACTGGGGATGCAGTGACGCGAGTCCAGAGAGTGCACTGGCTCCACTGGGGATGCAGTGACGCGAGTCCAGAGAGTGCACTGGCACCACTGGGGATGCACTGCCGTCACTCCAGATAGTGCACTGGCACCACTGGGGATGCACTGCAGTGAGTCCAGAGAGTGCACTGGCACAACTGGGGATGCAGCGCAGTGACTCTAGAGAGTGCACTGGCACCACTGCGGATGCGGTGCAGTGAGTCCAGAGAGTGCACTTGTGCCACAGGTGATGCAGTGCAGTGAGTCCAGAGAGTGCACTGGCAGCACTGGGGATGCAGTGCAGTGAGTCCAGAGAGTGCACTGGCACCACAGGTGATGCACTCCAGTGAGTGCAGAGAGTGCACTGGCACCACTGGGGATGCAGTGCAGTGAGTGCAGAGCGTGCACTGGCACCACTGGGGATGCACTGCAGTGAGTCCTGAGAGTACACTGGCTCCACCGGGGATGCCCTGCAGTGAGTCCAGAGAGTGCACTGGCAGCACTGGGGATGCAGTGCAGTGAGTCCAGAGAGTGCACTGGCACCACTGGGGATGCAGCGCAGTGAGTCCAGAGCGTGCACTGGCACCACTGGGGATGCACTGCAGTGAGTCCTGAGAGTACACTGGCTCCACCGGGGATGCCCTGCAGTGAGTCCAGAGAGTGCACTGGCAGCACTGGGGATGCAGTGCAGTGAGTCCAGAGAGTGCACTGGCACCACTGGGGATGCAGCGCAGTGAGTCCAGAGAGTGCACTGGCACCACTGGGGATGCCCTGCAGTGAGTCCAGAGAGTGCACTGGCACCACTGGGGATGCACTACAGTGAGTCCAGGGATAGCACTGGCACCACTGCGGATGCAGTGCAGTGAGTCCAGAGAGTGCTCTGGCACCACTGGGGATGCCCTCCAGTGAGCCCAGAGAGTGCACTGGCACCACTGGGGATGCAGTGAAGTGAGTCCAGTGAGTGCACTGGCACCACAGAGAATGCACTTCAGTGAGTCCAGAGAGTGCAGTGGCACCACTGGGGATGCAGTGCAGTGAGTCCAGAGAGTGCACTGGCACCACTGGGGATGCACTACAGTGAGTCCAGGGATAGCACTGGCACCACTGGGGAAGCAGTGCAGTGAGTCCAGAGAGTGCACTGGCACCACTGGGGATGCAGTGCAGTGAGTCCAGAGAGTGCACTGGCACCACTGATGATGCAGTACAGTGAGTCCAGTGAGTGCACTGGCACAACTGGGGATGTAGTGCAGTGACTCGAGAGAGTGCACTGGAACCACTGGGGATGCAGTGCCGCGAGTCCAGAGAGTTTACTGGCTCCACTGGGGATGCGGTGCCGGAGGTCCAGAGAGTGCATTGGCACCACTGGGGATGCAGTGCAGTGACTCCAGAGAGTGCACTGGCACCACTGGGGATGCACTGCAGTGAGCCCAGAGAGTGCACTGGCACCACTGGGGATGCGGTGCCGGGAGTCCAGAGAGTGCTTTGGCACCGCTGGGGATGCACTGCAGTTACTCCAGAGAGTGCACAGGCACCACTGGGGATGCAGTGCAGTGAGTCCAGAGAGTGCACTGGTACCACTGGGGATGCAGTGCAGCAAGTCCAGAGAGTTCACTGGCACCAATGGGGATGCAGTGCAGTGAGTCCAGTGAGTGTACTGGCACCACTGGGGATGCACTGCAGTGAGTCCAGAGAGTGCATTGGCACCACTTGGGATGCACTGCAGTGAGTCCAGAGAGTGCATTGGCACCACTGGGGATGCAGTGCAGTGAGTCCAGAGAGTGCACTGGCACCAATGGGGATGCACAGCAGTGAGTCCACAGAGTGCACTGGCACCACTGGGGATGCAGCGCAGTGAGTCCAGAGAGTGCTCTGGCACCAATGGAGATGCAGTGCAGTGAGTCCAGAGAGTGCACTAGCACCACTGGGGATGCAGTGCAGTCAGTCCAGTGAGTGTACTGGCACCACTGGGGATGCCCTTCAGTGAGTCCAGAGAGTGCACTGGCACCACTGGGGATGCACTGCAGTGAGTCCACAGAGTGCACGGGCTCCATTGGGGATGCACTGCAGTGAGTCCACAGAGTGCACTGGCACCACTGGGGATGCAGTGCAGTGAGTCCAGAGATCGCACTGGCTCCACTGGGGATGCAGTGCAGTGAGTCCAGAGAGTGCACTGGCACCACTGGGGATGCAGTGCAGTGAGTCCAGAGAGTGCTCTGGCACCACTGGGGATGCTGTGCAGTGAGTCCAGAGAGTGCAGTGGCACCACTGGTGATGCACTGCAGTTACTCCAGAGAGTGCACTGGCACCACTGGGGATGCGGTGCGGTGAGTCCAGAGAGTGCACTGGCACCACTGGGGATGCACTGCAGTGAGTCCAGAGAGTGCACTGGCACCACTGAGAATGCCCTTCAGTGAGTCCAGAGAGTGTACTGGCACCACTGGGGATGCAGTGCAGTGAGACCAGAGAGTGCACTTGCACCACTGAGAATGCACTTCAGTGAGTCCAAAGACTGCACTGGCACCACTGGGGATGCACTGCAGTGAGTCCAGAGACTGCACTGGCACCACTGGGGATGCAGTGCAGTGAGTCCAGAGAGTGCACGGGCTCCACTGGGGATGCAGTGCAGTGAGTCCAGAGAGTGCACTGGCAACACTGGGGATGCAGTGCAGTGAGTCCAGAGAGTGCACTGGCACCACTGGGGACGCAGTGCAGCAAGTCCAGAGAGTGCACTGGCACCACTGGGGATGCAGTGCAGTGAGTCCAGAGAGTGCACTGGCACCAATGGGAATGCACTGCAGTGAGTCCAGAGAGTGCACTGGCACCACTGGGGATGCAGTACAGTGAGTCCAGAGAGTGCACTGGCACCACTGGTGATGCAGTTTAGTGAGTCCAGAGAGTGCATTGGCACCACTGGGGATGCAGTGCAGTGAGTCCAGAGAGTGCACTGGCACCATTGGAGATGCAGTGCAGTGAGTCCAGAGAGTGCACTGGCACCACTGGGGATGCAGTGCAGTGAGTCCAGAGAGTGCACTGGCACCACTGGGGATGCAGTGCAGTGAGTCCAGAGAGTGCACTGGCTCCACTGGGGATGCACTGCAGTGAGTCCAGAGAGTTCACTGGCACCACTGGAGATGCACTTCAGTGAGTGCAGAGACTGCACTGGCACCACTGGGGATGCAGTGCAGTGAGTCCAGTGAGTGTACTGGCACCACTGGGGATGCACTGCAGTGAGTCCAGAGAGTGCATTGGCACCACTTGGGATGCACTGCAGTGAGTCCAGAGAGTGCACTTGCACCACCGGGGATGCAGTGCAGTGAGTCCAGAGAGTGCACTGGCACCACTGGGGATGCAGTGCAGTGAGTCCAGAGAGTGCACTGGCACCAATGGGGATGCACTTCAGTGAGTCCACAGAGTGCACTGGCACCACTGGGGATGCAGTGCAGTGAGTCCAGAGAGTGCACTGGCACCATTGGAGATGCAGTGCAGTGAGTCCAGAGAGTGCACTGGCACCACTGGGGATGCAGTGCAGTGAGTCCAGAGAGTGCACTGGCACCACTGGGGATGCAGTGCAGTGAGTCCAGAGAGTGCACTGGCACCACTGGGGATGCACTGCACTGAGTCCAGAGAGTTCACTGGCACCACTGGGGATGCATTTCCGTGAGTGCAGAGACTGCACTGGCACCACTGGGGATGCAGTGCAGTGAGTCCAGAGAGTGCATTGGCACCACTTGGGATGCACTGCAGTGAGTCCAGAGAGTGCACTTGCACCACTCGGGATGCAGTGCAGTGAGTCCAGAGAGTGCACTGGCACCACTGGGGATGCAGTGCAGTGAGTCCAGAGAGTGCACTGGCACCAATGGGGATGCACAGCAGTGAGTCCACAGAGTGCACTGGCACCACTGGGGATGCAGTGCAGTGAGTCCAGAGAGTGCACTGGCAGACTGGGGATGCACTTCACTGAGTCCAGGGTGTGCACGGGCTCCACTGGGGATGCACTGCAGTGAGTCCACAGAGTGCACTGGCACCACTGGGGATGCAGTGCAGTGAGTCCAGAGAGTGCACTGGCTCCACTGGGGATGCAGTGCAGTGAGTCCAGAGAGTGCTCCGGCTCCACTGGGGATGAAGTGCAGTGAGTCCACAGAGTGCACTAGCACCACTGGGGATGCAGTGCAGTGAGTCCAGAGAGTGCACTGGCTCCACTGGGGATGCAGTGCAGTGAGTCCAGAGATCGCACTGGCACCACGGGGGATGCACTGCAGTGAGTCCAGAGAGTGCACTGGCACCACTGGGGATGCACTGCAGTGAGTCCAGAGAGTGCACTGGCACCACTGGGGATGCAGTGCAGTGAGTCCAGAGAGTGCACTGGCACCAGAGGGAATGCACTGCAGTGAGTCCAGTGAGTGCACTGGCACCACTGGGGATGCAGTGCAGTGAGTGCAGGGAGTGCACTGGCACCACTGGGGATGCAGTGCAGTGAGTCCAGAGAGTGCAGTGGCACCACTGGGGATGCAGTGCAGTGAGTCCAGACAGTGCACAGGCAGCACTGGGGATGCAGTGCAGTGAGTCCAGAGAGTGCTCTAGCACCACTGGGGATGCAGTGCAGTGAGTCCAGAGAGTGCACTGGCACCACTGGGGATGCAGTGCAGTGAGTCCAGAGAGTGCACTGGCACCACTGGTGATGCACTGCAGTTACTCCAGAGAGTGCACTGGCACCACTGAGAATGCCCTTCAGTGAGTCCAGAGAGTGCACTGGCACCACTGGGGATGCACTGCAGTGAGTCCACAGAGTGCACTAGCACCACTGGGGATGCAGTGCAGTGAGTCCAGAGAGTGTACTGGCACCACTGGGGATGCACTGCAGTGAGTCCAGAGAGTGCACTGGCACCACTGAGAATGCACTTCAGTGAGTCCAGAGAGCGCACTGGCACCACTGGGGATGCAGTGCAGTGAGTCCAGAGAGTGCACTGGCACCACTGAGAATGCACTTCAGTGAGTCCAAAGAGTGCACTGGCACCACTGGGGATGCACTGCAGTGAGTCCAGAGAGTGCACTAGCACCACTGGGAATGTAGTGCAGTGAATCCAGTGAGTGCACTGGCACCAGTGGGGATGCACTGCAGTGAGTCCAGAGAGTGCACTGGCACCACTGGGGATGCACTGCAGTGAGCCCAGAGAGTGCACTGGCACCACTGGAGATGCAGTACAGTGACTCCAGAGAGTGCACTGGCACCACTTGGGATGCGGTGCCGGGAGTCCAGAGAGTGCACTGGCACCACTGGGGATGCAGTGCAGTGAGTCCAGAGAGTGCACTGGCACCACTGGGGATGCAGTGCAGTGAGTCCAGAGATTGCACTGGCACCACTGGGGATGCACTGCAGTGAGTCCAGAGAGTGCTCAGGCACCACTGGGGATGCAGTGCAGTGAGTCCACAGAGTGCACTGGCAGCACTGGGGATGCAGTGCAGTGAGTCCAGAGAGTGCACTGGCACCACTGGGGATGCACTGCAGTTACTCCAGAGAGTGCACTGGCACCACTGGGGATGCGGTGCGGTGAGTCCAGAGAGTGCACTGGCACCACTGGGGATGCAGTGCAGTCAGTCCAGTGAGTGTACTGGCACCACTGGGGATGCACTGCAGTGAGTCCAGAGAGTGCACTGGCACCACTGAGAATGCCCTTCAGTGAGTCCAGAGAGTGCACTGGCACCACTGGGGATGCACTGCAGTGAGTCCACAGAGTGCACTAGCACCACTGGGGATGCAGTGCAGTGACTCCAGAGAGTGCACTGGCACCACGGGGGATGCAGTGCAGTGAGTCCAGAGAGTGCATTGGCACCACTGGGGATGCAGTGCAGTGAGTCCAGAGAGTGCACTGGCACCACTGGGGATGCACTGCAGTGAGTCCACAGAGTGCACTGGTACCACTGGGGATGCAGTGCAGTGAGTCCAGAGAGTGCACTGGCACCACTGGGGATGCGGTGCAGTGAGTCCAGAGAGTGCACTGGCACCACTGGGGATGCAGTGCAGTGAGTCCAGAGAGTGCACTGGCACCGCTGGGGATGTAGTGCAGTGAGTCCAGAGAGTGCACTGGCAGCACTGGGGATGCAGTGCAGTGAGTCCAGAGAGTGCACTGGCACCACTGGGGATGCACTGCAGTGAGTACACAGAGTGCACTGGCACCATTGAGAATGCACTTCAGTGAGTCCAGAGAGTGCACTGGTACCACTGGGGATGCACTGCAGTGAGTCCAGAGAGTGCACTAGCACCACTGGGGATGCAGTGCAGTGAATCCAGTGAGTGCACTGGCACCACTGGGGATGCAGTGCAGTGAGTCAAGAGAGTGCACTGGCACCACTGGGGATGCAGTGCAGTGAGTCCAGAGAGTGCACTGGCACCACTGGGGATGCGGTGCCGGGAGTCCAGAGAGTGCACTGGCACCACTGGGGATGCAGTGCATTGAGTCCAGAGAGTGCACTGGCACGACTGGGATGCAGTGCAGTGAGTCCAGAGAGTGCACTGGCACCACTGGGGATGGACTGCAGTTACTCCAGAGAGTGCACTGGCACCACTGGGGATGCGGTGCGGTGAGTCCAGTGAGTGTACTGGCACCACTGGGGAAACACTGCAGTGAGTCCAGAGAGTGCACTGGCACCACTGAGAATGCCCTACAGTGAGTCCAGAGAGTGCACTGGCACCGCTGGGGATGCACTGCAGTGAGTCCACAGAGTGCACTAGCACCACTGGGGATGCAGTGCAGTGAGTCCAGAGAGTGCACTGGCACCACTGGGGATGCAGTGCAGTGAGTCCAGAGAGTGCACGCTCTCCACTGGGGATGCAGTACAGTGAGTCCAGAGAGTGCACTGGCACCACTGGGGATGCAGTGCAGTGAGTCCAGAGAGTGCACTGGCAGCACAGAGGATGCAGTGCAGTGAGTCCAGAGAGTGCACTGGCACCACTGGGGATGCACTGCAGTGAGTCCAGAGAGTGCACTGGCACCACTGGGGATGCAGTGCAGTGAGTCCAGAGAGTGCACTGGCACCACTGGGGATGCACTTCAGTGAGTCCAGAGAGTGCACTGGCACCACTGGTGATGCACTGCAGTGAGTCCAGAGAGTGCACTGGCACCACTGGGGATGCACTGCAGTGAGTCCAGAGAGTGCACTGGCACCACTGGGGATGCACTGCAGTGAGTCCAGAGAGTGCACTGGCACCAATGTGGATGCACTGCAGTGAGTCCAGAGAGTGCACTGGCACCACTGGGGATGCAGTGCAGTGAGTGCAGAGAGTGCACTGGCACCACTGGACATGCAGTGCAGTGAGTCCAGAGAGTGCAGTGGCACCACTGGGGATGCAGTGCAGTGAGTCCAGAGAGTGCACTGGCAGCACTGGGGATGCAGTGCAGTGAGTCCAGAGAGTGCGCTGGCAATATTGGGGATGCAGTGCAGTGAGTCCAGAGAGTGCACTGGCACCACTGGGGCTGCAGTGCAGTGAGTCCAGAGAGTGCACTGGCACCACTGGGGATGCAGTGCAGTGAGTCCAGAGAGTGCTCTGGCACCACTGGGGATGCACTGAAGTGAGTCCAGAGAGTGCACTGGCACCACTGGGGATGCAGTGCAGTGAGTCCAGAGAGTGCACTGGCAACACTGGGGTTGCAGTGCAGTGAGTCCAGAGAGTGCACTGGCAGCACTGGGGATGCAGTGCAGTGAGTCCAGAGTGTGCACTGGCACGACTGGGAATGCAGTGCAGTGAGTCCAGAGATTGCACTGGCACCACTGGGGATGCACTTCAGTGAGTCCAGAGAGTGCACTGGCACCACAGGTGATGCACTGCAGTGAGTCCAGAGAGTGCACTGGCACCACTGGGGATGCAGTGCAGTGAGTCCAGAGAGTGCACTGGCACCACTGGGGATGCACTGCAGTGAGTCCAGAGAGTGCACTGGCACCAGAGGGAATGCACTGCAGTGAGTCCAGTGAGTGCACTGGCACCACTGGGTATGCAGTGCAGTGAGTGCAGAGAGTGCACTGGCACAACTGGGGATGCAGTGCAGTGAGTCCAGAGAGTGCAGTGACACCACTGGGGATGCAGTGCAGTGAGTCCAGAGAGTGCACAGGCAGCACTGGGGATGCAGTGCAGTGAGTCCAGAGAGTGCACTGGCACCACTGGGGATGCAGTGCAGTGAGTCCAGAGAGTTCACTGGCACCACTGGGGATGCAGTGCAGTCAGTCCAGTGAGTGTACTGGCACCACTGGGGATGCAGTGCAGTGAGTCCAGAGAGTGGACTGGCACCACTGAGAATGCACTTCAGTGAGTCCAGAGAGTGCACTGGCACCACTGGGGATGCAGTGCAGTGAGTCCAGAGAGTGCACTGGCACCACTGAGAATGCACTTCAGTGAGTCCAAAGAGTGCACTAGCACCACTGGGGATGTAGTGCAGTGACTCGAGAGAGTGCACTGGCACCACTGGGGATGCAGTGCAGTGAGTCCAGAGAGTGCACTGGTACCACTTGGGATGCAGTGCAGTGAGTCCAGTGAGTGCACTGGCACCACTGGGGATGCAGTGCAGTGAGTCCAGAGAGTGCACTGGCACCACTGGGGATGCAGTGCAGTGAGTCCAGAGAGTGCACTGGCACCACTGGGGATGCACTGCAGTCACTCCAGAGAGTGCACTGGCACCACTGATGATGCAGTACAGTGAGTCCAGTGAGCGCACTGGCACCACTGGGGATGTAGTGCAGTGACTCGAGAGAGTGCACTGGCACCAATGGGGATGCAGTGCAGTGAGTCCAGAGAGTGCACTGGCACCACTTTGGATGCAGTGCAGTGAGTCCAGAGAGTGCACTGGCACCACTGGGGATGCAGTGCAGTGAGTCCAGAGAGTGCATTGGCACCACTGGGGATGAAGTGCAGTGAGTCCAGAGAGTGCACTGGCACCACTGGGGATGCACTGCTGTGAGTCCAGAGAGTGCACTGGCAGCAGTGGGGATGCACTGCAGTGAGTCCAGAGAGTGCACTGACACCACTGGGGATGCACTGCAGTGAGTCCAGAGAGTGCAGTGGCACCACTGGGGATGCAGTGCAGTGAGTCCAGAGAGTGCACTGGCACCACTGGGGATGCACTGCAGTGAGTCCAGAGAGTGCACTGGCACCACTGGGGATGCAGTGCAGTGAGTCCAGAGAGTGCACTGGCACCACTGGGGATGCACTGCAGTGAGTCCAGAGAGCGCACTGGCACCACTGGGGATGCACTGCAGTGAGTCCACAGAGTGCACTGGAACCACTGAGAATGCACTTCAGTGAGTCCAGAGAGTGCACTGGCACCACTGGGGATGCACTGCAGTGAGTCCAGAGAGTGCACTAGCACCACTGGGGAATGCAGTGCAGTGAGTCCAGTGAGTACACTGGCACCACTGGGGATGCAGTGCAGTGAGTCAAGAGAGTGCACTGGCACCACTGGGGATGCACTGCAGTGAGCCCAGAGAGTGCACTGGCACCACTGGGGATGCGGTGCCGGGAGTCCAGAGAGTGCTTTGGCACCACTGGCGATGCACTGCAGTTACTCCAGAGAGTGCACTGGCACCACTGGGGATGCAGTGCAGTGAGTCCAGAGAGTGCACTGGCGCAAGAGGGAATGCACTGCAGTGAGTCCAGTGAGTGCACTGGCACCACTGTGGATGCACTGCAGTGAGTCCAGAGAGTGCACTGGCACCACTGGGGATGCAGTGCAGTGAGTCCAGAGAGTGCAGTGGCACCACTGGGCATGCAGTGCAGTGAGTCCAGAGAGTGCACTGGCACCACTGGGGATGCACTTCAGTGACTCCAGAGAGTGCACTGGCACCACTGGGGATGCAGTGCAGTGAGTCCAAAGACTTCACTGGCAAAACTGGAGATGCAGTGCAGTGAGTCCAGAGAGTGCACTGGCACCACTGGGGATGCAGTGCAGTGAGTCCAGAGATTGCACTGGCACCACCGGGGCTGCAGTGCAGTGAGTCCAGAGAGTGCACTGGCACCACTGGGGATGCACTGCAGTGAGTCCAGAGAGTGCACTGGCACCACTGGTGATGCAGTACAGTGAGTCCAGAGAGTGCACTGGCACCACTGGGGATGCACTGCAGTGAGTCCAGAGAGTGCACTGGCACCACTGGGGATGCACTACAGTGAGTCCAGAGATTGCACTGGCACCACTGGGGATGCAGTGCACTGAGTCCAGAGAGTGCACTGGCACCACTGGGGATGCAGTGCATTGAGTCCAGAGAGTGCACGGGCACAAATGGGGATGCACTTCAGGTAGTCCAGAGAGTGCACTGACACCACTGGGGATGCAGTGCAGTGAGTCCAGAGAGTGCACTGGCACCACTTGGGATGCAGTGCAGTGAGTCCAGAGAGTGCTCTGGCACCACTGGGGATGCACTGCAGTGAGTCCAGAGAGTACACTGGCACCACTGGGGATGCAGTGCAGTGAGTCCAGAGAGTTCACTGGCACCACTGGGGATGCAGTGCAGTGAGTCCAGTGAGTGCACTGGCACCACTGGGGATGCAGTGCAGTGACTGCAGAGAGTACACTGGCACCACCGGGGATTCACTGCAGTGAGTCCAGAGAGTGCACTGGCACCACCTGTGATGCAGTGCAGTGAGTCCAGTGAGTGCACTGGCACCACTTGGGATGCAGTGCTGTGACTCCAGAGAGCGCACTGGCACCACTGGGGATGCAGTGCAGTCAGTCCAGTGAGTGCACTGGCACCACTGGGGGTGCAGTACAGTGAGTCCAGAGAGTGCACTGACACCACTGGGGATGCACTGCAGTGAGTCCAGACAGTGCACTGGCACCACTGGGGATGCACTTGAGTGACTCCACAGAGTGCACTGGCAACACTGGGGATGCAGTGCAGTGAGTCCAAAGACTTCACTGGCACCACTGTGGATGCAGTGCAGTGAGTCCAGAGAGTGCACTGGCACCACTGGGGATGCAGTGCAGTGAGTCCAGAGAGTGCACTGGCACCACTGGGGATGCACTGCAGTGAGTCCAGAGAGTGCAGTGGCACCACTGGGGATGCACTACAGTGAGTCCAGAGAGTGCACTGGCACCACTGGGGATGCAGTGCAGTGAGTCCAGAGAGTGCACTGGCACCACTGGGGATGCAGTGCAGTGAGTCCAGTGAGTGTACTGGCACCACTGGGGATGCACTTCAGTGAGTCCAGAGAGTGCACTGGCACCACTGGGGATGCACTGCAGTGAGTCCAGAGAGTGCACTAGCACCACTGGGGATGCAGTGCAGTGAATCCTGTGAGTACACTGGCACCACTGGGGATGCAGAGCAGTGAGTCCAGAGAGCTCACTGGCACCACGGGAGATGCAGTACAGTGAGTCCAGTGAATGCACTGGAACCACTGGGGATGCAGTGCAGTGAGTCCAGAGAGTGCACTGGCACCACTGGTGATGCAGTACAGTGAGTCCAGTGAGTGCACTGGTACCACTGGGCCTGCAGTGCAGTGAGTCCAGAGAGTGCACTGGCACCACTGGGGATGCAGTGAAGTGAGTCCAGAGAGTGCACTGGCACCACCGATGATGCAGTACAGTGAGTCCAGTGAGTGCACTGGCACCATTGGGGATGTAGTGCAGTGACTCGAGAGAGTGCACTGGCACCACTGGGGATGCAGTGCAGTGAGTCCAGAGAGTGCACTGGCACCACTGGGGATGCAGTGCAGTGAGTCCAGAGAGTGCACTGGCACCACTGGGGATGCACTGCAGTGAGTCCAGAGAGTGCACTGGCACCACTGGGGATGCAGTGCAGTGAGTCCAGAGAGTGCACTGGCACCACTGGGGATGCACTACAGTGAGTCCAGAGATTGCACTGGCACCACTGGGGATGCAGTGCAGTGAGTCCAGAGAGTGCACTGGCACCACTGGGAATGCAGAGAAGTGAGTGCAGAGAGTGCACTGGCACCACTGGGGATGCACTTCAGTGAGTCCAGAGAGTGTACTGACACCACTGGGGATGCGGTGCAGTGAGTCCAGAGAGTGCACTGGCATCACTGGGGATGCAGTGCAGTGAGTCCAGAGAGTGCTCTGGCACCACTGGGGATGCACTGCAGTGAGTCCAGAGATTGCACTGGCACCACTGGGGATGCAGTGCACTGAGTCCAGAGAGTGCACTGGCACCACTGGGGATGCAGTGCATTGAGTCCAGAGAGTGCACTGGCACAACTGGGGATGCACTTCAGGTAGTCCAGAGAGTGCACTGACACCACTGGGGATGCAGTGCAGTGAGTCCAGAGAGTGCACTGGCACCACTGGGGATGCAGTGCAGTGAGTCCAGAGAGTGCTCTGGCACCACTGGGGATGCACTGCAGTGAGTCCAGAGAGTACACTGGCACCACTGGGGATGCAGTGCAGTGAGTCCAGAGAGTTCACTGGCACCACTGGGGATGCAGTCCAGTGAGTCCAGTGAGTGCACTGGCACCACTGGGGATGCAGTGCAGTGACTGCAGAGAGTACACTGGCACCACCGGGGATTCACTGCAGTGAGTCCAGAGAGTGCACTGGCACCACCTGTGATGCAGTGCAGTGAGTCCAGTGAGTGCACTGGCACCACTGGGGATGCAGTGCTGTGACTCCAGAGAGCGCACTGGCACCACTGGGGATGCAGTGCAGTCAGTCCAGTGAGTGCACTGGCACCACTGGGGGTGCAGTACAGTGAGTCCAGAGAGTGCACTGACACCACAGGGGATGCACTGCAGTGAGTCCAGACAGTGCACTGGCACCACTGGGGATGCACTTGAGTGACTCCACAGAGTGCACTGGCAACACTGGGGATGCAGTGCAGTGAGTCCAAAGACTTCACTGGCACCACTGTGGATGCAGTGCAGTGAGTCCAGAGAGTGCACTGGCACCACTGGGGATGCAGTGCAGTGAGTCCAGAGAGTGCACTGGCACCACTGGGGATGCACTACAGTGAGTCCAGAGAGTGCACTGGCACCACTGGGGATGCAGTGCAGTGAGTCCAGAGAGTGCACTGGCACCACTGGGGATGCAGTGCAGTGAGTCCAGTGAGTGTACTGGCACCACTGGGGATGCACTTCAGTGAGTCCAGAGAGTGCACTGGCACCACTGGGGATGCACTGCAGTGAGTCCAGAGAGTGCACTAGCACCACTGGGGATGCAGTGCAGTGAATCCTGTGAGTACACTGGCACCACTGGGGATGCAGAGCAGTGAGTCCAGAGAGCTCACTGGCACCACGGGAGATGCAGTACAGTGAGTCCAGTGAATGCACTGGAACCACTGGGGATGCAGTGCAGTGAGTCCAGAGAGTGCACTGGCACCACTGGTGATGCAGTACAGTGAGTCCAGTGAGTGCACTGGTACCACTGGGCCTGCAGTGCAGTGAGTCCAGAGAGTGCACTGGCACCACTGGGGATGCACTGCAGTGAGTCCAGAGAGTGCACTGGCACCACCGATGATGCAGTACAGTGAGTCCAGTGAGTGCACTGGCACCACTGGGGATGTAGTGCAGTGACTCGAGAGAGTGCACTGGCACCACTGGGGATGCAGTGCAGTGAGTCCAGAGAGTGCACTGGCACCACTGGGGATGCAGTGCAGTGAGTCCAGAGAGTGCACTGGCACCACTGGGGATGCACTGCAGTGAGTCCAGAGAGTGCACTGGCACCACTGGGGATGCAGTGCAGTGAGTCCAGAGAGTGCACTGGCACCACTGGGGATGCACTACAGTGAGTCCAGAGATTGCACTGGCACCACTGGGGATGCAGTGCAGTGAGTCCAGAGAGTGCACTGGCACCACTGGGAATGCAGAGAAGTGAGTGCAGAGAGTGCACTGGCACCACTGGGGATGCACTTCAGTGAGTCCAGAGAGTGTACTGACACCACTGGGGATGCGGTGCAGTGAGTCCAGAGAGTGCACTGGCACCACTGGGGATGCAGTGCAGTGAGTCCAGAGAGTGCTCTGGCACCACTGGGGATGCACTGCAGTGAGTCCAGAGATTGCACTGGCACCACTGGGGATGCAGTGCACTGAGTCCAGAGAGTGCACTGGCACCACTGGGGATGCAGTGCATTGAGTCCAGAGAGTGCACTGGCACAACTGGGGATGCACTTCAGGTAGTCCAGAGAGTGCACTGACACAACTGGGGATGCAGTGCAGTGAGTCCAGAGAGTGCACTGGCACCACTGGGGATGCAGTGCAGTGAGTCCAGAGAGTGCTCTGGCACCACTGGGGATGCACTGCAGTGAGTCCAGAGAGTACACTGGCACCACTGGGGATGCAGTGCAGTGACTCCAGAGAGTTCACTGGCACCACTGGGGATGCAGTCCAGTGAGTCCAGTGAGTGCACTGGCACCACTGGGGATGCAGTGCAGTGAGTCCAGAGAGTGCACTGGCACCACTGGGGATGCACTACAGTGAGTCCAGAGAGTGCACTGGCACCACTGGGGATGCAGTGCAGTGAGTCCAGAGAGTGCACTGGCACCACTGGGGATGCAGTGCAGTGAGTCCAGTGAGTGTACTGGCACCACTGGGGATGCACTTCAGTGAGTCCAGAGAGTGCACTGGCACCACTGGGGATGCACTGCAGTGAGTCCAGAGAGTGCACTAGCACCACTGGGGATGCAGTGCAGTGAATCCTGTGAGTACACTGGCACCACTGGGGATGCAGAGCAGTGAGTCCAGAGAGCTCACTGGCACCACGGGAGATGCAGTACAGTGAGTCCAGTGAATGCACTGGAACCACTGGGGATGCAGTGCAGTGAGTCCAGAGAGTGCACTGGCACCACTGGTGATGCAGTACAGTGAGTCCAGTGAGTGCACTGGTACCACTGGGCCTGCAGTGCAGTGAGTCCAGAGAGTGCACTGGCACCACTGGGGATGCAGTGCAGTGAGTCCAGAGAGTGCACTGGCACCACTGGGGATGCACTACAGTGAGTCCAGAGAGTGCACTGGCACCACTGGGGATGCACCCCGGTGACTCCAGAGAGTGCACTGGCACCACTGGGGATGCAGTGCAGTGAGTCCAGTGAGTGTACTGGCACCACTGGGGATGCACTTCAGTGAGTCCAGAGAGTGCACTGGCACCACTGGGGATGCACTGCAGTGAGTCCAGAGAGTGCACTAGCACCACTGGGGATGCAGTGCAGTGAATCCTGTGAGTACACTGGCACCACTGGGGATGCAGAGCAGTGAGTCCAGAGAGCTCACTGGCACCACGGGAGATGCAGTACAGTGAGTCCAGTGAATGCACTCGAACCACTGGGGATGCAGTGCAGTGAGTCCAGAGAGTGCACTGGCACCACTGGTGATGCAGTACAGTGAGTCCAGTGAGTGCACTGGTACCACTGGGCCTGCAGTGCGGTGAGTCCAGAGAGTGCACTGGCACCACTGGGGATGCAGTGAAGTGAGTCCAGAGAGTGCACTGGCACCACCGATGATGCAGTACAGTGAGTCCAGTGAGTGCACTGGCACCACTGGGGATGTAGTGCAGTGACTCGAGAGAGTGCACTGGCACCACTGGGGATGCAGTGCAGTGAGTCCAGAAAGTGCACTGGCACCACTGGGGATGCAGTGCAGTGAGTCCAGAGAGTGCACTGGCACCACTGGGGATGCACTGCAGTGAGTCCAGAGAGTGCACTGGCACCACTGGGGATGCAGTGCAGTGAGTCCAGAGAGTGCACTGGCACCACTGGGGATGCACTACAGTGAGTCCAGAGATTGCACTGGCACCACTGGGGATGCAGTGCAGTGAGTCCAGAGAGTGCACTGGCACCACTGGTGATGCAGTTTAGTGAGTCCAGAGAGTGCACTGGCACCACTGGGGATGCACTTCAGTGAGTCCAGAGAGTGTACTGACACCACTGGGGATGCGGTGCAGTGAGTCCAGAGAGTGCTCTGGCACCACTGGGGATGCACTGCAGTGAGTCCAGAGACTGCACTGGCACCACTGGGGATGCAGTGCAGTGAGTCCAGAGAGTGCACTGGCACCACTGGGGATGCAGTGCAGTGAGTCCAGAGAGTGCACTGGCACCACTGGTGATGCAGTCCAGTGAGTCCAGTGAATGCACTGGCACCACTGGGGATGCTGTGCAGTGAGTGCAGAGAGTGCACTGGCACCACCTGTGATGCAGTACAGTGTGTCCAGTGAGTGCACTGGCACCACTGGGGATGCAGTGCTGTGACTCCGGAGAGCGCACTGGCACCACTGGGTATGCAGTGCAGTCAGTCCAGTGAGTGCACTGGCAACACTGGGGATGCAGTGCAGTGAGTGCAGAGAGTGCAATGGCACCAATGGGGATGCACTTCAGTGAGTCCAGAGAGTGCACTGGCACCACTGGGGATGCAGTGCAGTGAGTCCAGAGATTGCACTGGCACCACTGGGGATGCAGTGCTGTGATTCCAGAGAGCGCACTGGCACCACTGGGGATGCAGTGCAGTGAGTCCAGAGATTGCACTGGCACCACTGGGGATGCACTGCAGTGAGTCCAGAGAGTGCACTGGCACCACTGGGGATGCACTGCAGTGAGTCCAGAGAGTGCACTGGCACCACTGGGGCTGCAGTGCAGTGAGTCCAGAGAGTGCACTGGCACCACTGGGGATGCACTACAGTGAGTCCAGAGATTGCACTGGCACCACTGGGGATGCAGTGCACTGAGTCCAGAGAGTGCACTGGCACCACTGGGGATGCAGTGCATTGAGTCCAGAGAGTGCACTGGCACAACTGGGGATGCACTTCAGGTAGTCCAGAGAGTGCACTGACACCACTGGGGATGCAGTGCAGTGAGTCCAGAGAGTGCACTGGCACCACTGGGGATGCAGTGCAGTGAGTCCAGAGAGTGCTCTGGCACCACTGGGGATGCACTGCAGTGAGTCCAGAGAGTACACTGGCACCACTGGGGATGCAGTGCAGTGAGTCCAGAGAGTTCACTGGCACCACTGGGGATGCAGTCCAGTGAGTCCAGTGAGTGCACTGGCACCAATGGGGATGCAGTGCAGTGACTGCAGAGAGTACACTGGCACCACCGGGGATTCACTGCAGTGAGTCCAGAGAGTGCACTGGCACCACCTGTGATGCAGTGCAGTGAGTCCAGTGAGTGCTCTTGCACCACTGGGGATGCAGTGCTGTGACTCCAGAGAGCGCACTGGCACCACTGGGGATGCAGTGCAGTCAGTCCAGTGAGTGCACTGGCACCACTGGGGGTGCAGTACAGTGAGTCCAGAGAGTGCACTGACACCACTGGGGATGCACTGCAGTGAGTCCAGACAGTGCACTGGCACCACTGGGGATGCACTTGAGTGACTCCACAGAGTGCACTGGCAACACTGGGGATGCAGTGCAGTGAGTCCAAAGACTTCACTGGCACCACTGTGGATGCAGTGCAGTGAGTCCAGAGAGTGCACTGGCACCACTGGGGATGCAGTGCAGTGAGTCCAGAGAGTGCACTGGCACCACTGGGGATGCACTGCAGTGAGTCCAGAGAGTGCACTGGCACCACTGGGGATGCACTACAGTGAGTCCAGAGAGTGCACTGGCACCACTGGGGATGCAGTGCAGTGAGTCCAGAGAGTGCACTGGCACCACTGGGGATGCAGTGCAGTGAGTCCAGTGAGTGTACTGGCACCACTGGGGATGCACTTCAGTGAGTCCAGAGAGTGCACTGGCACCACTGGGGATGCACTGCAGTGAGTCCAGAGAGTGCACTAGCACCACTGGGGATGCAGTGCAGTGAATCCTGTGAGTACACTGGCACCACTGGGGATGCAGAGCAGTGAGTCCAGAGAGCTCACTGGCACCACTGGGGATGCAGTGCAGTGAGTCCAGAGAGTGCACTGGCACCACGGGAGATGCAGTACAGTGAGTCCAGTGAATGCACTGGAACCACTGGGGATGCAGTGCAGTGAGTCCAGAGAGTGCACTGGCACCACTGGTGATGCAGTACAGTGAGTCCAGTGAGTGCACTGGCACCACTGGGCCTGCAGTGCAGTGAGTCCAGAGAGTGCACTGGCACCACTGGGGATGCAGTGAAGTGAGTCCAGAGAGTGCACTGGCACCACCGATGATGCAGTACAGTGAGTCCAGAGAGTGCACTGGCACCACTGGGGATGTAGTGCAGTGACTCGAGAGAGTGCACTGGCACCACTGGGGATGCAGTGCAGTGAGTCCAGAGAGTGCACTGGCACCACTGGGGATGTAGTGCAGTGACTCGAGAGAGTGCACTGGCACCACTGGGGATGCAGTGCAGTGAGTCCAGTGAGTGCACTGGCACCACTGGGGATGCAGTGCTGTGACTCCAGAGAGCGCACTGGCACCACTGGGGATGCAGTGCAGTCAGTCCAGTGAGTGCACTGGCACCACTGGGGGTGCAGTACAGTGAGTCCAGAGAGTGCACTGACACCACTGGGGATGCACTGCAGTGAGTCCAGACAGTGCACTGGCACCACTGGGGATGCACTTGAGTGACTCCACAGAGTGCACTGGCAAAAATGGGGATGCAGTGCAGTGAGTCCAAAGACTTCACTGGCACCACTGTGGATGCAGTGCAGTGAGTCCAGAGAGGGCACTGGCACCACTGGCGATGCAGTGCAGTGAGTCCAGAGAGTGCACTGGCACCACTGGGGATGCACTGCAGTGAGTCCAGAGAGTGCACTGGCACCACTGGGGATGCACTACAGTGAGTCCAGAGAGTGCACTGGCACCACTGGGGATGCAGTGCAGTGAGTCCAGAGAGTGCACTGGCACCACTGGGGATGCAGTGCAGTGAGTCCAGTGAGTGTACTGGCACCACTGGGGATGCACTTCAGTGAGTCCAGAGAGTGCACTGGCACCACTGGGGATGCACTGCAGTGAGTCCAGAGAGTGCACTAGCACCACTGGGGATGCAGTGCAGTGAATCCTGTGAGTACACTGGCACCACTGGGGATGCAGAGCAGTGAGTCCAGAGAGCTCACTGGCACCACTGGGGATGCAGTGCAGTGAGTCCAGAGAGTGCACTGGCACCACGGGAGATGCAGTACAGTGAGTCCAGTGAATGCACTGGAACCACTGGGGATGCAGTGCAGTGAGTCCAGAGAGTGCACTGGCACCACTGGTGATGCAGTACAGTGAGTCCAGTGAGTGCACTGGCACCACTGGGCCTGCAGTGCAGTGAGTCCAGAGAGTGCACTGGCACCACTGGGGATGCAGTGAAGTGAGTCCAGAGAGTGCACTGGCACCACCGATGATGCAGTACAGTGAGTCCAGAGAGTGCACTGGCACCACTGGGGATGTAGTGCAGTGACTCGAGAGAGTGCACTGGCACCACTGGGGATGCAGTGCAGTGAGTCCAGAGAGTGCACTGGCACCACTGGGGATGCAGTGCAGTGAGTCCAGAGAGTGCACTGGCAGCAGTGGGGATGCAGTGCAGTGAGTCCAGAGAGTGCACTGGCACCACTGGGGATGCAGTGCAGTGAGTCCAGAGACTTCACTGGCACCACTGGGAATGCAGTTCAGTGAGTCCAGAGAGTGCACTGGCACCACTGGGGATGCAGTGCAGTGAGTCCAGAGAGTGCACTGGCACCACTGGGGATGCACTGCAGTGAGTCCAGAGAGTGCACTGGCACCACTGGGGATGCAGTGCAGTGAGTCCAGAGAGTGCACTGGCACCACTGGGGATGCACTACAGTGAGTCCAGAGATTGCACTGGCACCACTGGTGATGCAGTGCAGTGAGTCCAGAGATTGCACTGGCACCACTGGTGATGCAGTTTAGTGAGTCCAGAGAGTGCACTGGCACCACTGTGGATGCACTTCAGTGAGTCCAGAGAGTGTACTGACACCACTGGGGATGCGGTGCAGTGAGTCCAGAGAGTGCACTGGCACCACTGGGGATGCAGTGCAGTGAGTCCAGAGAGTGCTCTGGCACCACTGGGGATGCACTGCAGTGAGTCCAGAGACTGCACTGGCACCACTGGGGATGCAGTGCAGTGAGTCCAGAGAGTGCACTGGCACCACTGGGGATGCAGTGCAGTGAGTCCAGAGAGTGCACTGGCACCACTGGTGATGCAGTCCAGTGAGTCCAGTGAATGCACTGGCACCACTGGGGATGCTGTGCAGTGAGTGCAGAGAGTGCACTGGCACCACCTGTGATGCAGTACAGTGTGTCCAGTGAGTGCACTGGCACCACTGGGGATGCAGTGCTGTGACTCCGGAGAGCGCACTGGCACCACTGGGTATGCAGTGCAGTCAGTCCAGTGAGTGCACTGGCACCACTGGGGATGCAGTGCAGTGAGTGCAGAGAGTGCAATGGCACCAATGGGGATGCACTTCAGTGAGTCCAGAGAGTGCACTGGCACCACTGGGGATGCAGTGCAGTGAGTCCAGAGATTGCACTGGCACCACTGGGGATGCAGTGCTGTGATTCCAGAGAGCGCACTGGCACCACTGGGGATGCAGTGCAGTGAGTCCAGAGAGTGCACTGGCACCACTGGGGATGCACTGCAGTGAGTCCAGAGAGTGCACTGGCACCACTGGGGATGCAGTGCAGTGAGTCCAGAGAGTGCACTGGCACCACTGGGGCTGCAGTGCAGTGAGTCCAGAGAGTGCACTGGCACCACTGGGGATGCACTGCAGTGAGTCCAGAGAGTGCACTGGCACCACTGGGGATGCACTGCAGTGAGTCCAGAGAGTGCACTGGCACCACTGGGGATGCACTACAGTGAGTCCAGAGAGTGCACTGGCACCACTGGGGATGCAGTGCAGTGAGTCCAGAGAGTGCACTGGCACCACTGGGGATGCAGCGCAGTGAGTCCAGTGAGTGTACTGGCACCACTGGGGATGCACTTCAGTGAGTCCAGAGAGTGCACTGGCACCACTGGGGATGCACTGCAGTGAGTCCAGAGAGTGCACTAGCACCACTGGGGATGCAGTGCAGTGAATCCTGTGAGTACACTGGCACCACTGGGGATGCAGAGCAGTGAGTCCAGAGAGCTCACTGGCACCACTGGGGATGCAGTGCAGTGAGTCCAGAGAGTGCACTGGCACCACGGGAGATGCAGTACAGTGAATCCAGTGAATGCACTGGAACCACTGGGGATGCAGTGCAGTGAGTCCAGAGAGTGCACTGGCACCACTGGTGATGCAGTACAGTGAGTCCAGTGAGTGCACTGGTACCACTGGGCCTGCAGTGCAGTGAGTCCAGAGAGTGCACTGGCACCACTGGGCCTGCAGTGAAGTGAGTCCAGAGAGTGCACTGGCACCACCGATGATGCAGTACAGTGAGTCCAGAGAGTGCACTGGCACCACTGGGGATGTAGTGCAGTGACTCGAGAGAGTGCACTGGCACCACTGGGGATGCAGTGCAGTGAGTCCAGAGAGTGCACTGGCACCACTGGGGATGCAGTGCAGTGAGTCCAGAGAGTGCACTGGCAGCAGTGGGGATGCAGTGCAGTGAGTCCAGAGAGTGCACTGGCACCACTGGGGATGCAGTGCAGTGAGTCCAGAGACTTCACTGGCACCACTGGGAATGCAGTTCAGTGAGTGCAGAGAGTGCACTGGCACCACTGGGGATGCAGTGCAGTGAGTCCAGAGAGTGCACTGGCACCACTGGGGATGCACTGCAGTGAGTCCAGAGAGTGCACTGGCACCACTGGGGATGCAGTGCAGTGAGTCCAGAGAGTGCACTGGCACCACTGGGGATGCACTACAGTGAGTCCAGAGATTGCACTGGCACCACTGGGGATGCAGTGCAGTGAGTCCAGAGAGTGCACTGGCACCACTGGTGATGCAGTTTAGTGAGTCCAGAGAGTGCACTGGCACCACTGGGGATGCACTTCAGTGAGTCCAGAGAGTGTACTGACACCACTGGGGATGCGGTGCTGTGAGTCCAGAGAGTGCACTGGCACCACTGGGGATGCAGTGCAGTGAGTCCAGCGAGTGCTCTGGCACCACTGGGGATGCACTGCAGTGAGTCCAGAGAGTGCACTGGCACCACTGGGGATGCAGTGCAGTGAGTCCAGAGAGTGCACTGGCACCACTGGGGATGCAGTGCAGTGAGTCCAGAGAGTGCACTGGCACCACTGGGGATGCAGTGCAGTGAGTCCAGTGAATGCACTGGCACCACTGGGGATGCTGTGCAGTGAGTGAAGAGAGTGCACTGGCACCACCTGTGATGCAGTACAGTGTGTCCAGTGAGTGCACTGGCACCACTGGGGATGCAGTGCTGTGACTCCGGAGAGCGCACTGGCACCACTGGGTATGCAGTGCAGTCAGTCCAGTGAGTGCACTGGCACCACTGGGGATGCAGTGCAGTGAGTGCAGAGAGTGCAATGGCACCAATGGGGATGCACTTCAGTGAGTCCAGAGAGTGCACTGGCACCACTGGGGATGCAGTGCAGTGAGTCCAGAGATTGCACTGGCACCACTGGGGATGCAGTGCTGTGATTCCAGAGAGCGCACTGGCACCACTGGGGATGCAGTGCAGTGAGTCCAGAGAGTGCACTGGCACCACTGGGGATGCACTGCAGTGAGTCCAGAGAGTGCACTGGCACCACTGGGGATGCACTGCAGTGAGTCCAGAGAGTGCACTGGCACCACTGGGGCTGCAGTGCAGTGAGTCCAGAGAGTGCACTGGCACCACTGGGGATGCACTGCAGTGAGTCCAGAGATTGCACTGGCACCACTGGGGATGCAGTGCAGTGAGTCCAGAGAGTGCACTGGCACCACTGGGGATGCACTACAGTGAGTCCACAGAGTGCACTGGCACCACTGGGGATGCTCTGCAGTGAGTCCAGAGATTGCACTGGCACCACTGGGGATGCAGTGCAGTGAGTGCAGAGAGTGCACTGGCACCACTGGGGATGGGTTTCAAGCCAACTGCATTAACCGCTCATGCTTCTTTCTTATGAGACGTTAGTAAACCAATTACATAGCCTTGTCAAGACTAAATCACAGGTAAAAATCCTGTACATCTCATGTGGCCAACCACTCCCAACTAGGATTCCAAGAACCAGGAGGTTCGGTGAAAATAGGGCTAGTGCTATTAGAGGGGTGATTATTAGGGTAAGCCCTAAGCTGTCTTTAATGGAGAAGTATGGGTGGAATGGGATTTTGTCGCAGTCTGATACGATTCCTAGTGGGTTATTTGAGCCTGATTCGTGTAGGAAGGTTAGGTGGACTAGGGTGATTCCTGCAATTAGGAAGGGCAGTAGGAAGTGGATGGCGAAGAATCGGGTTAAGGTTGGATTGTCTACTGAGAATCCTCCTCAGGCTCATTCTACTAGAGTTTGCCCAATGTACGGGATGGCTGAGAATAGGTTGGTGATTACGGTGGCCCCTCAGAATGACATTTGTCCTCATGGTAGGACATACCCTACGAAGGCAGTTGCTATTAGGGTGAGTAGGAGGATTACTCCTGTGTTTCAGGTTTCTTTGTATAGGTAGGAGCCGTAGTAGAGGCCTCGTCCGATGTGTAAGTAGATGCAGATAAAGAAGAGCGAAGCACCGTTGGCGTGGAGGTTGCGGATGAGCCATCCGTACTGGACGTCTCGGCATGTGTGAGCTACTGAGGAGAAGGCGAGTGAAGTGTCTGCGGTGTAGTGTATGGCTAGTAGCAGGCCTGTTAGGATTTGTGTGGCTAAGCAGATGGCTAGAAGGGAGCCGAAGTTTCATCAGGCAGAGATGTTGGAGGGGGCGGGTAGGTCGATTAGGGAGTTGTTGATTATTTTTAGTAGGGGATGGGATTTGCGGATGTTAGGGGCCATTAGTGAGTCTGTGTGTTATTAGGATTATTACCAGGATGGAGAGGGCGAAGGATCCTAGGTAGGCCTTAATTAGCCCTGTGTGTATTGAGGTTGCGGCTTTGCTTGCGGCTACTTGTAGTTCAGCAAGGCCCTCTGGCCCTATTTTTTTGAGTCAGGAGAGGTCGATCAAGTGTAGGGCAATGTTTTGTCCCTTTTCTAGTAGGTTTTTGGAGAAGAATCGGTGTACTAGGGGGTTGAAGTACCCTAATGCAGAGGAGAAGTTTATGAGGGGGTTTGGTTTGGGGTGAGTGAGGGTGTGTGTTATGTTCGATAGTTCTAGGGCTAGGATGATTCCTAGGATTGTTATGAGGATGGCAGCGGTTTTGGTGATAAGGGGTATGGTTATTGGGGGGGTTTTGGTTGGTGTGATGAAAGAGGTAATGATTATTCCTGCTGTAATGCTGCCTAGGGCGAGTCGGGTTAGGGGGGCGGTGATTAGTGGGTTGTTTTCGTTTATTGATACTATTGGGGGGATTCGGGTTTGTCCAGCTTGGACTAGGATGGTTATGCGGATGCTGTAGGTTGCGGTGAATGCTGTGGCTATAAGGGTTAGGAGTAGGGCTCAAGTATTTAGGTATGATGTGTTTAAGCTTTCGATGATGAGGTCTTTTGAGTAGAATCCGGCTAGGAATGGGGTTCCTATCAGCGCCAGGTTTCCGATGGTTAGGCAGGAAGTAGTGACTGGGAGTATTTTCTGTAGGCCTCCTATCTTTCGGATATCTTGTTCTCCGTTTAGGTTGTGGATGATAGACCCTGAGCATAGGAATAGTATGGCTTTAAAGAAGGCATGGGTTGAGATGTGTAGGAAGGCTAGTTGTGGGAGGTTTAGTCCGATAGTGACTATTATTAGTCCTAGTTGGCTGGATGTTGAGAAAGCAATGATTTTTTTGATGTCATTTTGGGTTAGGGCGCATGTGGCAGCGAATAGGGTTGATAGAGCACCTAGGCATAGGCAGGCAGTTAGGGCTGTCTGGTTGGTGGCTAGCAGGGGGTGCATGCGGATGAGCAGGAAGATTCCGGCTACTACTATGGTACTGGAGTGCAGTAGGGCTGATACTGGGGTGGGGCCTTCTATTGCTGCGGGCAGTCATGGGTGGAGTCCAAATTGGGCGGATTTTCCTGCGGCTGCGAGGATTAATCCTATGAGGGGGAGGATTGGGGTTTGGTGGGGGTGTACGGCTTGTTGGATCTCTCAGGTGTTGAATGTTGAAGCTAGTCATGCTATGCTCAGGATCAGTCCGACGTCTCCGATTCGGTTGTAGATTACGGCTTGTAGGGCGGCGGTGTTGGCATCTGCTCGGCCTTGTCATCAGCCGATGAGAAGGAAGGACATGATTCGTACTCCTTCCCAGCCTACGAATAGGAGGAATATGTTGTTTGCGGTTGTTAGGAGGAGTATGGCGACTAGGAATGTCAGTAGGTAGGTGAAAAATTTTGTTACGTATGGCTCTGAGGCCATGTATCATATGGCGAATTGTAGGATTGATCATGTTACAAATAGGGCGATTGGAAGAAATGTTATTGAGTATTGGTCTATTTTTAGGCTCAGGGGGATTTTAAAGTTTATAATGAATTTTCACTCCCAGTGGCAGGTGACAGATTCTACTCCCGAGTAGATGAATGCGGTTGTAGGGGCTAGGCTAATTAGGAATGCGGTTTTAACAGCGCGGGTGGTGGCTTGTGGGGTGTTTTTAAAGTTTTTAAATAGAAATGGCAGGATGATTGGGGTTAGGAGGATTGTCAGCGTGAGTAGTGTGAGGGAGTTGATTAGTAGTGTGGGGTTCACTCCTTTTACTTGGATTTGCACCAAGATGGGTGGTTCCTAAGACCAGTGGATTGCTGTTATCCTTTAAAAGTAAGGGGGCTGAGGTTTTAGGCTCAGATGTAAGAGTTAGCAGCTCTTGTTGGTTAAACCCTCCCCTCGGCAGGTAAGAAGGTTTGAACTTCTATTCTTAGAATCACAGTCTAATGTTTGGTTTAAACTATACTTGCATGAGGGGATTCCGGAGATCAGTTCGGGTTTGAGGATTAGGAGGAATATTGGGATAATGTGGAGTGTTATGAGCAGGTGTTCTCGCGTGGTTGAGTTTTGCATAGATGTGATGTGGGAGGGGATTGAGCCTCGTTGGGTCATTAGTAGTATGAATAAGGTGTAGGAGGCGGTTAGTAGGGTTGCGATTCCTGTTAGGATGATCGTGAAGGCAGATCAGTTGAATAAGGTGATTATAATGGTTAGCTCTGCTATGAGGTTTGTTGTTGGGGGTAAGGCTATGTTTGTTAGATTGGCCAGCAATCATCAGGTAGCTATGAGTGGTAGGAGAGGTTGTAGGCCTCGTGTGAGTAGTAGAATTCGGCTGTGCGTACGTTCATAGTTTGTGTTGGCTAGGCAGAATAGTATGGAGGAAGTTAGTCCATGGGAAATTATTAGGATCATTGCCCCTGAGAATGATCAGTGGGTTTGGATTATTCCTGCGGCGATAACTAGGCCTATGTGGCTAACGGATGAATAAGCGATTAGTGATTTTAGGTCTGTCTGTCGTAGGCAGATTGAGCTAGTCATTAGGGCGCCTCATAGGGCCAGGGTTAGGAAGGGGTAGTGCAGGAGGTTGGACAGTGGGCCCATAAATAGAGTGACTCGTATAATTCCGTATCCTCCTAGCTTTAGTAGTAGGGCGGCGAGGAGTATTGAGCCTGCGATGGGTGCTTCTACGTGGGCTTTTGGCAGTCAGAGGTGTAGGCCGTATAGTGGGGCTTTTACTATGAATGCTATGAGCAGTGCTAGACCTGATAGTATTCCTGTCCATGAGGTGGATAGGGTTGGGTGGGTTAGTTGTAGGGTTGGCAGGTGCAGGGTGCCAATTTTCACGTATAGGTGTATGATTGTGATTAGCAGGGGTAGAGAGCTTACTGGCGTGTAGAATAGCAGGTAGATGCCAGCGCTTAGGCGTTCTGGTTGGTTCCCCCATCGGGTGATTAAGATTAGGGTGGGAATGAGGGTTGCTTCAAATGAGATGTAAAATAGTGCTAGTTCTGTGGTGGAAAAGGCTAGTAGGATGAATGGCTGGACTGCGACTAAGGTTGAGATAAAGATTCGTTTGCGTTGTAGGGGTTCTTGTTGCAGGTGGTTTTGGCTTGCTATGATTATGAGTGGGAGTAGTCAGCAGGATAGTACTAGGAGGGGGGATGAGATTTGGTCAATTCCTGTTCAGTTGGATAAAAATTTGTAGGGGTAGTAGGTTGGGATTAATCACTGTAGGCTTAGGGCAGCGATTAGGAGGCTGTATAAGGTGGTGTTAGTCCATAGAAATTTTGGTGGAGACAGCAGGGCTGTTGGAAGAAGTATGATTGTGTGTAGGATGATTTTTAGCATTGCAGGAGGTTTAGGTTGTGTAGATGGTCGGAGCCATGTGTGCGGGTGGAGGCTACTAGGATGGCCAGGCCTGTGCCCGCCTCACACGCTGAGAAGGTTAGCATGAGAATTGGTACCATGGTGAATGAGGAGACTTGGTTTTCGATGGATCATATTGATAGGCCTACGAATATCGATAATATTATGCTTTCAAGGCATAGTAGGGCGGATACTAGGTGGGTTCGGTGGAAGGCTAGTCCTAGTCCGCTGAAAATGAAGGCTGAGTAGAAGCTTAAATGTAGGGGCGACATAAGAAAGTTACAGGGTTGGCTGTAATCTGCTGGGTCGAAACCAGCTATCTTTTTGGTTAGACTAACTTTCTGTTATTCTGCTCATTCTAGGCCCCCTTGAATTCACTCGTAGGCCAGTCCGAGTGTTAGGAGAAGGAGGATCACTACAGTTCAGGTGAGGGTCATTAGGGGGGATTGGAGTTGGACGGCTCATGGCAGGGGGAGTAGGAGGGCGATTTCTAGGTCGAATAGGACGAACAGGATGGCTACTGAGGAAGAATCGGACTGAGAATGGTAATCGAGCAGATCCAAGTGGGTCGAATCCACATTCGTACGGTGAGAGTTTCTCTGAGTCGGGGTTTATTTGGGCGAGTCAGAAGTTTAATGCGGTTAGGGCGGCGCTTAGGATTGATGATAGGGCGAATATGAACATGAGTGCGTTCATTGCTCTCCTCTGGGTTTATACCAGATTCTAGAGATTGGAAGTCAATTGTAATTAATATACTAGAAGAGCAAGATCCTCATCAGTAGATGGTTATGTAGAGGAATAGTCAGATGACGTCTACGAAGTGTCAGTATCAGGCTGCTGCCTCGAATCCGAAGTGGTGGTCTGATGTAAAGTGGAACTTGATCAGTCGGAAGAGGCAGACGGTCAGGAAGGAGGATCCGATGATTACGTGGAGTCCGTGGAATCCAGTGGCAACGAAGAAGGTAGATCCGTAGACGCTATCGGCGATTGAGAATGGGGCTTCGTGGTATTCTATTGCTTGTAGGGCTGTGAAGTAGAATCCCAGGAGGATCGTTAGGGTTAGGGCGTGGATGGCGTGTTTTCGGTTTCCTTCTGTGATGCTGTGATGGGCTCACGTTACGGTAACGCCTGAGGCTAGTAGGATGGCTGTGTTTAGTAGGGGGACTTCTATCGGGTTGAGTGGTTTAATTCCTGTTGGGGGTCATTGGCCTCCTAGTTCTGGGGTTGGGGCCAGGCTCGAGTGGAAGAACGCTCAGAAGAACCCTAAGAAGAAGAATGCTTCGGATGTGATGAAAAGGATTATGCCGTATCGTAGGCCTTTTTGGACTGTGGGAGTGTGATGGCCTTGGAAGGTGCTTTCTCGTACAATGTCTCGTCATCATTGGAGTATTACTAGGAGTATTGAGATGAGGCCTAGGGTTAGTAGTATGGATGAGTTGTAGTGGAATCACATGATTAATCCTGAGGTTGTGAGTAGGGCGGCGGCTGCCCCGAAGATTGGTCAAGGGCTTGGGTCAACTATGTGGTATGAGTGTGCTTGGTGTGCCATTAGATGTTTTCTTGTAAGTATAGGCTTAGAAGGAGCACGAAGACGTAGGCCTGGATTATGGCTACTGCTACTTCTAGGATGGTTAGGAGTAGTAGGATGATTATTGTTAGGATGGATACTGCAGGAAGGGTGGGTATTAATGCAATGGAGGCTGTAGAGATGAGTTGGATGAGTAAGTGTCCTGCTGTAAGGTTGGCTGTAAGGCGGACTCCGAGGGCTAGGGGGCGGATTAGTAGGCTGGTTGTTTCGATCAGGATTAGTGCGGGGATTAGGGGTGTAGGGGTACCTTCGGGTAATAGGTGGGCTAAAGAGGCTGATGGTTGGTTTCGTAGGCCTGTTAGTAGTGTGGCGAGCCATAGTGGGAAGGCTAGGGCTATGTTCATAGATAGTTGGGTGGTTGGGGTGAATGTATATGGAAGGAGGCCTAGAAGGTTGATTGTAAGAAGTATGATTATTAGGGATGTAAATATTATGGCTCATTTGTGGCCATTTTTGTTGAGTGGGACTATTAGTTGTTTTGTGATTAGGTGAAGGAGTCATGTTTGGATAGTAGAAAGGCGGTTGTTGATTCATCGGTTGTTTGGGGACGGGAATAGTAGGGCTGGGAAGAGTAGGGATAGTAGGATTAAGGGGATGCCGAATAGATTGGGGCTGGAAAATTGGTCAAAGAAGCTTAGGTTCATGGTCAGGATCATGGTGTGGGTTTGGTAGTGAGGGAGGTCTTATTTGATGGGGGGTTGGTTGTGGTGAAGGCTAGTAGTTTTGGTTGGATGAGGAGTGCTAGGGTTAATCAAGTTATAATTATGATTGAAAATCATGGTGCGGGGTTAAGCTGTGGCATATCATTAAGGAGGGGGAAGTCCCTCTTTGGCTAGCTTAAAAGGCTAGTGCTGTTGCATAGCTTCTTAATGATTAGGATGATGATAGAAGGGACGATCAGGCCTCGAAATGTGGGAGTGGGGTTGATTCTACTACAATGGGTATGTAGCTGTGATTAGCCCCGCAAATTTCTGAGCATTGTCCGTAAAAAATCCCAGGCCGGGTGGTAATGAATGAAGTTTGGTTTAGTCGGCCTGGGATTGCGTCTGTTTTAACTCCGAGCGTTGGGACTGCTCAGGAGTGGAGTACGTCTCCTGCAGTAATGATCACGCGGATGGGGGATTCTATTGGGATAACTACGCGGTGGTCAACTTCTAGCAGTCGGAAGTGGCCGTTGGGTAAGTCTGGGGTGGGCACTATGTAGGAGTCGAATGATAGGTCTTTGAAGTCTGTGTATTCGTAGCTTCAGTATCATTGGTGGCCGATGGCTTTTAGGGTGAGGTCTGGTTCATCGATTTTGTCCATTATGTAGAGGATTTGTAGGGATGGGAGGGCGAGGAGTACCAGGACGATAGCAGGTAGGATTGTCCAGATCAGCTCTACTTCTTGGGCGTCTACAGCATTGGACGAGAGTTTTTCTGTTAGTATGTGGGCTAAAAGGTAGAGAACTAGGCTGCAGATAGCTAGGGCAACGATTAGGGCGTGGTCGTGGAATTCAACGAGTTCTTCTATGATGGGTGATGAGGCGTCTTGGAATCCTAGTTGGGAGTGGTTGGCCACATGAGATGTACAGGATTTTTACCTGTGATTTAGTCTTGACAAGGCTATGTAATTGGTTTACTAACGTCTCATAAGAAAGAAGCATGAGCGGTTAATGCAGTTGGCTTGAAACCAGCATGTGAGGGTTCGATTCCTTCCTTTCTTGTACTTGGACGAAGGCCGGTTCCTCGAAAGTATGGTATGGGGGAGGGCAGCCGTGGATTCATTCAACGTTTGTGGTAGTTAGTTCTGGTTGTAGGACTTTTCGTTTGGCCGGAAAGGCTTCTCAGATGATGAATATTAGTATGATTACGGCTACTATTGAGATTAGGGAGCCGATGGAGGAAATGGTGTTTCATAGTGTGTAGGCGTCGGGATAGTCCGAGTATCGTCGGGGTATTCCTGCTAGGCCTAGGAAGTGCTGGGGGAAGAACGTTAGGTTTACTCCTGTAAATATTACCCCGAAGTGGGCTTTTGCTCATGTTTGGAGTAGGGTAAACCCAGTGAGTAGTGGGAATCAGTGAGTAAATCCTGCTAGAGGCCATCCTAGTATAGGTAGAAGGTAAGTAAGGCCAATTTGGGGCTGTAAACTAGGATGATGGCGATTCAGCCTAAGTGGGAGATGGACGAGAAGGCTAGGATTTTGCGTGTTTGTGTTTGGTTCAGTCCTATTCAGCCTCCTAGTGCTGTTGAGGCTAGGGCCATGGCGGTGAGTAGAGCTGGGTCGAGGGATTTGGATGTTAGTAGGAGCAGGGTTAGTGGGGGGAATTTTATGAGGGTCGAGAGTAGCAGGGCTGTTATTAGTGGCGATCCTTGTAGTACTTCTGGGAATCAGAAGTGAAATGGCACTAGGCCCAGTTTAATAGCGATTGCTGCTGTCAGTAGTAGACAGGAGGTTGGGTGGTTTATTTGTGTGATGTCTCATTGGCCGGTGACTCAGGCATTGGTTATGCTAGAGAATAGGACCAGGGCGGAAGCAGCTGCTTGGGTTAGGAAGTATTTCGTTGCGGCTTCTACTGCTCGTGGGTGGTGGGATTTGGCAATTAGGGGAATGATGGCTAGTGCGTTGATCTCCAGTCCTGTCCAGGCCAGAACTCAGTGGTTGCTGGAAATTGTGATTGTGGTGCCCAAGATGAGGCTGAAGGTTATGATTGGGGTCGCGAAAGGGTTCATTAGTAGAGGAGGGGGTTAAACCATCATTTTCGGGGTATGGGCCCGATAGCTTGATTAGCTGACTCTACTAGAAAATAATATAAGGGAAGTATGGAGAATTTTGATTTCTCTTGTGTGGGTTCAATTCCTACTTTTCTAAGGTCAACAGGAAATGAGAGGGCTGTTATACCTCTATGTTCACTTTATCATAGTGACCCTTTGTAGTTCAGGCACATTTCCTTATGTAAGGAGGTAGGCCTGCATAGCAGATAGGTATGCTGATGTGTCAGAGGCACAGAGCTAGTGTGAGGGGTAGGAAGTTTTTTCATAGTAGGTGCATTAGTTGGTCATATCGGAATCGTGGGTATGAAGCTCGGACCCATAAGAAACCAGAAGATAGTAGGAGGACTTTTGTGGCTAGGATGACGGGGAATAGTTCTGTGGGTGGCCCTAGGGCGCTTGGGTTTAGGAATATGATGGCTGTAAGTGTATTTATTAGCATAATGTTCGCATATTCAGCTAGGAAGAATAAGGCGAAGGGTCCTGCGGCGTATTCAACGTTAAACCCTGAGACTAGCTCAGATTCACCCTCTGTGAGGTCAAAAGGAGCTCGGTTTGTCTCTGCTAGGGTGGATACGTATCATATTATTGCTAGGGGTCATGAGGAGAAAATGAAGTATAGAGGCTCCTGTGCGACGGCAAAGGAGCTGAGTGTGTAGCTTCCGCTTAGTATGATTATTGATAGCAGGATTATGGCCAGTGTCACTTCGTATGAAATGGTCTGTGCTACTGCCCGTAGGGCTCCGATTAGTGCGTATTTTGAGTTCGAGGCTCAGCCTGATCATAGGACTGAGTAGACGGCTAGGCTTGACATGGCTATTAGGAAGAGAACTCCGAGGTTTAGATCTGCTAGGGGAAATGGGAGTGGTAGTGGTGCTCAAGTGGTGAGGGCTAGGACAAGGGCTAGTATTGGTATCAGAATGAATAGAAGTGGGGAAGAGGTAGAGGGTCGGATGGGCTCTTTGGTAAATAGTTTCAGTCCGTCCGCAAATGGTTGAAGTAGGCCAAAAGGCCCGACAACGTTAGGGCCTTTGCGGGATTGTATGTAGCTTAGGATTTTCCGTTCTACTAGGGTTAGGAAGGCTACGGCAATCAGGATTGGGATGATGTATAGGAGGGATATAATGAGGCAGCTTAGTGTTGTTATTTGAATCATGGGTGAAGCTAGGGAGAGGATTTGAACCTCTGGGGAAAGGGCTTAAGCCTTCTGCACTTGCCGGGCTCTGCCACTCTAGCTGGTCCTTTTCTAGGATTGAAAGTGGTGGGGGAAGGCCCTCTTCACGGTTTAGTTGGTTTCACTGCTTAGAGGGGGGGGGCGTGCTTGTGGTATTGGCCCCACTTTCCCGGTCCTTTCGTACTGGGGAGAGTGTGTCATAGATAGAAACCGACCTGGATTGCTCCGGTCTGAACTCAGATCACGTAGGACTGTTAATCGTTGAACAAACGAACCCTTAATAGCGGCTGCACCATTAGGATGTCCTGATCCAACATCGAGGTCGTAAACCCCCCTGTCGATATGGGCTCTTGAGGGGGATTGCGCTGTTATCCCTGGGGTAGCTTGGTCCATTAATCAATTATATTGGGTCTGGTCACTGTTAGCACTTTGAGGGGTAGCTCTAGGTAAAGAGGTATGGTCTTGTTTTCGGAGGATTTGTTCTCCTCCAAGGTCGCCCCAACCGAAAAATATCGACCAGGCTCTGCGATGGTAGTGGCCCCAGTGGGGTTGATTGAGGATTCGCGGTGGTCGTTGATTTTTAAGTTCCACAGGGTCTTCTCGTCTTATGTTCACATCCCCGCTTTTGCACGGGGAGATCAATTTCACTGATTATCTGTGAGAGACAGTTAAGACCTCGTTTAGCCATTCATACAAGTCTCGATTTATGGGACAATTGATTGCGCTACCTTTGCACGGTTAGGATACCGCGGCCGTTAAACCTAAGTCACCGGGCAGGCATCACCTTCAATACTTGTTTAATTTGCTGAAGGCTATGTTTTTGGTAAACAGTCGGGCCTTATTAATTTGCCGAGTTCCTTTCACAGATTTTAATCGCTCTTATAGGCGCTCCTGAGTCGGGTTAACAGGGTTAGTTAATACGTGGTCTTGTAGGGGTTTTTGTATCTGTCTAGGTCTGTTAATAATGTTTCTATGTAAGCTTGCGCCGTTAGAGGGGTGTGGCCCTGAGTTACTTATTTTAGCATTAATTCTCCTATATTCATAGGTTGACCTGTTTGTGATAAGGGAATCATCTTATTTTGGTATTTTTAGGTGGTGGAGCTTTGACGCACTCTTTTTTGATGGCTGCTTTAGGGCCCACGGTAGGATCAGTAGTAAGAATTATCCGCTAGTCGAGGTTGTGTCCTTTTTTAATGGAGCTGTCCCTCCATTAAATAGCTCTTAATCATCTCATTAGGGTTCAGGATGTCCGGTAGGGAGGATTAAGGGGGAACTTAGATTCGTTTCACAGGTAACCAGCTATCACCCAGCTCGGTTGGCTTTTCACCTCTACTGACAAGTCATCCCACTCTTTTGCAACAGAGACGGGTTCGCTCTCTTTAACTGCTTGAAAGTAGCTCGCTTGGGTTTCGGGGGGGCAAACTTTAGTTCACTTTGCTTGGTTGTTCTCGCTAAACCATGATGCAAAAGGTACAAGGGTTGATCTTTGCTGTCTGTCGCTTTGATTGTTTCACTGCTATTTCATCTTTCCCTTACGGTACTGGGGTCTCTATCGCGTCTAAGTGTCTTTTCTATCGCCTATACTAAGACTGTAAAATGCTTTAGTTTAATTAGTTTAGTAAATTCTTTAGTTTTGGTGTACTATTTGTGTGGTTGAGCTAGAGGGGGGGCTTCAAGACGATCCGGTCTAGTAGATATCTTTCAGGTGTAAGCTGAGTGCTTTGGTGTTATAGCTACGTCTTGATATTCTAAGTACACCTTCCGGTACACTTACCTTGTTACGACTTACCTCATCTTCAGCGTATTTATGGTATTAGTTATGTGGGATGTGGCTTTTGAGGAGGGTGACGGGCGGTATGTACGTGCCCCAGGGCCGGCTTAAAGTAGGCTCTATTGTCCCACTTTACTGCTAAATCCGCCTTCCAGAAGTGGTTTCACGCTTCTTTCCGTGTGCCCTATGAATAGGGAATGTAGCCCATTTCTTCCACTCCATAGGCTATACCTTGACCTGTCTTATTAGCGGGGTGCTATTGTGTCCACTGTTGTGCTCTCATTCGAGGTGGGCTGGCGACGGCGGTATGTAGGCTGTGTTGGCAAGGGGTGGTTGGGTTAATCGGGGATTATCGATTGTAGAACAGGCTCCTCTAGGTGGGTTTGGGGCACCGCCAAGTCCTTAGAGTTTTAAGCGTTTGTGCTCGTAGTTCTCTGGCGGATACTTCGGTAAAGTAAGTATCAAGATTTAGGGCCAGGCATAGTGGGGTATCTAATCCCAGTTTGGGCCCTGGCTTTCGTGGGTTTAAATCAGTCGTTAGTTCCTAAGATCATCTTAATGGTGTGTTTAGGTGCATCTTGGGCTTATGACAGCTCAGTTGCATTTTGATCTTAGTTAGCTAGGATAGGCATTTTACCACTCTTTACGCCGTGTCAATAGGACGGTTGATTTGGGTTTCTTGTATGACCGCGGTGGCTGGCACAAGATTTACCAACCCTTGAAGTTAGGCTGTTGCTATAACTAAGTCAAGTTTGCACTCATTGCTTAATGTTAATTACTGCTGAATACCCGTGGGGGCGTGGCTTAGCGAGGCGTCTTGGGCTACTACTTGGGTGTGCCTGATACCCGCTCCTCAAGGCCTGTATGGGGGTAGGTGGTCGAGGGCGTTTACACTGGGGCGCGGATACTTGCATGTATATATTTAGCAAAAACCAACCGTAAGGTTAGGACTAAGTCTTTTGTCCGCAGGCATGTTTTATGCCATCTTGGCAACTTCAGTGCCATGCTTTGTGTTAAGCTATGTGGACGGGGGTGTGGTTAGCTGATAGTTGAGTGGTGAGTGAGAGTGAAGTATATGAAATTATTGCTTGTGTTTACTATTTTTAGTACTGGAGTTTCTCTAAGTCCTAGGACTAGGAGGAAATGGTGTTTCATAGTGTGTAGGCGTCGGGATAGTCCGAGTATCGTCGGGGTATTCCTGCTAGGCCTAGGAAGTGCTGGGGGAAGAACGTTAGGTTTACTCCTGTAAATATTACCCCGAAGTGGGCTTTTGCTCATGTTTGGTGTAGGGTAAACCCAGTGAGTAGTGGGAATCAGTGAGTAAATCCTGCTAGAATGGCAAAGACGGCGCCTATGGATAGGACGTAGTGGAAGTGGACACTATTTGTCTGATCCATACTAATTACCGCCATCCTACTCCTTCTATCACTCCCCGTACTCGCCGCCGGTATTACAATATTACTAACTGATCGAAACCTAAACACCACATTCTTCGACCCCGCTGGAGGAGGAGACCCAATCCTGTACCAACACCTATTCTGATTCTTCGGACACCCAGAAGTCTATATTCTGATCCTACCGGGGTTCGGAATCATCTCACACGTAGTCACGTACTACTCAGGCAAAAAGGAGCCCTTCGGCTACATGGGAATAGTCTGAGCCATACTATCCATCGGCTTCCTAGGATTCATCGTCTGAGCTCACCACATGTTTACAGTAGGAATAGACGTTGATACCCGAGCCTACTTTACATCAGCCACTATAATCATTGCCATCCCTACCGGAATCAAAGTATTTAGCTGACTAGCCACCCTGCACGGAGGAACAATCAAATGAGACCCCCCCAATACTATGAGCTCTAGGATTTATCTTCCTATTTACCATCGGAGGATTAACAGGAATCGTTCTTGCAAACTCTTCCCTAGACATCGCCCTGCACGACACGTACTACGTAGTTGCCCACTTCCACTACGTCCTATCCATAGGCGCCGTCTTTGCCATTCTAGCAGGATTTACTCACTGATTCCCACTACTCACTGGGTTTACCCTACACCAAACATGAGCAAAAGCCCACTTCGGGGTAATATTTACAGGAGTAAACCTAACGTTCTTCCCCCAGCACTTCCTAGGCCTAGCAGGAATACCCCGACGATACTCGGACTATCCCGACGCCTACACACTATGAAACACCATTTCCTCCATCGGCTCCCTAATCTCAATAGTAGCCGTAATCATACTAATATTCATCATCTGAGAAGCCTTTTCGGCCAAACGAAAAGTCCTACAACCAGAACTAACTACCACAAACGTTGAATGAATCCACGGCTGCCCTCCCCCATACCATACTTTCGAGGAATCGGCCTTCGTCCAAGTACAAGAAAGGAAGGAATCGAACCCTCACATGCTGGTTTCAAGCCAACTGCATTAACCGCTCATGCTTCTTTCTTATGAGACGTTAGTAAACCAATTACATAGCCTTGTCAAGACTAAATCACAGGTAAAAATCCTGTACATCTCATGTGGCCAACCACTCCCAACTAGGATTCCAAGACGCCTCATCACCCATCATAGAAGAACTCGTTGAATTCCACGACCACGCCCTAATCGTTGCCCTAGCTATCTGCAGCCTAGTTCTCTACCTTTTAGCCCACATACTAACAGAAAAAACTCTCGTCCAATGCTGTAGACGCCCAAGAAGTAGAGCTGATCTGGACAATCCTACCTGCTATCGTCCTGGTACTCCTCGCCCTCCCATCCCTACAAATCCTCTACATAATGGACAAAATCGACGAACCAGACCTCACCCTAAAAGCCATCGACCACCAATGATACTGAAGCTACGAATACACAGACTTCAAAGACCTATCATTCGACTCCTACATAGTGCCCACCCCAGACTTACCCAACGGCCACTTCCGACTGCTAGAAGTTGACCACCGCGTAGTTATCCCAATAGAATCCCCCATCCGCGTGATCATTACTGCAGGAGACGTACTCCACTCCTGAGCAGTCCCAACGCTCGGAGTTAAAACAGACGCAATCCCAGGCCGACTAAACCAAACTTCATTCATTACCACCCGGCCTGGGATTTTTTACGGACAATGCTCAGAAATTTGCGGGGCTAATCACAGCTACATACCCATTGTAGTAGAATCAACCCCACTCCCACATTTCGAGGCCTGATCGTCCCTTCTATCATCATCCTAATCATTAAGAAGCTATGCAACAGCACTAGCCTTTTAAGCTAGCCAAAGAGGGACTTCCCCCTCCTTAATGATATGCCACAGCTTAACCCCGCACCATGATTTTCAATCATAATTATAACCTGATTAACCCTAGCACTCCTCATCCAACCAAAACTACTAGCCTTCACCACAACCAACCCCCCATCAAATAAGACCTCCCTCACTACCAAACCCACACCATGATCCTGACCATGAACCTAAGCTTCTTTGACCAATTTTCCAGCCCCAATCTATTTGGCATCCCCTTAATCCTACTATCCCTACTCTTCCCAGCCCTACTATTCCCGTCCCCAAACAACCGATGAATCAACAACCGCCTTTCTACTATCCAAACATGACTCCTTCACCTAATCACAAAACAACTAATAGTCCCACTCAACAAAAATGGCCACAAATGAGCCATAATATTTACATCCCTAATAATCATACTTCTTACAATCAACCTTCTAGGCCTCCTTCCATATACATTCACCCCAACCACCCAACTATCTATGAACATAGCCCTAGCCTTCCCACTATGGCTCGCCACACTACTAACAGGCCTACGAAACCAACCATCAGCCTCTTTAGCCCACCTATTACCCGAAGGTACCCCTACACCCCTAATCCCCGCACTAATCCTGATCGAAACAACCAGCCTACTAATCCGCCCCCTAGCCCTCGGAGTCCGCCTTACAGCCAACCTTACAGCAGGACACTTACTCATCCAACTCATCTCTACAGCCTCCATTGCATTAATACCCACCCTTCCTGCAGTATCCATCCTAACAATAATCATCCTACTACTCCTAACCATCCTAGAAGTAGCAGTAGCCATAATCCAGGCCTACGTCTTCGTGCTCCTTCTAAGCCTATACTTACAAGAAAACATCTAATGGCACACCAAGCACACTCATACCACATAGTTGACCCAAGCCCTTGACCAATCTTCGGGGCAGCCGCCGCCCTACTCACAACCTCAGGATTAATCATGTGATTCCACTACAACTCATCCATACTACTAACCCTAGGCCTCATCTCAATACTCCTAGTAATACTCCAATGATGACGAGACATTGTACGAGAAAGCACCTTCCAAGGCCATCACACTCCCACAGTCCAAAAAGGCCTACGATACGGCATAATCCTTTTCATCACATCCGAAGCATTCTTCTTCTTAGGGTTCTTCTGAGCGTTCTTCCACTCGAGCCTGGCCCCAACCCCAGAACTAGGAGGCCAATGACCCCCAACAGGAATTAAACCACTCAACCCGATAGAAGTCCCCCTACTAAACACAGCCATCCTACTAGCCTCAGGCGTTACCGTAACGTGAGCCCATCACAGCATCACAGAAGGAAACCGAAAACACGCCATCCACGCCCTAACCCTAACGATCCTCTTGGGATTCTACTTCACAGCCCTACAAGCAATAGAATACCACGAAGCCCCATTCTCAATCGCCGATAGCGTCTACGGATCTACCTTCTTCGTTGCCACTGGATTCCACGGACTCCACGTAATCATCGGATCCTCCTTCCTGACCGTCTGCCTCTTCCGACTGATCAAGTTCCACTTTACATCAGACCACCACTTCGGATTCGAGGCAGCAGCCTGATACTGACACTTCGTAGACGTCATCTGACTATTCCTCTACATAACCATCTACTGATGAGGATCTTGCTCTTCTAGTATATTAATTACAATTGACTTCCAATCTCTAGAATCTGGTATAAACCCAGAGGAGAGCAATGAACGCACTCATGTTCATATTCGCCCTATCATCAATCCTAAGCGCCGCCCTAACCGCATTAAACTTCTGACTCGCCCAAATAAACCCCGACTCAGAGAAACTCTCACCGTACGAATGTGGATTCGACCCACTTGGATCTGCTCGATTACCATTCTCAGTCCGATTCTTCCTCAGTAGCCATCCTGTTCGTCCTATTCGACCTAGAAATCGCCCTCCTACTCCCCCTGCCATGAGCCGTCCAACTCCAATCCCCCCTAATGACCCTCACCTGAACTGTAGTGATCCTCCTTCTCCTAACACTCGGACTGGCCTACGAGTGAATTCAAGGGGGCCTAGAATGAGCAGAATAACAGAAAGTTAGTCTAACCAAAAAGATAGCTGGTTTCGACCCAGCAGATTACAGCCAACCCTGTAACTTTCTTATGTCGCCCCTACATTTAAGCTTCTACTCAGCCTTCATTTTCAGCGGACTAGGACTAGCCTTCCACCGAACCCACCTAGTATCCGCCCTACTATGCCTTGAAAGCATAATATTATCGATATTCGTAGGCCTATCAATATGATCCATCGAAAACCAAGTCTCCTCATTCACCATGGTACCAATTCTCATGCTAACCTTCTCAGCGTGTGAGGCGGGCACAGGCCTGGCCATCCTAGTAGCCTCCACCCGCACACATGGCTCCGACCATCTACACAACCTAAACCTCCTGCAATGCTAAAAATCATCCTACACACAATCATACTTCTTCCAACAGCCCTGCTGTCTCCACCAAAATTTCTATGGACTAACACCACCTTATACAGCCTCCTAATCGCTGCCCTAAGCCTACAGTGATTAATCCCAACCTACTACCCCTACAAATTTTTATCCAACTGAACAGGAATTGACCAAATCTCATCCCCCCTCCTAGTACTATCCTGCTGACTACTCCCACTCATAATCATAGCAAGCCAAAACCACCTGCAACAAGAACCCCTACAACGCAAACGAATCTTTATCTCAACCTTAGTCGCAGTCCAGCCATTCATCCTACTAGCCTTTTCCACCACAGAACTAGCACTATTTTACATCTCATTTGAAGCAACCCTCATTCCCACCCTAATCTTAATCACCCGATGGGGGAACCAACCAGAACGCCTAAGCGCTGGCATCTACCTGCTATTCTACACGCCAGTAAGCTCTCTACCCCTGCTAATCACAATCATACACCTATACGTGAAAATTGGCACCCTGCACCTGCCAACCCTACAACTAACCCACCCAACCCTATCCACCTCATGGACAGGAATACTATCAGGTCTAGCACTGCTCATAGCATTCATAGTAAAAGCCCCACTATACGGCCTACACCTCTGACTGCCAAAAGCCCACGTAGAAGCACCCATCGCAGGCTCAATACTCCTCGCCGCCCTACTACTAAAGCTAGGAGGATACGGAATTATACGAGTCACTCTATTTATGGGCCCACTGTCCAACCTCCTGCACTACCCCTTCCTAACCCTGGCCCTATGAGGCGCCCTAATGACTAGCTCAATCTGCCTACGACAGACAGACCTAAAATCACTAATCGCTTATTCATCCGTTAGCCACATAGGCCTAGTTATCGCCGCAGGAATAATCCAAACCCACTGATCATTCTCAGGGGCAATGATCCTAATAATTTCCCATGGACTAACTTCCTCCATACTATTCTGCCTAGCCAACACAAACTATGAACGTACGCACAGCCGAATTCTACTACTCACACGAGGCCTACAACCTCTCCTACCACTCATAGCTACCTGATGATTGCTGGCCAATCTAACAAACATAGCCTTACCCCCAACAACAAACCTCATAGCAGAGCTAACCATTATAATCACCTTATTCAACTGATCTGCCTTCACGATCATCCTAACAGGAATCGCAACCCTACTAACCGCCTCCTACACCTTATTCATACTACTAATGACCCAACGAGGCTCAATCCCCTCCCACATCACATCTATGCAAAACTCAACCACGCGAGAACACCTGCTCATAACACTCCACATTATCCCAATATTCCTCCTAATCCTCAAACCCGAACTGATCTCCGGAATCCCCTCATGCAAGTATAGTTTAAACCAAACATTAGACTGTGATTCTAAGAATAGAAGTTCAAACCTTCTTACCTGCCGAGGGGAGGGTTTAACCAACAAGAGCTGCTAACTCTTACATCTGAGCCTAAAACCTCAGCCCCCTTACTTTTAAAGGATAACAGCAATCCACTGGTCTTAGGAACCACCCATCTTGGTGCAAATCCAAGTAAAAGTAGTGAACCCCACACTACTAATCAACTCCCTCACACTACTCACGCTGACAATCCTCCTAACCCCAATCATCCTGCCATTTCTATTTAAAAACTTTAAAAACACCCCACAAGCCACCACCCGCGCTGTTAAAACCGCATTCCTAATTAGCCTAGCCCCTACAACCGCATTCATCTACTCGGGAGTAGAATCTGTCACCTGCCACTGGGAGTGAAAATTCATTATAAACTTTAAAATCCCCCTGAGCCTAAAAATAGACCAATACTCAATAACATTTCTTCCAATCGCCCTATTTGTAACATGATCAATCCTACAATTCGCCATATGATACATGGCCTCAGAGCCATACGTAACAAAATTTTTCACCTACCTACTGACATTCCTAGTCGCCATACTCCTCCTAACAACCGCAAACAACATATTCCTCCTATTCGTAGGCTGGGAAGGAGTACGAATCATGTCCTTCCTTCTCATCGGCTGATGACAAGGCCGAGCAGATGCCAACACCGCCGCCCTACAAGCCGTAATCTACAACCGAATCGGAGACGTCGGACTGATCCTGAGCATAGCATGACTAGCTTCAACATTCAACACCTGAGAGATCCAACAAGCCGTACACCCCCACCAAACCCCAATCCTCCCCCTCATAGGATTAATCCTCGCAGCCGCAGGAAAATCCGCCCAATTTGGACTCCACCCATGACTGCCCGCAGCAATAGAAGGCCCCACCCCAGTATCAGCCCTACTGCACTCCAGTACCATAGTAGTAGCCGGAATCTTCCTGCTCATCCGCATGCACCCCCTGCTAGCCACCAACCAGACAGCCCTAACTGCCTGCCTATGCCTAGGTGCTCTATCAACCCTATTCGCTGCCACATGCGCCCTAACCCAAAATGACATCAAAAAAATCATTGCTTTCTCAACATCCAGCCAACTAGGACTAATAATAGTCACTATCGGACTAAACCTCCCACAACTAGCCTTCCTACACATCTCAACCCATGCCTTCTTTAAAGCCATACTATTCCTATGCTCAGGGTCTATCATCCACAACCTAAACGGAGAACAAGATATCCGAAAGATAGGAGGCCTACAGAAAATACTCCCAGTCACTACTTCCTGCCTAACCATCGGAAACCTGGCGCTGATAGGAACCCCATTCCTAGCCGGATTCTACTCAAAAGACCTCATCATCGAAAGCTTAAACACATCATACCTAAATACTTGAGCCCTACTCCTAACCCTTATAGCCACAGCATTCACCGCAACCTACAGCATCCGCATAACCATCCTAGTCCAAGCTGGACAAACCCGAATCCCCCCAATAGTATCAATAAACGAAAACAACCCACTAATCACCGCCCCCCTAACCCGACTCGCCCTAGGCAGCATTACAGCAGGAATAATCATTACCTCTCTCATCACACCAACCAAAACCCCCCCAATAACCATACCCATTATCACCAAAACCGCTGCCATCCTCATAACAATCCTAGGAATCATCCTAGGCCCCTCATGTACAGGGCCACACCCCTCTAACGGCGCAAGCTTACATAGAAACATTATTAACAGACCTAGACAGATACAAAAACCCCTACAAGACCACGTATTAACTAACCCTGTTAACCCGACTCAGGAGCGCCTATAAGAGCGATTAAAATCTGTGAAAGGAACTCGGCAAATTAATAAGGCCCGACTGTTTACCAAAAACATAGCCTTCAGCAAATTAAACAAGTATTGAAGGTAATGCCTGCCCGGTGACTTAGGTTTAACGGCCGCGGTATCCTAACCGTGCAAAGATAGCGCAATCAATTGTCCCATAAATCGAGACTTGTATGAATGGCTAAACGAGGTCTTAACTGTCTCTCACAGATAATCAGTGAAATTGATCTCCCCGTGCAAAAGCGGGGATGTGAACATAAGACGAGAAGACCCTGTGGAACTTAAAAATCAACGACCACCGCGAATCCTCAATCAACCCCACTGGGGCCACTACCATCGCAGAGCCTGGTCGATATTTTTCGGTTGGGGCGACCTTGGAGGAGAACAAATCCTCCAAAAACAAGACCATACCTCTTTACCTAGAGCTACCCCTCAAAGTGCTAACAGTGACCAGACCCAATATAATTGATTAATGGACCAAGCTACCCCAGGGATAACAGCGCAATCCCCCTCAAGAGCCCATATCGACAGGGGGGTTTACGACCTCGATGTTGGATCAGGACATCCTAATGGTGCAGCCGCTATTAAGGGTTCGTTTGTTCAACGATTAACAGTCCTACGTGATCTGAGTTCAGACCGGAGCAATCCAGGTCGGTTTCTATCTATGACACACTCTCCCCAGTACGAAAGGACCGGGAAAGTGGGGCCAATACCACAAGCACGCCCCCCCCCTCTAAGCAGTGAAACCAACTAAACCGTGAAGAGGGCCTTCCCCCACCACTTTCAATCCTAGAAAAGGACCAGCTAGAGTGGCAGAGCCCGGCAAGTGCAGAAGGCTTAAGCCCTTTCCCCAGAGGTTCAAATCCTCTCCCTAGCTTCACCCATGATTCAAATAACAACACTAAGCTGCCTCGTTATATCCCTCCTATACATCATCCCAATCCTGATTGCCGTAGCCTTCCTAACCCTAGTAGAACGGAAAATCCTAAGCTACATACAATCCCGCAAAGGCCCTAACGTTGTCGGGCCTTTTGGCCTACTTCAACCATTTGCGGACGGACTGAAACTATTTACCAAAGAGCCCATCCGACCCTCTACCTCTTCCCCACTTCTATTCATTCTGATACCAATACTAGCCCTTGTCCTAGCCCTCACCACTTGAGCACCACTACCACTCCCATTTCCCCTAGCAGATCTAAACCTCGGAGTTCTCTTCCTAATAGCCATGTCAAGCCTAGCCGTCTACTCAGTCCTATGATCAGGCTGAGCCTCGAACTCAAAATACGCACTAATCGGAGCCCTACGGGCAGTAGCACAGACCATTTCATACGAAGTGACACTGGCCATAATCCTGCTATCAATAATCATACTAAGCGGAAGCTACACACTCAGCTCCTTTGCCATCGCACAGGAGCCTCTATACTTCATTTTCTCCTCATGACCCCTAGCAATAATATGATACGTATCCACCCTAGCAGAGACAAACCGAGCTCCTTTTGACCTCACAGAGGGTGAATCTGAGCTAGTCTCAGGGTTTAACGTTGAATACGCCGCAGGACCCTTCGCCTTATTCTTCCTAGCTGAATATGCGAACATTATGCTAATAAATACACTTACAGCCATCATATTCCTAAACCCAAGCGCCCTAGGGCCACCCACAGAACTATTCCCCGTCATCCTAGCCACAAAAGTCCTCCTACTATCTTCTGGTTTCTTATGGGTCCGAGCTTCATACCCACGATTCCGATATGACCAACTAATGCACCTACTATGAAAAAACTTCCTACCCCTCACACTAGCTCTGTGCCTCTGACACATCAGCATACCTATCTGCTATGCAGGCCTACCTCCTTACATAAGGAAATGTGCCTGAACTACAAAGGGTCACTATGATAAAGTGAACATAGAGGTATAACAGCCCTCTCATTTCCTGTTGACCTTAGAAAAGTAGGAATTGAACCCACACAAGAGAAATCAAAATTCTCCATACTTCCCTTATATTATTTTCTAGTAGAGTCAGCTAATCAAGCTATCGGGCCCATACCCCGAAAATGATGGTTTAACCCCCTCCTCTACTAATGAACCCTTACGCGACCCCAATCATAACCTTCAGCCTCATCTTGGGCACCACAATCACAATTTCCAGCAACCACTGAGTTCTGGCCTGGACAGGACTGGAGATCAACGCACTAGCCATCATTCCCCTAATTGCCAAATCCCACCACCCACGAGCAGTAGAAGCCGCAACGAAATACTTCCTAACCCAAGCAGCTGCTTCCGCCCTGGTCCTATTCTCTAGCATAACCAATGCCTGAGTCACCGGCCAATGAGACATCACACAAATAAACCACCCAACCTCCTGTCTACTACTGACAGCAGCAATCGCTATTAAACTGGGCCTAGTGCCATTTCACTTCTGATTCCCAGAAGTACTACAAGGATCGCCACTAATAACAGCCCTGCTACTCTCGACCCTCATAAAATTCCCCCCACTAACCCTGCTCCTACTAACATCCAAATCCCTCGACCCAGCTCTACTCACCGCCATGGCCCTAGCCTCAACAGCACTAGGAGGCTGAATAGGACTGAACCAAACACAAACACGCAAAATCCTAGCCTTCTCGTCCATCTCCCACTTAGGCTGAATCGCCATCATCCTAGTTTACAGCCCCAAATTGGCCTTACTTACCTTCTACCTATACATAATCATAACATCAGCCGTATTCCTAGCCCTTAACAAAATCAAAGCCCTTAACCTATCCATGATCACAACCTCATGAACAAAAACCCCAGTGCTAAACGCCACCCTAATACTAGTACTTTTATCCCTAGCAGGCCTCCCCCCATTAACAGGCTTTATACCAAAGTGACTTATCATCCAAGAACTAACTAAACAGGAAATAACACCAGCAGCCATGGCAATTGCCATGCTATCACTGCTCAGCCTCTTCTTCTACCTACGCCTCGCATACCACTCAACAATTACCCTTCCCCCCAACTCCTCTAACCACATAAAACAATGATACACTAGCAAAGCCCCAAGCACACCTACTGCGGTCCTTGCCTCACTATCAATCCTCTTACTTCCCCTGTCCCCAATAATACATGCCATTGTCTAGAAACTTAGGATAACACCCCAAACCGAAGGCCTTCAAAGCCTTAAATAAGAGTTAAACCCTCTTAGTTTCTGCACATTAAGACTTACAGAATATTAACCTGTATCTTCTGAATGCAAGTCAGACGCTTTAATTAAGCTAAAGCCTCCCTAGACAGATGGGCTTCGATCCCACAAAACTCTAGTTAACAGCTAAATGCCTAAACCAATTGGCTTCTGCCTACAAAGACCCTGACGCACCCTAGTGCGCATCGATGAGCTTGCAACTCAACATGAATTTCACTACAGAGCCGATAAGAAGAGGAATTAAACCTCTGTAAAAAGGACTACAGCCTAACGCTTCAACACTCAGCCATCTTACCCGTCACCTTCATCAACCGATGACTATTTTCCACTAACCATAAGGATATTGGCACCCTGTACCTCATCTTCGGGGCATGAGCAGGAATAGTCGGCACCGCACTCAGCCTATTAATCCGCGCAGAACTAGGACAACCAGGAACTCTCCTAGGCGACGACCAAATTTACAATGTAATCGTTACCGCTCACGCCTTTGTAATAAGCTTCTTTATAGTCATACCCATCATGATCGGAGGATTCGGCAACTGATTAGTCCCCCTCATAATCGGTGCCCCCGACATAGCATTCCCGCGAATAAACAACATAAGCTTTTGACTCCTCCCCCCATCATTCCTCCTCCTACTAGCCTCATCCACTGTAGAAGCTGGCGCCGGCACAGGCTGAACTGTCTACCCTCCCCTAGCAGGTGACCTTGCCCACGCCGGAGCTTCAGTAGACCTGGCTATCTTCTCACTCCACTTAGCCGGTATCTCCTCCATCCTTGGGGCCATCAACTTTATCACCACAGCCATCAACATAAAACCCCCCGCACTCTCACAATACCAAACCCCACTATTTGTCTGATCCGTACTAATTACCGCCATCCTACTCCTTCTATCACTCCCCGTACTCGCCGCCGGTATTACAATATTACTAACTGATCGAAACCTAAACACCACATTCTTCGACCCCGCTGGAGGAGGAGACCCAATCCTGTACCAACACCTATTCTGATTCTTCGGACACCCAGAAGTCTATATTCTGATCCTACCGGGGTTTGGAATCATCTCACACGTAGTCACGTACTACTCAGGCAAAAAGGAGCCCTTCGGCTACATGGGAATAGTCTGAGCCATACTATCCATCGGCTTCCTAGGATTCATCGTCTGAGCTCACCACATGTTTACAGTAGGAATAGACGTTGATACCCGAGCCTACTTTACATCAGCCACTATAATCATTGCCATCCCTACCGGAATCAAAGTATTTAGCTGACTAGCCACCCTGCACGGAGGAACAATCAAATGAGACCCCCCCAATACTATGAGCTCTAGGATTTATCTTCCTATTTACCATCGGAGGATTAACAGGAATCGTTCTTGCAAACTCTTCCCTAGACATCGCCCTGCACGACACGTACTACGTAGTTGCCCACTTCCACTACGTCCTATCCATAGGCGCCGTCTTTGCCATTCTAGCAGGATTTACTCACTGATTCCCACTACTCACTGGGTTTACCCTACACCAAACATGAGCAAAAGCCCACTTCGGGGTAATATTTACAGGAGTAAACCTAACGTTCTTCCCCCAGCACTTCCTAGGCCTAGCAGGAATACCCCGACGATACTCGGACTATCCCGACGCCTACACACTATGAAACACCATTTCCTCCATCGGCTCCCTAATCTCAATAGTAGCCGTAATCATACTAATATTCATCATCTGAGAAGCCTTTTCGGCCAAACGAAAAGTCCTACAACCAGAACTAACTACCACAAACGTTGAATGAATCCACGGCTGCCCTCCCCCATACCATACTTTCGAGGAACCGGCCTTCGTCCAAGTACAAGAAAGGAAGGAATCGAACCCTCACATGCTGGTTTCAAGCCAACTGCATTAACTGCTCATGCTTCTTTCTTATGAGACGTTAGTAAACCAATTACATAGCCTTGTCAAGACTAAATCACAGGTAAAAATCCTGTACATCTCATGTGGCCAACCACTCCCAACTAGGATTCCAAGACGCCTCATCACCCATCATAGAAGAACTCGTTGAATTCCACGACCACGCCCTAATCGTTGCCCTAGCTATCTGCAGCCTAGTTCTCTACCTTTTAGCCCACATACTAACAGAAAAAACTCTCGTCCAATGCTGTAGACGCCCAAGAAGTAGAGCTGATCTGGACAATCCTACCTGCTATCGTCCTGGTACTCCTCGCCCTCCCATCCCTACAAATCCTCTACATAATGGACAAAATCGACGAACCAGACCTCACCCTAAAAGCCATCGGCCACCAATGATACTGAAGCTACGAATACACAGACTTCAAAGACCTATCATTCGACTCCTACATAGTGCCCACCCCAGACTTACCCAACGGCCACTTCCGACTGCTAGAAGTTGACCACCGCGTAGTTATCCCAATAGAATCCCCCATCCGCGTGATCATTACTGCAGGAGACGTACTCCACTCCTGAGCAGTCCCAACGCTCGGAGTTAAAACAGACGCAATCCCAGGCCGACTAAACCAAACTTCATTCATTACCACCCGGCCTGGGATTTTTTACGGACAATGCTCAGAAATTTGCGGGGCTAATCACAGCTACATACCCATTGTAGTAGAATCAACCCCACTCCCACATTTCGAGGCCTGATCGTCCCTTCTATCATCATCCTAATCATTAAGAAGCTATGCAACAGCACTAGCCTTTTAAGCTAGCCAAAGAGGGACTTCCCCCTCCTTAATGATATGCCACAGCTTAACCCCGCACCATGATTTTCAATCATAATTATAACCTGATTAACCCTAGCACTCCTCATCCAACCAAAACTACTAGCCTTCACCACAACCAACCCCCCATCAAATAAGACCTCCCTCACTACCAAACCCACACCATGATCCTGACCATGAACCTAAGCTTCTTTGACCAATTTTCCAGCCCCAATCTATTTGGCATCCCCTTAATCCTACTATCCCTACTCTTCCCAGCCCTACTATTCCCGTCCCCAAACAACCCATGAATCAACAACCGCCTTTCTACTATCCAAACATGACTCCTTCACCTAATCACAAAACAACTAATAGTCCCACTCAACAAAAATGGCCACAAATGAGCCATAATATTTACATCCCTAATAATCATACTTCTTACAATCAACCTTCTAGGCCTCCTTCCATATACATTCACCCCAACCACCCAACTATCTATGAACATAGCCCTAGCCTTCCCACTATGGCTCGCCACACTACTAACAGGCCTACGAAACCAACCATCAGCCTCTTTAGCCCACCTATTACCCGAAGGTACCCCTACACCCCTAATCCCCGCACTAATCCTGATCAAAACAACCAGCCTACTAATCCGCCCCCTAGCCCTCGGAGTCCGCCTTACAGCCAACCTTACAGCAGGACACTTACTCATCCAACTCATCTCTACAGCCTCCATTGCATTAATACCCACCCTTCCTGCAGTATCCATCCTAACAATAATCATCCTACTACTCCTAACCATCCTAGAAGTAGCAGTAGCCATAATCCAGGCCTACGTCTTCGTGCTCCTTCTAAGCCTATACTTACAAGAAAACATCTAATGGCACACCAAGCACACTCATACCACATAGTTGACCCAAGCCCTTGACCAATCTTCGGGGCAGCCGCCGCCCTACTCACAACCTCAGGATTAATCATGTGATTCCACTACAACTCATCCATACTACTAACCCTAGGCCTCATCTCAATACTCCTAGTAATACTCCAATGATGACGAGACATTGTACGAGAAAGCACCTTCCAAGGCCATCACACTCCCACAGTCCAAAAAGGCCTACGATACGGCATAATCCTTTTCATCACATCCGAAGCATTCTTCTTCTTAGGGTTCTTCTGAGCGTTCTTCCACTCGAGCCTGGCCCCAACCCCAGAACTAGGAGGCCAATGACCCCCAACAGGAATTAAACCACTCAACCCGATAGAAGTCCCCCTACTAAACACAGCCATCCTACTAGCCTCAGGCGTTACCGTAACGTGAGCCCATCACAGCATCACAGAAGGAAACCGAAAACACGCCATCCACGCCCTAACCCTAACGATCCTCCTGGGATTCTACTTCACAGCCCTACAAGCAATAGAATACCACGAAGCCCCATTCTCAATCGCCGATAGCGTCTACGGATCTACCTTCTTCGTTGCCACTGGATTCCACGGACTCCACGTAATCATCGGATCCTCCTTCCTGACCGTCTGCCTCTTCCGACTGATCAAGTTCCACTTTACATCAGACCACCACTTCGGATTCGAGGCAGCAGCCTGATACTGACACTTCGTAGACGTCATCTGACTATTCCTCTACATAACCATCTACTGATGAGGATCTTGCTCTTCTAGTATATTAATTACAATTGACTTCCAATCTCTAGAATCTGGTATAAACCCAGAGGAGAGCAATGAACGCACTCATGTTCATATTCGCCCTATCATCAATCCTAAGCGCCGCCCTAACCGCATTAAACTTCTGACTCGCCCAAATAAACCCCGACTCAGAGAAACTCTCACCGTACGAATGTGGATTCGACCCACTTGGATCTGCTCGATTACCATTCTCAGTCCGATTCTTCCTCAGTAGCCATCCTGTTCGTCCTATTCGACCTAGAAATCGCCCTCCTACTCCCCCTGCCATGAGCCGTCCAACTCCAATCCCCCCTAATGACCCTCACCTGAACTGTAGTGATCCTCCTTCTCCTAACACTCGGACTGGCCTACGAGTGAATTCAAGGGGGCCTAGAATGAGCAGAATAACAGAAAGTTAGTCTAACCAAAAAGATAGCTGGTTTCGACCCAGCAGATTACAGCCAACCCTGTAACTTTCTTATGTCGCCCCTACATTTAAGCTTCTACTCAGCCTTCATTTTCAGCGGACTAGGACTAGCCTTCCACCGAACCCACCTAGTATCCGCCCTACTATGCCTTGAAAGCATAATATTATCGATATTCGTAGGCCTATCAATATGATCCATCGAAAACCAAGTCTCCTCATTCACCATGGTACCAATTCTCATGCTAACCTTCTCAGCGTGTGAGGCGGGCACAGGCCTGGCCATCCTAGTAGCCTCCACCCGCACACATGGCTCCGACCATCTACACAACCTAAACCTCCTGCAATGCTAAAAATCATCCTACACACAATCATACTTCTTCCAACAGCCCTGCTGTCTCCACCAAAATTTCTATGGACTAACACCACCTTATACAGCCTCCTAATCGCTGCCCTAAGCCTACAGTGATTAATCCCAACCTACTACCCCTACAAATTTTTATCCAACTGAACAGGAATTGACCAAATCTCATCCCCCCTCCTAGTACTATCCTGCTGACTACTCCCACTCATAATCATAGCAAGCCAAAACCACCTGCAACAAGAACCCCTACAACGCAAACGAATCTTTATCTCAACCTTAGTCGCAGTCCAGCCATTCATCCTACTAGCCTTTTCCACCACAGAACTAGCACTATTTTACATCTCATTTGAAGCAACCCTCATTCCCACCCTAATCTTAATCACCCGATGGGGGAACCAACCAGAACGCCTAAGCGCTGGCATCTACCTGCTATTCTACACGCCAGTAAGCTCTCTACCCCTGCTAATCACAATCATACACCTATACGTGAAAATTGGCACCCTGCACCTGCCAACCCTACAACTAACCCACCCAACCCTATCCACCTCATGGACAGGAATACTATCAGGTCTAGCACTGCTCATAGCATTCATAGTAAAAGCCCCACTATACGGCCTACACCTCTGACTGCCAAAAGCCCACGTAGAAGCACCCATCGCAGGCTCAATACTCCTCGCCGCCCTACTACTAAAGCTAGGAGGATACGGAATTATACGAGTCACTCTATTTATGGGCCCACTGTCCAACCTCCTGCACTACCCCTTCCTAACCCTGGCGCTATGAGGCGCCCTAATGACTAGCTCAATCTGCCTACGACAGACAGACCTAAAATCACTAATCGCTTATTCATCCGTTAGCCACATAGGCCTAGTTATCGCCGCAGGAATAATCCAAACCCACTGATCATTCTCAGGGGCAATGATCCTAATAATTTCCCATGGACTAACTTCCTCCATACTATTCTGCCTAGCCAACACAAACTATGAACGTACGCACAGCCGAATTCTACTACTCACACGAGGCCTACAACCTCTCCTACCACTCATAGCTACCTGATGATTGCTGGCCAATCTAACAAACATAGCCTTACCCCCAACAACAAACCTCATAGCAGAGCTAACCATTATAATCACCTTATTCAACTGATCTGCCTTCACGATCATCCTAACAGGAATCGCAACCCTACTAACCGCCTCCTACACCTTATTCATACTACTAATGACCCAACGAGGCTCAATCCCCTCCCACATCACATCTATGCAAAACTCAACCACGCGAGAACACCTGCTCATAACACTCCACATTATCCCAATATTCCTCCTAATCCTCAAACCCGAACTGATCTCCGGAATCCCCTCATGCAAGTATAGTTTAAACCAAACATTAGACTGTGATTCTAAGAATAGAAGTTCAAACCTTCTTACCTGCCGAGGGGAGGGTTTAACCAACAAGAGCTGCTAACTCTTACATCTGAGCCTAAAACCTCAGCCCCCTTACTTTTAAAGGATAACAGCAATCCACTGGTCTTAGGAACCACCCATCTTGGTGCAAATCCAAGTAAAAGTAGTGAACCCCACACTACTAATCAACTCCCTCACACTACTCACGCTGACAATCCTCCTAACCCCAATCATCCTGCCATTTCTATTTAAAAACTTTAAAAACACCCCACAAGCCACCACCCGCGCTGTTAAAACCGCATTCCTAATTAGCCTAGCCCCTACAACCGCATTCATCTACTCGGGAATAGAATCTGTCACCTGCCACTGGGAGTGAAAATTCATTATAAACTTTAAAATCCCCCTGAGCCTAAAAATAGACCAATACTCAATAACATTTCTTCCAATCGCCCTATTTGTAACATGATCAATCCTACAATTCGCCATATGATACATGGCCTCAGAGCCATACGTAACAAAATTTTTCACCTACCTACTGACATTCCTAGTCGCCATACTCCTCCTAACAACCGCAAACAACATATTCCTCCTATTCGTAGGCTGGGAAGGAGTACGAATCATGTCCTTCCTTCTCATCGGCTGATGACAAGGCCGAGCAGATGCCAACACCGCCGCCCTACAAGCCGTAATCTACAACCGAATCGGAGACGTCGGACTGACCCTGAGCATAGCATGACTAGCTTCAACATTCAACACCTGAGAGATCCAACAAGCCGTACACCCCCACCAAACCCCAATCCTCCCCCTCATAGGATTAATCCTCGCAGCCGCAGGAAAATCCGCCCAATTTGGACTCCACCCATGACTGCCCGCAGCAATAGAAGGCCCCACCCCAGTATCAGCCCTACTGCACTCCAGTACCATAGTAGTAGCCGGAATCTTCCTGCTCATCCGCATGCACCCCCTGCTAGCCACCAACCAGACAGCCCTAACTGCCTGCCTATGCCTAGGTGCTCTATCAACCCTATTCGCTGCCACATGCGCCCTAACCCAAAATGACATCAAAAAAATCATTGCTTTCTCAACATCCAGCCAACTAGGACTAATAATAGTCACTATCGGACTAAACCTCCCACAACTAGCCTTCCTACACATCTCAACCCATGCCTTCTTTAAAGCCATACTATTCCTATGCTCAGGGTCTATCATCCACAACCTAAACGGAGAACAAGATATCCGAAAGATAGGAGGCCTACAGAAAATACTCCCAGTCACTACTTCCTGCCTAACCATCGGAAACCTGGCGCTGATAGGAACCCCATTCCTAGCCGGATTCTACTCAAAAGACCTCATCATCGAAAGCTTAAACACATCATACCTAAATACTTGAGCCCTACTCCTAACCCTTATAGCCACAGCATTCACCGCAACCTACAGCATCCGCATAACCATCCTAGTCCAAGCTGGACAAACCCGAATCCCCCCAATAGTATCAATAAACGAAAACAACCCACTAATCACCGCCCCCCTAACCCGACTCGCCCTAGGCAGCATTACAGCAGGAATAATCATTACCTCTTTCATCACACCAACCAAAACCCCCCCAATAACCATACCCCTTATCACCAAAACCGCTGCCATCCTCATAACAATCCTAGGAATCATCCTAGCCCTAGAACTATCGAACATAACACACACCCTCACTCACCCCAAACCAAACCCCCTCATAAACTTCTCCTCTGCATTAGGGTACTTCAACCCCCTAGTACACCGATTCTTCTCCAAAAACCTACTAGAAAAGGGACAAAACATTGCCCTACACTTGATCGACCTCTCCTGACTCAAAAAAATAGGGCCAGAGGGCCTTGCTGAACTACAAGTAGCCGCAAGCAAAGCCGCAACCTCAATACACACAGGGCTAATTAAGGCCTACCTAGGATCCTTCGCCCTCTCCATCCTGGTAATAATCCTAATAACACACAGACTCACTAATGGCCCCTAACATCCGCAAATCCCATCCCCTACTAAAAATAATCAACAACTCCCTAATCGACCTACCCGCCCCCTCCAACATCTCTGCCTGATGAAACTTCGGCTCCCTTCTAGCCATCTGCTTAGCCACACAAATCCTAACAGGCCTGCTACTAGCCATACACTACACCGCAGACACTTCACTCGCCTTCTCCTCAGTAGCTCACACATGCCGAGACGTCCAGTACGGATGGCTCATCCGCAACCTCCACGCCAACGGTGCTTCGCTCTTCTTTATCTGCATCTACTTACACATCGGACGAGGCCTCTACTACGGCTCCTACCTATACAAAGAAACCTGAAACACAGGAGTAATCCTCCTACTCACCCTAATAGCAACTGCCTTCGTAGGGTATGTCCTACCATGAGGACAAATGTCATTCTGAGGGGCCACCGTAATCACCAACCTATTCTCAGCCATCCCGTACATTGGGCAAACTCTAGTAGAATGAGCCTGAGGAGGATTCTCAGTAGACAATCCAACCTTAACCCGATTCTTCGCCATCCACTTCCTACTGCCCTTCCTAATTGCAGGAATCACCCTAGTCCACCTAACCTTCCTACACGAATCAGGCTCAAATAACCCACTAGGAATCGTATCAGACTGCGACAAAATCCCATTCCACCCATACTTCTCCATTAAAGACAGCTTAGGGCTTACCCTAATAATCACCCCTCTAATAGCACTAGCCCTATTTTCACCGAACCTCCTGGTTCTTGGAATCCTAGTTGGGAGTGGTTGGCCACATGAGATGTACAGGATTTTTACCTGTGATTTAGTCTTGACAAGGCTATGTAATTGGTTTACTAACGTCTCATAAGAAAGAAGCATGAGCGGTTAATGCAGTTGGCTTGAAACCCATCCCCAGTGGTGCAAGTGCACTCTCTGAACTCACAGAAGTGCATTCCCAGTGGTGCCAGTGCACTCTCTGCACTCACTGCACTGCATCCCCAGTGGTGCCAGTGCAATCTCTGGACTCACTGAAGAGCATCCCCAGTGGTGCCAGTGCGCTCTCCGGAGTCACAGCACTGCATCCCCAGTGGTGCCAGTGCACTCACTGGACACACTGTACTGCATCACAGGTGGTGCCAGTGCACTCTCTGCACTCACTGCACAGCATCCCCAGTGGTGCCAGTGCATTCACTGGACTCACTGGACTGCATCACCAGTGGTGCCAGTGCACTCTCTGGACTCACTGCAGTGCATCCCCAGTGGTGCCAGTGCACTCTCTGGACTCACTGCAGTGCATCCCCAGTGGTGCCAGTGCAGTCTCTGGACTCACTGCACTGCATCCCCAGTGGTGCCAGAGCACTCTCTGGACTCACTGCACTGCATCCCCAGTGGTGCCAGTGCACTCTCTGGACTCACTGCACCGCATCCCCAGTGGTGTCAGTGCACTCTCTGGACTCAGTGCACTGCATCCCCAGTGGTGCCAGTGCACTCTCTGGACTCACTGCAGTGCATCCCCAGTGGTGCCAGTGCACTCTCTGGACTCACTGCACTGCATCCCCAGTGGTGCCAGTGCAATCTCTGGACAACTGTAGTGCATCCCCAGTGGTGCCAGTGCACTCTCTGGACTCACTGCAGTGCATCCCCAGTGGTGCCAGTGCACTCTCTGGACTCACTGCAGTGCATCCCCAGTGGTGCCAGTGCACTCTATGGACTCACTGCAGTGCATCCCCAGTGGTGCCAGTGCACTCTGTGGAGTCACTGAAGTGCATCCCCAGTGGTGCCAGTGCACTCTCTGGACTCACTGCACTGCATTCCCAGTGGTGCCAGTGAAGTCTCTGGACTCACTGCACTGCATCCCCAGTGGTGCCAGTGCACTCTCTGGACTCACTGCACTGCATCCCCAGTGGTGCCAGTGCACTCTCTGGACTCACTGCACTGCATCCCCAGTGGTGCCAGTGCACTCTCTGGACTCACTGCACTGCATCCCCAGTGGTGCCAGTGCACTCTCTCGAGTCACTGCACTACATCCCCAGTAGTGCCAGTGCACTTCACTGGACTCACGGTACTGCATCATCGGTGGTGCCAGTGCACTCTCTGGACTCACTGAAGTGCATCCCCAGTGGTGCCAGTACACCCACTGGACTCACTGCACTGCATCCCCAGTGGTGCCAGTGCACTCTCTGGACTCACTGCACTGCATCCCCAGTGGTGCCAGTGCACTCTCTGGACTCACTGTAGTACATCCCCAGTGGTGCCAGTGCACTCTCTGGACTCACTGCAGTGCATCCCCAGTGGTGCCAGTGCACTCTCTGGACTCACTGCACTGCATTCCCAGTGGTGCCAGTGAAGTCTTTGGACTCACTGCACTGCATCCCCAGTGGTGCCAGTGCACTCTGTGGAGTCACTGAAGTGCATCCCCAGTGGTGCCAGTGCACTCTCTGGACTCACTGCACTGCATGTCCAGTGGTGCCAGTGCACTCTCTGGACTCACTGTACTGCATCCCCACTGGTGCCAGTGCACTATGTGGACTCACTGTACTGCATCCCCAGTGGTGACAGTGCACTCTCTGGACTAACTGCAGTGCATCCCCAGTGGTGCCAGTGCACTCTCTGGACTCACTGCAGTGCATCACCAGTGGCGCCAGTGCACTCTCTGGACTCACTGCACTGCATCCCCAGTGGTGCCAGTGCACTCTCTGCACTCACTGCACTGCATTCCCAGTGGTGCCAGTGAAGTCTCTGGACTCAATGCACTGCATCCCCAGTGGTGCCAGTGCACTCTCTGGACTCACTGCACTGCATCCCCAGTGGTGCCAGTGCACTCTCTGGACTCACTGCACTGCATCCCCAGTGGTGCCAGTGCACTCTCTGGACTCACTGCACTGCATCCCCAGTGGTGCCAGTGCACTCTCTCGAGTCACTGCACTACATCCCCAGTAGTGCCAGTGCACTTCCTGGACTCACGGTACTGCATCATCGGTGGTGCCAGTGCACTCTCTGGACTCACTGCACTGCATCCCCAGTGGTGCCAGTGTACTCTCTGGACTCACTGCACTGCAGGCCCAGTGGTACCAGTGCACTCACTGGACTCACTGTAATGCATCACCAGTGGTGCCAGTGCACTCTCTGGACTCACTGCACTGCATCCCCAGTGGTTCCAGTGCATTCACTGGACTCACTGTACTGCATTTCCAGTGGTGCCAGTGCACTCTCTGGACTCACTGCACTGCATCCCCAGTGGTGCCAGTGTACTCACAGGATTCACTGCACTGCATCCCCAGTGGTGCTAGTGCAGTCTCTGGACTCACTGCAGTGCATCCCCAGTGGTGCCAGTGCACTCTCTGGACTCACTGAAGTGCATTCTCAGTGGTGCCAGTGCACTCTCTGGGCTCACTGAAGTGCATCCCCAGTGTTGCCAGTACACCCACTGGACTCACTGCACTGCATCCCCAGTGGTGCCAGTGCACTCTCTGGACTCACTGCACTGCATCCCCAGTGGTGCCAGTGCACTCTCTGGACTCACTGTAGTACATCCCCAGTGGTGCCAGTGCACTCTCTGGACTCACTGCAGTGCATCCCCAGTGGTGCCAGTGCACTCTCTGGACTCACTGCACTGCATTCCCAGTGGTGCCAGTGAAGTCTTTGGACTCACTGCACTGCATCCCCAGTGGTGCCAGTGCACTCTGTGGAGTCACTGAAGTGCATCCCCAGTGGTGCCAGTGCACTCTCTGGACTCACTGCACTGCATGTCCAGTGGTGCCAGTGCACTCTCTGGACTCACTGTACTGCATCCCCACTGGTGCCAGTGCACTATGTGGACTCACTGTACTGCATCCCCAGTGGTGACAGTGCACTCTCTGGACTAACTGCAGTGCATCCCCAGTGGTGCCAGTGCACTCTCTGGACTCACTGCACTGCATCCCAAGTGGTGCCAGTGCACTCTCTGGACTCACTGTACTGCATCACCAGTGGTGCCAGTGCACTCTCTGGACTCACTGCAGTGCATCACCAGTGGCGCCAGTGCACTCTCTGGACTCACTGCACTGCATCCCCAGTGGTGCCAGTGCACTCTCTGCACTCACTGCACTGCATTCCCAGTGGTGCCAGTGAAGTCTCTGGACTCAATGCACTGCATCCCCAGTGGTGCCAGTGCACTCTCTGGACTCACTGCACTGCATCCCCAGTGGTGCCAGTGCACTCTCTGGACTCACTGCACTGCATCCCCAGTGGTGCCAGTGCACTCTCTGGACTCACTGCACTGCATCCCCAGTGGTGCGAGTGTACTCTCTGGACTCACTGCACTGCAGGCCCAGTGGTACCAGTGCACTCAGTGGACTCACTGTACTGCATCACCAGTGGTGCCAGTGCACTCTCTGGACTCACTGCACTGCATCCCCAGTGGTTCCAGTGCATTCACTGGACTCACTGTACCGCATCTCCAGTGGTGCCAGTGCACTCTCTGGACTCACTGAAGTGCATTCTCAGTGGTGCCAGTGCACTCTCTGGGCTCACTGAAGTGCATTCTCAGTGGTGCCAGTGCACTCACTGGACTCACTGCACTGCATCCCCAGTGGTGCCAGTGCACTCTCTGGACTCACTGCAGTGCATCCCCAGTGGTGCCAGTGCACTCTCTGGACTCACTGCACTGCATCCCCAGTGGTGCCAGTGAAGTCTTTGGACTCACTGCACTGCATCCCCAGTGGTGCCAGTGCACTCTGTGGAGTCACTGAAGTGCATCCCCAGTGGTGCCAGTGCACTCTCTGGACTCACTGCACTGCATGTCCAGTGGTGACAGTGCACTCTCTGGACTCACTGTACTGCATCCCCACTGGTGCCAGTGCACTATGTGGACTCACTGTACTGCATCCCCAGTGGTGCCAGTGCACTCTCTGGACTCACTGCAGTGCATCCCCAGTGGTGCCAGTGCACTCTCTGGTCTCACTGCAGTGCATCCCCAGTGGTGCCAGTGCAGTCTCTGGACTCACTGCACTGCATCCCCAGTGGTGCCAGTGCACTGTCTGGACTCACTGCAGTGCATCCCCAGTGGTGTCAGTGCACTCTCTGGACTCACTGCTGTGCATCCCCAGTGGTGCCAGAGCACTCTCTGGACTCACTGCACTGCATCCCCAGTGGTGCCAGTGCACTCTCTGGACTCACTGCACTGCATCCCCAGTGGTGTCAGTGCACTCTCTGGACTCACTGAAGTGCATACCCAGTTGTGCCAGTGCACTCTCTGGACTCAATGCACTGCATCCCCAGTGGTGCCAGTGCACTCTCTGGACTCACTGCACTGCATCCCCAGTGGTGCCAGTGCAATCTCTGGACTCACTGTAGTGCATCCCCAGTGGTGCCAGTGCACTCTCTGGAGTGACTGCAGTGCATCCCCAGTGGTGCCAGTGCACTCTCTGGACTCACTGTACTGCATCACCAGTGGTGCCAGTGCACTCTCTGGACTCACTGCACTGCATCCCCAGTGGTGCCAGTGCACTCTCTGGACTCACTGCACTGCATCCCCAGTGGTGCCAGTGCACTCTCTGGAGTCACTGAAGTGCATCCCCAGTGGTGCCAGTGCACTCTCTGGACTCACTGCACTGCATGCCCAGTGGTGCCAGTGCACTCTCTGGACTCAGTGTACTGCATCCCCACTGGTACCAGTGCACTCTGTGGACTCACTGTACTGCATCCCCAGTGGTGACAGTGCACTCTCTGGACTCACTGCAGTGCATCCACAGTGGTGCCAGTGCACTCACTGGACTCACTGCAGTGCATTCCCTCTGGTGCCAGTGCACTCACTGGACTCACTGCACTGCATCCCCAGTGGTGCCAGTGCACTCTCTGGACTCACTGCACTGCATCCCCAGTGGTGCGAGTGCATTCTCTGGACTCACTGCAGAGCATCACCAGTGGTGCTAGTGCACTCTCTGGACTCACTGCTGTGCATCCACAGTGGTGCCATTGCACTCTCTGGACTCACTGCACTGCATCTCCAGTGGTGCCAGTGCACTCTCTGGACTCACTGCACTGCATCCCCAGTGCTGCCAGTGCACTCTCTTGAGTCACTGCACTGCATCCCCTGTGGTGCAAGAGCACTCTCTGGACTCACAGCAGTGCTCACCAGTGGTGCCAGTGCACTCTCTGGACTCACTGCACTGCATCCCCAGTGGTGCCAGTGCACTCTCCGGGCTCACTGCAGTGCATCCCCAGTGGTGCCAGTGCACTCTCTGGACTCACTGCACTGCATCCCCAGTGGTGCCAGTGCGCTCTGGAGTCACAGCACTGCATCCCCAGTGGTGACAGTGCAATCTCTGGACTCAGGGCACTGCATCCCCACTGGTGCCAATGCACTCTCTGGACTCACTGCACTGCATCCCCGGTGGTGCCAGTGCAGTCTCTGGAGTAACTGCACTGCATCCCCACTGGTGCCAAAGCACTCTCTGGACTTCCAGCACCGCATCCCCAGTGGTGCCAGTCCACTCTCTGGACTCACTGCACTGCATGCCCAGTGGTGCCAGTGCACTCTCTGGACTCACTGTACTGCATACCCACTGGTGCCAGTGCACTCTCTGAACTCACTGTACTGCATCCCCAGTGGTGCCAGTGCACTCTCTGGACTCACTGCAGTGCATCCCCAGTGGTGCCAGTGCACTCTCTGGACTCACTGCAGTGCATCCCCAGTGGTGCCAGTGCACTCTCTGGACTCACTGCACTGAAGCCCCAGTGGTGCCAGTGCACTCTCTGGACTCACTGCACTGCATCCCCAGTGGTGCCAGTGCACTCTCTGGACTCACGACACTGCATCCCCAGTGGTGCCAGTGCACTCTCTGGACTCATAGCAGGGCATCCCCAGTGGTGCCAGTGCACTGTCGGGACTCACTGCAGTGCATCCCCAGTGGTGCCAGTGCACTCTCTGGACTCACTGTACTGCACCCCCTGTGGTGCCAGTGCACTCACTGGACTGACTGCACTGCATCCCCAGTGGTGCCAGTGCACTCTCTGGACTCACTGCACTGCATCACAGGTGGTGCCAGTGCACTCTCTGGACTCACTGCACTGCATCCCCAGTGGTGCCAGTGCACTCTCTGGACTCACTGCACTGCATCCCCAGTGGTGCCAGTGCACTCTCTGGACTCACTGCACTGCATCCCCAGTGGTGCAAGTGCACTCTCTCGAGTCACTGCACTACATCCCCAGTGGTGCCACTGCACTCTCTGGACTCACTGAAGTGCATCCCGAGTGGTGCCAGTGCACTCTCTGCACTCACTTCTCTGCATTCCAAGTGGTGCCAGTGCACTCTCTGGACTCACTGCACTGCATCCCCAGTGGTGCCAGTGCAATCTCTGGACTCACTGCACTGCATCCCCAGTGGTGCCAGTGCACTCTCTGGACTCACTGCAGTGCATCCCCAGTGGTGCCAGTGCACTCTCTGGACTCACTGCACTGCATCCCCAGTGGTGCCAGTGCACTCTCTGGAGTCACAGCACTGCATCCCCAGTGGTGCCAGTGCACTCTCTGGACTCACTGAAGTGCATCCCCAGTGGTGCCAGTGCACTCTCTGGACTCACTGAAGTGCATTCTCAGTGGTGCCAGTGCACTCTCTGGACTCACTGCAGTGCATCCCCAGTGGTGCCAGTACACTCACTGCACTCACTGCACTGCATCCCCAGTGGTGCCAGTGCACTCTCTGGACTCACTAAACTGCATCACCAGTGGTGTCTCTGCACTCTCTGGACTCACTGCACTGCTTCCCCAGTGGTGCCAGTGCACTCACTGGACTCACTGAAGTGCATCCCGAGTGGTGCCAGTGCACTCTCTGCACTCACTTCTCTGCATTCCAAGTGGTGCCAGTGCACTCTCTGGACTCACTGCACTGCATCCCCAGTGGTGCCTGTGCGCTCTCTGGAGTCACAGCACTGCATCCGCAGTGGTGCCAGTGCAATCTCTGGACTCACTGCACTGCATCCCCAGTGGTGCCAGTGCACTCTCTGGACTCACTGAAGTGCATTCTCAGTGGTGCCAGTGCACTCTCTGGACTCACTGCACTGCATCCCCAGTGGTGCCAGTGCACTCTCTGGACTCACTGAACTGCATCCCCAGTGGTGCCAGTGCACTCTCTTGAGTCACCGCACTGCATCGCCTGTGGTGCAAGAGCACTCTCTGGACTCACAGAAGTGCATCACCAGTGGTGCCAGTGCACTCTCTGGACTCACTGCACTGCATCCCCAGTGGTGCCAGTGCACTCTCTGGACTCACTGCACTGCATCCCCAGTGGTGCTAGTGCACTGTGTGGACCCACTGTACTGCATTCCCGGTGGTGCCAGTGCAATCTCTGGACTCACTGCACTGCATCCCCAGTGGTGCCAGTGCACTTTCTGGACTCACTGCACTGCATCCCCAGTGGTGCCTGTGCGCTCTCTGGAGTCACAGCACTGCATCTCCAGTGGTGCCAGTGCAATCTCTGGACTCACTGCACTGCATCCCCAGTGGTGCCAGTGCACTCTCTGGACTCACTGCAATGCATTCTCAGTGGTGCCAGTGCACTCTCTGGACTCACTGCACTGCATCCCCAGTGGTGCCAGTGCACTCTCTGGACTCACTGAACTGCATCCCCAGTGGTGCCAGTGCACTCTCTTGAGTCACCGCACTGCATCCCCTGTGGTGCAAGAGCACTCTCTGGACTAACAGCAGTGCATCACCAGTGGTGCCAGTGCACTCTCTGGACTCACTGCACTGCATCCCCAGTGGTGCCAGTGCACTCTCTGGACTCACTGCACTGCATCCCCAGTGGTGCTAGTGCACTGTGTGGATGCACTGTACTGCATTCCCGGTGGTGCCAGTGCAATCTCTGGACTCACTGCAGTGCATCCCCAGTGGTGCCAGTGCACTCTCTGGACTCACAGCACTGCATCCCCAGTGGTGCCTGTGCGCTCTCTGGAGTCACAGTACTGCATCCCCAGTGGTGCCAGTGCAATCTCTGGACTCACTGCAATGCATTCTCAGTGGTGCCAGTGCACTCTCTGGACTCACTGCACTGCATCCCCAGTGGTGCCAGTGCACTCTCTGGACTCACTGAACTGCATCCCCAGTGGTGCCAGTGCACTCTCTTGAGTCACCGCACTGCATCGCCTGTGGTGCAAGAGCACTCTCTGGACTCACAGCAGTGCATCACCAGTGGTGCCAGTGCACTCTCTGGACTCACTGCACTGCATCCCCAGTGGTGCCAGTGCACTCTCTGGACTCACTGCACTGCATCCCCAGTGGTGCTAGTGCACTGTGTGGACTCACTGTACTGCATTCCCGGTGGTGCCAGTGCAATCTCTGGACTCACTGCACTGCATCCCCAGTGGTGCCAGTGCACTTTCTGGACTCACTGCACTGCATCCCCAGTGGTGCCTGTGCGCTCTCTGGAGTCACAGCACTGCATCCCCAGTGGTGCCAGTGCAATCTCTGGACTCACTGCACTGCATCCCCAGTGGTGCCAGTGCACTGTCTGGACTCACTGCAATGCATTCTCAGTGGTGCCAGTGCACTCTCTGGACTCACTGCACTGCATCCCCAGTGGTGCCAGTGCACTCTCTGGACTCACTGAACTGCATCCCCAGTGGTGCCAGTGCACTCTCTTGAGTCACCGCACTGCATCCCCTGTGGTGCAAGAGCACTCTCTGGACTCACAGCAGTGCATCACCAGTGGTGCCAGTGCACTCTCTGGACTCACTGCACTGCATCCCCAGTGGTGATAGTGCACTGTCTGGACTCACTGCACTGCATCCCCAGTGGTGCTAGTGCACTGTGTGGATGCACTGTACTGCATTCCCGGTGGTGCCAGTGCAATCTCTGGACTCACTGCAGTGCATCCCCAGTGGTGCCAGTGCACTCTCTGGACTCACTGCACTGCATCCCCAGTGGTGCCTGTGCGCTCTCTGGAGTCACAGCACTGCATCCCCAGTGGTGCCAGTGCAATCTCTGGACTCACTGCACTGCATCCCCAGTGGTGCCAGTGCACTCTCTGGACTCACTGAAGTGCATTCTCAGTGGTGCCAGTGCACTCTCTGGACTCACTGCAGTGCATCCCCAGTGGTGCCAGTGCACTCTCTGGACTCACTGAACTGCATCCCCAGTGGTGCCAGTGCACTCTCTTGAGTCACCGCACTGCATCCCCTGTGGTGCAAGAGCACTCACTGGACTCACTGCATTGCATCCCCAGTGGTGCCAGTGCACTCTCTGGACTCACTGCAGTGCATCCCCAGTGGTGCCAGTGCACTCTCTGGACTCACTGCACTGCATCCCCAGTGGTGCAAGTGCACTCTCTCGAGTCACTGCACTACATCCCCAGTGGTGCCAGTGCACTCTCTGGACTCACTGAAGTGCATTACCAGTGGTGCCAGTGCACTCTCTGCACTCACTTCTCTGCATTCCCAGTGGTGCCAGTGAAGTCTCTGGACTCACTGCACTGCATCCCCAGTGGTGCCAGTGCAATCTCTGGACTCACTGCACTGCATCCCCAGTGGTGCCAGTGCACTCTCTGGACTCACTGCAGTGCATCCCCAGTGGTGCCAGTGCACTCTCTGGACTCACTGCACTGCATCCCCAGTGGTGCCAGTGCACTCTCTGGAGTCACAGCACTGCATCCCCAGTGGTGCCAGTGCACTCTCTGGACTCACTGAAGTGCATCCCCAGTGGTGCCAGTGCACTCTCTGGACTCACTGAAGTGCATTCTCAGTGGTGCCAGTGCACTCTCTGGACTCACTGCAGTGCATCCCCAGTGGTGCCAGTACACTCACTGCACTCACTGCACTGCATCCCCAGTGGTGCCAGTACACTCTCTGGACTCACTAAATTGCATCACCAGTGGTGTCTCTGCACTCTCTGGACTCACTGCACTGCTTCCCCAGTGGTGCCAGTGCACTCACTGGACTCACTGCAGTGCATCCCCAGTGGTGCCAGTGCACTCTCTGGACTCACTGCAGTGCATCCCCAGTGGTGCCAGTGCACTTTCTGGACTCACTGCACTGCATCCCCAGTGGTGCCTGTGCGCTCTCTGGAGTCACAGCACTGCATCCCCAGTGGTGCCAGTGCAATCTCTGGACTCACTGCACTGCATCCCCAGTGGTGCCAGTGCACTCTCTGGACTCACTGCACTGCATTCTCAGTGGTGCCAGTGCACTCTCTGGACTCACTGCACTGCATCCCCAGTGGTGCCAGTGCACTCTCTGGACTCACTGAACTGCATCCCCAGTGGTTCCAGTGCACTCTCTTGAGTCACCGCACTGCATCCCCTGTGGTGCAAGAGCACTCTCTGGACTCACAGCAGTGCATCACCAGTGGTGCCAGTGCACTCTCTGGACTCACTGCAGTGCATCCCCAGTGGTGCCAGTGCACTCTCTGGGCTCACTGCACTGCATCCCCAGTGGTGCTAGTGCACTGTGTGGATGCACTGTACTGCATTCCCGGTGGTGCCAGTGCAATCTCTGGACTCACTGCAGTGCATCCCCAGTGGTGCCAGTGCACTCTCTGGACTCCCTGCACTGCATCCCCAGTGGTGCCAGTGCAATTTCTGGACTCACTGCACTGCATCCCCAGTGGTGCCAGTGCACTCTCTGGACTCACTGAAGTGCATTCTCAGTGGTGCCAGTGCACTCTCTGGACTCACTGAACTGCATCCCCAGTGGTGCCAGTGCACTCTCTGGACTCACTGAAGTGCATCCCCAGTGGTGCCAGTGCACTCTCTGGACTCACTGAAGTGCATTCTCAGTGGTGCCAGTGCACTCTCTGGACTCACTGCAGTGCATCCCCAGTGGTGCCAGTACAGTCACTGCACTCACTGCACTGCATCCCCAGTGGTGCCAGTGCACTCTCTGGACTCACTAAACTGCATCACCAGTGGTGTCTCTGCACTCTCTGGACTCACTGCAGTGCATCCCCGTTGGTGCCAGTGCACTCACTGGACTCACTGCAGTGCATCCCCAGTGGTGCCAGTGCACTCTCTGGACTCACTGCAGTGCATCCCCAGTGGTGCCAGTGCACTCTCTGGACTCACTGCAGTGCATCCCCAGTGGTGCCAGTGCACTTTCTAGACTCACTGCACTGCATCCCCAGTGGTGCCTGTGCGCTCTCTGGAGTCACAGCACTGCATCCCCAGTGGTGCCAGTGCAATCTCTGGACTCACTGCACTGCATCCCCAGTGGTGCCAGTGCACTCTCTGGACTCACTGCAGTGCATCCCCAGTGGTGCCAGTGCACTCTCTGGACTCACTGCACTGCATCCCCAGTGGTGCCAGTGCACTCTCTGGAGTCACAGCACTGCATCCCCAGTGGTGCCAGTGCACTCTCTGGACTCACTGAAGTGCATCCCCAGTGGTGCCAGTGCACTCTCTGGACTCACTGAAGTGCATTCTCAGTGGTGCCAGTGCACTCTCTGGACTCACTGCAGTGCATCCCCAGTGGTGCCAGTACACTCACTGCACTCACTGCACTGCATCCCCAGTGGTGCCAGTACACTCTCTGGACTCACTAAATTGCATCACCAGTGGTGTCTCTGCACTCTCTGGACTCACTGCACTGCTTCCCCAGTGGTGCCAGTGCACTCACTGGACTCACTGCAGTGCATCCCCAGTGGTGCCAGTGCACTCTCTGGACTCACTGCAGTGCATCCCCAGTGGTGCCAGTGCACTTTCTGGACTCACTGCACTGCATCCCCAGTGGTGCCTGTGCGCTCTCTGGAGTCACAGCACTGCATCCCCAGTGGTGCCAGTGCAATCTCTGGACTCACTGCACTGCATCCCCAGTGGTGCCAGTGCACTCTCTGGACTCACTGCACTGCATTCTCAGTGGTGCCAGTGCACTCTCTGGACTCACTGCACTGCATCCCCAGTGGTGCCAGTGCACTCTCTGGACTCACTGAACTGCATCCCCAGTGGTTCCAGTGCACTCTCTTGAGTCACCGCACTGCATCCCCTGTGGTGCAAGAGCACTCTCTGGACTCACAGCAGTGCATCACCAGTGGTGCCAGTGCACTCTCTGGACTCACTGCACTGCATCCCCAGTGGTGCCAGTGCACTCTCTGGAGTCACAGCACTGCATCCCCAGTGGTGCCAGTGCACTCTCTGGACTCACTGAAGTGCATCCCCAGTGGTGCCAGTGCACTCTCTGGACTCACTGAAGTGCATTCTCAGTGGTGCCAGTGCACTCTCTGGACTCACTAAATTGCATCACCAGTGGTGTCTCTGCACTCTCTGGAGTCACAGCACTGCATCCCCAGTGGTGCCAGTGCAATTTCTGGACTCACTGCACTGCATCCCCAGTGGTGCCAGTGCACTCTCTGGACTCACTGAAGTGCATTCTCAGTGGTGCCAGTGCACTCTCTGGACTCACTGCACTGCATCCCCAGTGGTGCCAGTGCACTCTCTGGACTCACTGAACTGCAACCCCAGTGGTGCCAGTGCACTCTCTTGAGTCACCGTACTGCATCCCCTGTGGTGCAAGAGCACTCACTGGACTCACTGCAGTGCATCCCCAGTGGTGCCAGTGCACTCTCTGGAGTCACTGCACTGCATCCCCAGTGGTGCCAGTGCACTCTCTGGACTCACTGCACTGCATCCCCAGTGGTGCAAGTGCACTCTCTCGAGTCACTGCACTACATCCCCAGTGGTGCCAGTGCACTCTCTGGACTCACTGAAGTGCATCCCCAGTGGTGCCAGTGCACTCTCTGCACTCACTTCTCTGCATTCCCAGTGGTGCCAGTGAAGTCCCTGGACTCACTGCACTGCATCCCCAGTGGTGCCAGTGCAATCTCTGGACTCACTGCACTGCATCCCCAGTGGTGCCAGTGCACTCTCTGGACTCACTGCAGTGCATCCCTAGTGGTGCCAGTGCACTCTCTGGACTCACTGCACTGCATCCCCAGTGGTGCCAGTGCACTCTCTGGACTCACTGAAGTGCATCCCCAGTGGTGCCAGTGCACTCTCTGGACTCACTGAAGTGCATTCTCAGTGGTGCCAGTGCACTCTCTGGACTCACTGCAGTGCATCCCCAGTGGTGCCAGTACAGTCACTGCACTCACTGCACTGCATCCCCAGTGGTGCCAGTGCACTCTCTGGACTCACTAAACTGCATCACCAGTGGTGTCTCTGCACTCTCTGGACTCACTGCACTGCTTCCCCAGTGGTGCCAGTGCACTCACTGGACTCACTGCACTGCATCCCCAGTGGTGCCAGTGCACTCTCTGGACTCACTGCAGTGCATCCCCAGTGGTGCCAGTGCACTCTCTGGACTCACTGCACTGCATCCCCAGTGGTGCCTGTGCGCTCTCTGGAGTCACAGCACTGCATCCCCAGTGGTGCCAGTGCAATCTCTGGACTCACTGCACTGCATCCCCAGTGGTGCCAGTGCACTCTCTGGACTCACTGCAATGCATTCTCAGTGGTGCCAGTGCACTCTCTGGACTCACTGCACTGCATCCCCAGTGGTGCCAGTGCACTCTCTGGACTCACTGCAGTGCATCCCCAGTGGTGCCAGTACACTCTCTGGACTCACTGCACTGCATCCCCAGTGGTGCCAGTGCACTCTCTGGAGTCACAGCACTGCATCCCCAGTGGTGCCAGTGCACTCTCTGGACTCACTGAAGTGCATCCCCAGTGGTGCCAGTGCACTCTCTGGACTCACTGAAGTGCATTCTCAGTGGTGCCAGTGCACTCTCTGGACTCACTGCAGTGCATCCCCAGTGGTGCCAGTACACTCACTGCACTCACTGCACTGCATCCCCAGTGGTGCCAGTACACTCTCTGGACTCACTAAATTGCATCACCAGTGGTGTCTCTGCACTCTCTGGACTCACTGCACTGCTTCCCCAGTGGTGCCAGTGCACTCACTGGACTCACTGCAGTGCATCCCCAGTGGTGCCAGTGCACTCTCTGGACTCATTGCAGTGCATCCCCAGTGGTGCCAGTGCACTTTCTGGACTCACTGCACTGCATCCCAAGTGGTGCCTGTGCGCTCTCTGGAGTCACAGCACTGCATCCCCAGTGGTGCCAGTGCAATCTCTGGACTCACTGCACTGCATCCCCAGTGGTGCCAGTGCACTCTCTGGACTCACTGCACTGCATTCTCAGTGGTGCCAGTGCACTCTCTGGACTCACTGCACTGCATCCCCAGTGGTGCCAGTGCACTCTCTGGACTCACTGAACTGCATCCCCAGTGGTTCCAGTGCACTCTCTTGAGTCACCGCACTGCATCCCCTGTGGTGCAAGAGCACTCTCTGGACTCACAGCAGTGCATCACCAGTGGTGCCAGTGCACTCTCTGGACTCACTGCACTGCATCCCCAGTGGTGCCAGTGCACTCTCTGGAGTCACAGCACTGCATCCCCAGTGGTGCCAGTGCACTCTCTGGACTCACTGAAGTGCATCCCCAGTGGTGCCAGTGCACTCTCTGGACTCACTGCACTGCATCCCCAGTGGTGCCAATGCACTCTCTGGACTCATTGCACTGCATCTCCAGTGGTGCCAGTGCACTCTCTGGAATCACTGCACTGCATCCCCAGTGCTACCAGTGCACTCTCTTGAGTCACCGCACTGCATCCTCTGTGGTGCAAGAGCACTCTCTGGACTCACAGCAGTGCATCACCAGTGGTGCCAGTGCACTCTCTGGACTCACTGCACTGCATCCCCAGTGGTGCTAGTGCACTGTGTGGACTCACTGTACTGCATTCCCTCTGGTGCCAGTGCAATCTCTGGACTCACTGCAGTGCATCCCCAGTGGTGCCAGTGCACTCTCAGGACTCACTGCACTGCATCCCCAGTGGTGCCAGTGCACTCACTGCACTGCATCCCCAGTAGTGACAGTGCACTCTCTGGACTCTTTGCAGTACATCCCCAGTGGTGCCAGTGCACTCTCTGGACTCACTGCACTGCATCCCCAGTAGTGCCAGTGCACTCTCTGGACTCACTGCACTGCATCCCCAGTGGTGCCAGTGCACTCACTGGATTCACTGCACTGCATCCCCAGTGGTGCCAGTGCACTCTCTGGACTCACTGCAATGCATCCCCAGTGGTGCCAGTGCACTCTCTCAACTCACTGCAGTGCATCCCCAGTGGTGCCAGTGCACTCTCTGGACTCACTGCAGTGCATCCCCACTGGTGCCAGTGCACTCTCTGGACTCACTGCAGTGCATCCCCAGTGGTGCCAGTGCAGTCTCTGGAGTAACTGCAGTGCATCCCCACTGGTGCCAAAGCACTCTCTGGACTCACTGCAGTGCATCCCCAGTGGTGCCAGTGCGCTCTCTGGGCTCACTGCAGTGCATCCCCAGTGGTGCCAGTGCACTCTCTGGACTCACTGCACTGCATCCCCAGTGGTGCCAGTGCGCTCTCTGGAGTCACAGCACTGCATCCCCAGTGGTGCCAGTGCAATCTCTGGACTCACTGCACTGCATCCCCAGTGGTGCCAGTGCACTCTCTGGACTCACTGCACTGCATCCCCAGTGGTGCAAGTGCACTCTCTCGAGTCACTGCACTACATCCCCAGTGGTGCCAGTGCACTCTCTGGACTCCCAGCACCGCATCCCCAGTGGTGCCAGTGCACTCTCTGGACTCACTGCAGTGCATCCCCAGTGGTGCCAGTGCACTCTCTGGACTCACTGCACTGCATCCCCAGTGGTGCCAGTGCACTCTCTGGACTCACTGCAGTGCATCCCCAGTGGTGCCAGTGCACTCTCTGGAGTCACTGAAGTGCATCCCCAGTGGTGCCAGTGCACTCTCTGGACTCACTGCACTGCATCCCCAGTGGTGCCAGTACACTCACTGGACTCACTGCACTGCATCCCCAGTGGTGCCAGTGCACTCTCTGGACTCACTAAACTGCATCACCAGTGGTGCCACTGCACTCTCTGGACTCACTGCACTGCTTTCCCAGTGGTGCCAGTGCACTCACTGGACTGACTGCAGTGCATCCCCACTGGTGCCAGTGCACTCTCTGGGCTCACTGCAGTGCATCCCCAGTGGTGCCAGTGCACTCTCTGGACTCACTGCACTGCATGCCCAGTGGTGCCTGTGCGCTCTCTGGAGTCACAGCACTGCATTCTCAGTGGTGCCAGTGCACTCTCTGGACTCACTGCACTGCACCCTGAGTGGTGCATGTGCACTCTCTGGACTCACTGAACGGCATCCCCAGTGGTGCCAGTGCACTCTCTGGACTCACTGCACTTCATCCCCAGTGATGCCAGTGCACTCTCTGGACTCACTGCACTGCATCCCCAGTGGTGCCACTGCATTCTCTGGACTCACTGCACTGCTTCCCCAATGGTGCCAGTGCACTCTCTGGACTCACTGCACTGCATCCCCAGTGGTGCCAGTGCACTCACTGGACTCACTGCAGTGCATCCCCAGTGGAGCCAGTGCACTCTCTGGACTCACTGTACTGCATCCCCAGTGGTTCCAGCGCACTCTCTAGACTCAATGCACTGCATCCCCAGTAGTCCTATTGCACTCTGTGGACTCACTGCAGTGCATCCCCAGTGGTGCCAGTGCACTCTCTGGACTCACTGAAGTGCATTCTCAGTGGTGCCAGTGCACTCTCTGGACTCACTTCAGTGCATCCCCAGTGCTGCCAGTGCACTCTCTGGACTCATTGCACTGCATCCCCAGTAGTGACAGTGCACTCTCTGGACTCACTGCAGTGCATCCCCAGTGGTGCCAGGGCACTCTCTGGACTCACAGCAGTGCATCCCCAGTGGTGCCAGTGCACTCTCTGGACTCACTGCAGTGCATCCCCAGTGGTGCCAGTGCACTCTCTGGAGTCACAGCACTGCATCCCCAGTGGTGCCAGTGCAATCTCTGGACTCACTGCAGTGCATCCCCAGTGGTGCCAGTGCACTCTCTGGACTCACTGAAGTGCATTATCAATGGTGCCAGTGCACTCTCTGGACTCACTGCACTGCATCCCCAGTAGTGACAGTGCACTCTCTGGACTCACTGCAGTGCATCCCCAGTGGGGCCAGTGCACTCTCTGTACTCACTGCGCTGCATCCGCAGTGGTGCCAGTGCACTCTCTGGACTCACTGCACTGCATCGCCAGTGCACTCTCTGGACTCACTGCAGGGCATCCCCTGTGGAGCCAGTGTACTCTCAGGACTCACTGCAGTGCATCCCCAGTGGTGCCAGTGCACTCTCTGTACTCACTGCACTGCACCCCAGTGGTGCCAGTGCACTCTCTGGACTCACTGCACTGCACCCCAATGCTGCCAGTGCACTCTCTGGCGTCACTGCGCTGCATACCCAGTGGTTCCAGTGCTCTCTGTGGACTCACTGCACTGCATCCCCAGTGGTGCCAGTGCACTCTCTGGACTCACTGCAGTGAATCCCCAGTGGTGCCAGTGCACTCCCTGGAGTGACTGCAGTGCATCCCCAGTGATGCCAGTGCACTCTCTGGACTCGCGTCTATGCATCCCCAGTGGTGCTAATGCACTCTAGACTCACTGCACTGCATCCCCTGTGCTGCCAGTGCACTCTCTGGACTCACTGCAGTGCATCACCAGTGGTGCCAGTACACTCTCTGGACACACTGAAGTGCATTCTCAGTGGTGCCAGTGCACTCTCTGGACTCACTGTACTGCATCTCCAGTGGTGCCAGTGCACTCTCTGGACTCACTGCACTGCATCCCCAGTGGTGCCAGTGCACTCTCTGGACTCACTGCACTACTCCAGCCGCGGCAGTCGCTCCAGCCGCGGTAGCCCTCCAGCCTCGGCAGCCGCGGCAGCCGCGGCAGCCGCTCCAGCCGCGGCAGCCGCTCCGTCCGCGGCATACGCGGCAGACTCTCCAACCGCGGCAGCCGCACCAGCCGCGGAAGCCGCGGCAGCCGCTCCAAACGCGGCAGGCGCTCCAACCGCGGCAACCGCTCCAGCCGTGGCAGCCGCTCCACTCGGTAGCGGCTGGAGCGGCTGCCGCGGCTAGAGAAGCTGGAGCGGCTGCCGCGGCTGGAGCTCCTGCCGCGTTTGGAGCGGTTACCGCGGCTGGAGCGGCTGGAGCGGCTGGAGGGGCTAACGCGGCTGGAGAGGCTGACGCGGTTGAAGCGTCTAGAGCGTCTGCCGCGGCTGGAGGGGCTACCGCGGCTGCAGCGGTTGACGCGGCTGGAGCGGAAACCGAGGCTGGAGCGCCACTCTCTGGTATCACTGCACTGCATCACCAGTGGTGCCAGTGCACTCACTGGACTCACTGCACTGCATCACCAGTGGTGCCAGTGCACTCTCTGGACTCACTGCACTGCATCCCCAGTGGCGCTAGTGCACTCTCTGGACTCACTGCACTGCATCCCCAGTGGTGCCAGTGCACTCTCTGGACACACTGAAGTGCATTTTCAGTGGTGCCAGTGCACTCTCTGGACTCACTGCACTGCATCCACAGTGGTGCCAGTGCACTCTCTGGACTCACTGCACTGCATCCCCAGTGGTGCCAGTGCACTCTCTGGACTCACTGCAGTGCATCCCCAGTGGTGCCAGTGCACTCTCTGGACTCACTGCAGTGCATCCCCAGTGGTGCCAGTGCACTCTCTGGACTCACTGCAGTGCATCCCCAGTGGTGCCAGTGCACTCTCTGGACTCACTGCACTGCATCCCCAGTGAGGCCAGTGCACTCTCTGGACTCACTGCACTGCATCCCCAGTGGTGCCAGTGCACTCTCTGGACTCACTGCAGGGCATCCCCAGTGGAGCCAGTGTACTCTCAGGACTCACTGCACTGCATCCCCGGTGGTGCCAGTGCACTCTCTGGACTCACTGCACTGCATCCCCCATGGTGCAAGTGCACTCTCTGGACTCACTGGAGTGCATCACCTGTGGTGCCAGTGCACTCTCTGGAGTGACTGCAGTGCATCCCCAGTGGTACCAGTGCACTCTCTGGACTCGCGTCAGTGCATCCCCAGTGGTGCCAGTTCACTCTCTGGACTCGCGTCACTGCATCCCCAGTGGTGCCAGTGCACTCTCTGGACTCACTGCAGTGCATTTCCGGTGGTGCCAGTGCACTCTCTGGACTCACTGCAGTGCATCCCCAGTGGTGCTAGTGCACTCTGGACTCACTGCAGTGCAACCCCAGTGGTGACAGTGCACTCTCTGGACTCACTGCACTGCATACTCAGTGGTGCCAGTGCACTCTCTGGACTCACTGCACTGCATCCGCAGTGGTGCCAGTGCACTCTCTGGACTCACCGCACTGCACCCTGATTGGTGCCAGTGCACTCTCTGGACTCACTGCACCGCATCCCCAGTGGTGCCAGTGCACTCTCTAGAGTCACTGCGCTGCATCCCCATTGGTGCCAGTGCACTCTCTGGACTCACTTTACTGCATCCCCAGTGGTGCCATTGCACTCTCTGGACTCACTGCACCGCATCCCCAGTGGTGCCAGTGCACTCTCTGGAGTGACTGCAGTGCATCCCCAGTGGTGCCAGTGCACTCTCTGGACTTGCGTCAATGCATCCCCAATGGTGCTAATGCACTCTGGACTCACTGCACTGCATCCCCTCTGCTGCCAGTGCTCTCTCTAGACTCACTGCACTGCATCCACAGTGGTGCCAGTGCACTCTCTGGACTCACTGCAGTGAATCACCAGTGGTGCCAGTACACTCTCTGGACACACTGAAGTGCATTCTCAGTGGTGCCAGTGCACTCTCTGGACTCACTGCACTGCATCCCTCGTGGTGCCAGGGCACTCTCTGCATACACTGCAGTGCATCCCCAAAGGTGCCAGTGCACTCTCTGGACTCACTGCACTGCATCCCCAGTGGTGCCAGTGCACTCTCTGGACTCACTGCACTACTCCAGCCGCGGCAGTCGCTCCAGCCGCGGTAGCCCTCCAGCCTCGGCAGCCGCGGTAGCCGCGGCAGCCGCTCCAGCCGCGGCAGCCGCTCCGTCCGCGGCATACGCGGCAGACTCTCCAACCGCGGCAGCCTACCAGCGGCGGAAGACGCGAAAGCCGCTCCAAACGCGGCAGGCGCTCCAACCGCGGCAACCGCTCCAGCCGTGGCAGCCGCTCCACTCGGTAGCGGCTGGAGCGGCTGCCGCGGCTAGAGCGGCTGGAGCGGCTGGAGGGGCTAACGCGGCTGGAGCGGTTGATGCGGCTGGAGCGGAAACCGAGGCTGGAGCGCCACTCTCTGGACTCACTGCACTGCATCACCAGTGGTGCCAGTGCACTCTCTGGACTCACTGCACTGCATCCCCAGTGGCGCTAGTGCACTCTCTGGACTCACTGCAGTGCATCCCCAGTGGTGCCAGTGCACTCTCTGGACACACTGAAGTGCATTTTCAGTGGTGCCAGTGCACTCTCTGGACTCACTGCAGTGCATGCCCAGTGGTGCCAGTACACTCACTGGACTGACTGAAGTGCATCCCCAGTGGTGTCAGTGCACTCTCTGGACTCACTGCGCTGCATCCCCAGTAGTGCCAGTGCACTCCCTAGACTCACTGCACTGCTACAGCCGCGGCAGCCGCTCCAGCCGCGGTAGCCCTCCAGCCGTGGCAGCCGCTCCACTCGGTAGCGGCTGGAGGGGCTACCGCGGCTGGAGCGGTTGACGCGGCTGGAGCGGAAACCGAGGCTGGAGCGCCACTCTCTGGTATCACTGCACTGCATCACCAGTGGTGCCAGTGCACTCACTGGACTCACTGCACTGCATCACCAGTGGTGCCAGTGCACTCTCTGGACTCACTGCACTGCATCCCCAGTGGCGCTAGTGCACTCTCTGGACTCACTGCAGTGCATCCCCAGTGGTGCCAGTGCGCTCCCTGGACACACTGAAGTGCATTTTCAGTGGTGCCAGTGCACTCTCTGGACTCACTGCACTGCATCCACAGTGGTGCCAGGGCACTCTCTGGACTCACTGCAGTGCATCCCCAATGGTGCCAGTGCACTCTCTGGACTCACTGCACTGCATCCCCAGTGGTGCCAGTGCACTCTGTGGACTCACTACAGTGCATCCCCAGTGGTGCCAGTGCGCTCTCTGGACTCACTGCACTGCATCCCCAGTGCTGCCAGTGCACTCTCTGGACTCACTGCACTGCATCCCCAGTGCTGCCAGTGCACTCTCTGGACTCACTGCAGGGCATCCCCAGTGGTGCCAGTGCGCTCTCTGGACTCACTGCAGGGCATCCCCAGTGGTGCCAGTGCACTCTCTGGACTCACTGCACTGCATCCCCAATCCTGCCAGTGCACTCTCTTGACTCACTGCACTGCATCCCCAGTGGTGCCAGTGCACTCTCTGGACTCACTGCAGTGCATTCCCACTGGTGCCAGTGCACTCTCTGGACTCACTGCAGTGCATCCCCACTGGTGCCAGTACACTCACTGGACTGACTGAAGTGCATCCCCAGTGGTGTCAGTGCACTCTCTGGAGTCACTGCGCTGCATCCGCAGTGGTGCCAGTGCACTCCCTCGACTCACTGCACTGCTCCAGCCGCGGCAGCCTCTCCAGCCGCACCAGCCGCGGCATTCGCTCCAGCCTCGGCATCCGCTCCAGCCGCGTTAACCGCTCCAGCCGCAACCGAGTGGAGCGGCTGCCACGGCTGGAGGGCTACCGCGGCTGGAGCGGCTGCCGCGGCTGGAGCAGTGCAGTGAGTCCAGGGAGTGCAAAGGCACCAGTGGGGATGGAGTGCAGTGAGTCCAAAGACTTCACTGTCACCACTGGGAATGCAGTGCAGTGAGTCCAGAGAGTAAACTGGCACCACTGGCGATGCAGTGAAGTGAGTGCAGAGAGTGCAATGGCACTACTGGGGATGCACTGCAGTGAGTCCAGAGAGTGCACTGGCACCACTGGGGATACAGTGCAGTGAGTCCAGAGAGTGCACTGGCACCACTGGGGATGCCCTGCAGTGAGTCCAGAGAGTGCACTGGCACCACTGGGGATGCACTACAGTGAGTCCAGGGATAGCACTGGCACCACTGGGGATGCAGTGCAGTGAGTCCAGAGAGTGCACTGGCACCACTGGGGATGCCCTGCAGTGAGCCCAGAGAGTGCACTGGCACCACTGGGGATGCAGTGCAGTGAGTCCAGTGAGTGCACTGGCACCACTGGGGATGCACTGCAGTGAGTCCAGAGAGTGCACTGGCACCACTGAGAATGCACTTCAGTGAGTCCAGAGAGTGCACTGGCACCACTGGGGATGCACTGCAGTGAGTCCAGAGAGTGCACTGGCACCACTGGGGATGCACTACAGTGAGTCCAGGGATAGCACTGGCACCACTGGGGATGCAGTGCAGTGAGTCCAGAGAGTGCACTGGCACCACTGGGGATGCAGTGCAGTGAGTCCAGAGAGTGCACTGGCACCACTGAGAATGCACTTCAGTGAGTCCAGAGAGTGCACTGGCACCACTGGGGATGCAGTGCAGTGAGTCCAGAGAGTGCACTGGCACCACTGGGGATGCAGTGCAGTGAGTCCAGAGAGTGCACTGGCACCACTGGGGATGCAGTGCAGTGAGTCAAGAGAGTGCACTGGCACCACTGGGGATGCAGTGCAGTGAGTCCAGAGAGCGCACTGGCACCACTGGGGATGCAGTGCAGTGAGTCCAGAGACTGCACTGGCACCACTGGGGATGCAGTGCAGTGAGTCCAGAGAGTGCACTGGCACCACTGGGGATGCAGTGCAGTGAGTCCAGTGAGTGCACTGGCACCACTGGTGATGCAGTGCAGTGAGTCCAGAGAGTGGCGCTCCAGCCTCGGTTTCCGCTCCAGCCGCGTCAACCGCTCCAGCCGCCGTAGCCCCTCCAGCCGCGGCAGACGCTCTAGACGCTCCAACCGCGTCAGCCTCTCCAGCCGCGTTAGCCCCTCTAGCCGCGGCAGCCGCTCCAGCCGCGGCAGCCGCTCCAGCCGCTCCAGCCGCGGTAACCGCTCCAAACGCGGCAGGTGCTCCAGCCGCGGCAGCCGCTCCAGCCGCTCCAGCCGCGGTAACCGCTCCAAACGCGGCAGGAGCTCCAGCCGCGGCAGCCGCTCCAGCCGCGGCAGCCGATCCAGCCGCTACCGAGTGGAGCGGCTGCCACGGCTGGAGCGGTTGACGCGGTTGGAGCGCCTGCCGGGTTTGGAGCGGCTGCCGCGGCTTCCGCGGCTGGAGCGGCTGCCGCGGTTGGAGAGTCTGCCGCGTATGCCGCGGACGGAGCGGCTGACGCGGCTGCAGCGACTGCCGCGGCTGGAGTAGTGCAGTGAGTCCAGAGAGTGCACTGGCACCACTGGGGATGCAGTGCAGTGAGTCCAGAGACTGCACTGTCACCTTTGGGGATGCACTGCAGTGTCTGCAGAGAGTGCCCTGGCACCACTAGGGATGCAGTGCAGTGAGTCCAGAGAGTGCACTGGCACCACTGGGGATGCAGCGCAGTAACTCTAGAGAGTGCACTGGCACCACTGGGGATGCAGTGCAGTGAGTCCAGAGAGTGCACTGTCACCTTTGGGGATGCACTGCAGTGTCTGCAGAGAGTGCCCTGGCACCACTAGGGATGCAGTGCAGTGAGTCCAGAGAGTGCACTGGCACCACTGGGGATGCAGCGCAGTAACTCTAGAGAGTGCACTGGCACCACTGGGGATGCAGTGCAGTGAGTCCATAGAGTGCACTGGCACCACTGAGGGTGCAGTGCGGTGAGTCCAGAGAGTGCACTGGCACCACTGGGGATGCAGTACAGTGAGTCCAGAGAGTGCACTGGCACCACTGGGGATGCAGTGCAGTGAGTCCAGAGAGTGCACTGGCACCACTGGGGTGCACTGCAGTGAGTCCAGAGTGCACTAGCACCACTGGGGATGCACTGCAGTGAGTCCAGAGAGTGCACTGGCACCACCGGGAATGCACTGCAGTGAGTCCAGAGAGTGCACTGGCACCACTGGGGATGCACTTCAGTGAGTCCAGAGACTGCACTGCCACCACTGGGGATGCAGTTACGCGAGTCCAGAGAGTGCACTGGCACCACTGGGGATGCAGTGACGCGAGTCCAGAGAGTGCACTGGCACCACTGGGGATGCACTGCAGTCACTCCAGAGAGTGCACTGGCACCACTGGGGATGCACTGCAGTGAGTCCAGAGAGTGCACTGGCACAACTGGGGATGCACTGCAGTGACTCTAGAGAGTGCACTGGCACCACTGCAGATGCGGTGCAGTGAGTCCAGAGAGTGCACTGGCACCACTGCAGATGCAGTGCAGTGAGTCGATAGAGTGCACTGGCACCACAGGTGATGCACTCCAGTGAGTCCAGAGAGTGCACTTGCACCAGGGGGGATGCAGTGCAGTGACGCCAGAGAGTGCACTGGCAGCATTGGGGTGCAGTGCAGTGAGTCCAGAGAGTGCACCGGCACCACTGGGGATGCACTGCAGTGAGTCCTGAGTGTACACTGGCTCCACCGGGGATGCCCTGCAGTGAGTCCAGAGAGTGCACTGGCAGCACTGGGGATGCAGTGCAGTGAGTCCAGAGAGTGCACTGGCACCACTGGGGATGCACTGCAGTCACTCCAGAGAGTGCACTGGCACCACTGGGGATGCGGTGCAGTGAGTCCAGAGAGTGCACTGGCACCACTGGGGATGCAGTGCAGTGAGTCCAGAGAGTGCACTGGCACCACAGAGAATGCACTTCAGTGAGTCCAGAGAGTGCACTGGCACCACTGATGATGCAGTACAGTGAGTCCAGTGAGTGCACTGGCACAACTGGGGATGTAGTGCAGTGACTCGAGAGAGTGCACTGGCACCACTGGGGATGCAGTGCCGCGAGTCCAGAGAGTGCACTGGCTCCACTGGGGATGCGGTGCCGGAGGTCCAGAGAGTGCATTGGCACCACTGGGGATGCAGTGCAGTGACTCCAGAGAGTGCACTGGCACCACTGGGGATGCACTGCAGTGAGCCCAGAGAGTGCACTGGCACCACTGGGGACGCGGTGCCGGGAGTCCAGAGAGTGCTTTGGCACCGCTGGGGATGCACTGCAGTTACTCCAGAGAGTGCACAGGCACCACTGGGGATGCACATCAGTGAGTCCAGAGAGTGCACTGGCACCACTGGGGATGCAGTGCAGCAAGTCCAGAGAGTTCACTGGCACCACTGGGGATGCAGTGCAGTGAGTCCAGTGAGTGTACTGGCACCACTTGGGATGCACTGCAGTGAGTCCAGAGAGCGCACTGGCACCACTGGGGATGCACTGCAGTGAGTCCACAGAGTGCACTGGCACCACTGGGGATGCAGTGCAGTGAGTCCAGAGAGTGCACTGGCACCAATGGGGATGCACAGCAGTGAGTCCACAGAGTGCACTGGCACCACCGGGGATGCAGCGCAGTGAGTCCAGAGAGTGCTCTGGCACCACTGGAGATGCAGTGCAGTGAGTCCAGAGAGTGCACTAGCACCACTGGGGATGCAGTGCAGTCAGTCCAGTGAGTGTACTGGCACCACTGGGGATGCCCTTCAGTGAGTCCAGAGAGTGCACTGGCACCACTGGGGATGCACTGCAGTGAGTCCACAGAGTGCACGGGCTCCACTGGGGATGCACTGCAGTGAGTCCACAGAGTGCAGTGGCACCACTGGGGATGCAGTGCAGTGAGTCCAGAGATCGCACTGGCACCACTGGGGATGCAGTGCAGTGAGTCCAGAGAGTGCTCTGGCACCACTGGGGATGCAGTACAGTGAGTCCAGTGAGTGCACTGGCACTACTGGGGATGTAGTGCAGTGAGTCCAGAGAGTGCACTGGCACCACCGATGATGCAGTACAGTGAGTCCAGTGAGTGCACTGGCACTACTGGGGATGTAGTGCAGTGAGTCCAGAGAGTGCACTGGCAGCAGTGGGGTTGCAGTGCAGTGAGTCCAGAGAGTGCACTGGCACCACTGGGGATGCAGTGCAGTGAGTCCAGAGAGTGCACTTGCACCACTGAGAATGCACTTCAGTGAGTCCAAAGAGTGCACTGGCACCACTGGGGATGCACTGCAGTGAGTCCAGAGAGTGCACTGGCACCACTGGGGATGCAGTGCAGTGAGTCCAGAGAGTGCACGGGCTCCACTGGGGATGCAGTGCAGTGAGTCCAGAGAGTGCACTGGCACCACTGGGGATGCAGTGCAGTGAGTCCAGAGAGTGCACTGGCACCACTGGGGATGCAGTGCAGCAAGTCCAGAGAGTGCACTGGCACCACTGGGGATGCAGTGCAGTGAGTCCAGAGAGTGCACTGGCACCAATGGGGATGCAGTGCAGTGAGTCCAGAGAGTGCACTGGCACCACATGAGATGCAGTACAGTGAGTCCAGAGAGTGCACTGGCACCACTGGGGATGCACAGCAGTGAGTCCAGAGAGTGCACTGGCACCACTGGGGATGCAGTGCAGTGAGTCCAGAGAGTGCACAGGCACCATTGGAGATGCAGTGCAGTGAGTCCAGAGAGTGCACTGGCACCACTGGGGATGCACTGCAGTGAGTCCAGAGAGTGCACTGGCACCACTGGGGATGCAGTGCAGTGAGTCCAGAGAGTGCACTGGCACCACTGGGGATGCACTGCAGTGAGTCCAGAGAGATCACTGGCACCACTGGAGATGCACTTCAGTGAGTGCAGAGACTGCACTGGCACCACTGGGGATGCAGTGCAGTGAGTCCAGTGAGTGTACAGGCACCACTGGGGATGCACTGCAGTGAGTCCAGAGAGAGCATTGGCACCACTTGGGATGCACTGCAGTGAGTCCAGAGAGTGCACTTGCACCACTGGGGATGCAGTGCAGTGAGTCCAGAGAGTGCACTGACACCACTGGGGATGCAGTGCAGTGAGTCCAGAGAGTGCACTGGCACCAATGGGGATGCACAGCAGTGAGTCCACAGAGTGCACTGGCACCACTGGGGATGCAGTGCAGTGAGTCCAGAGAGTGCACTGGCACCACTGGGGATGCAGTGCAGTGAGTCCAGAGATTGCAATGGCACCACTGGGGATGCACTACAGTGAGTCCAGAGAGTGCATTGGCACCACTGGGGATGCACTGCAGTGAGTCCAGAGAGTGCACTGGCATCATTGGAGATGCAGTGCAGTGAGTCCAGAGAGTGCACTGGCACCACTGGGGATGCAGTGCAGTGAGTCCAGAGAGTGCACTGGCACCACTGGGGATGCAGTGCAGTGAGTCCAGAGAGTGCACTGGCACCACTGGGGATGCACTGCAGTGAGTCCAGAGAGTTCACTGGCACCACTGGAAATGCACTTCAGTGAGTGCAGAGAGTGCACTGGCACCACTGGGGATGCACTGCAGTGAGTCCAGTGAGTGTACTGGCACCACTGGGGATGCACCCCGGTGACTCCAGAGAGTGCACTGGCACCACTGAGAATGCACTTCAGTGTGTCCAGAGAGTGTACTGGCACCACTGGTGATGCACTCCAGTGAGTCCAGAGAGTGCACTGGCACCACTGGGGATGCAGTGCAGTGAGTCCAGAGAGTGCACTGGCAACACTGGGGATGCAGTGCAGTGAGTCCAGAGAGTGCACTGGCACCACTGGGGATGCAGTGCAGTGAGTCCAGAGTGTGCACTGGCACCACTGGGAATGCAGTGCAGTGAGTCCAGAGATCGCACTGGCACCACGGGGGATGCACTTCAGTGAGTCCAGAGAGTGCACTGGCACCACTGGGGATGCACTGCAGTGAGTCCAGAGAGTGCACTGGCACCACTGGGGACACAGTGCAGTGAGTCCAGAGAGTGCACTGGCACCAGAGGGAATGCACTGCAGTGAGTCCAGTGAGTGCACTGGCACCACTGGGGATGCAGTGCAGTGAGTGCAGGGAGTGCACTGGCACCACTGGGGATGCACTACAGTGAGTCCAGAGAGTGCAGTGGCACCACTGGGGATGCAGTGCAGTGAGTCCAGAGAGTGCACAGGCAGCACTGGGGATGCAGTGCAGTGAGTCCAGAGAGTACTCTGGCACCACTGGGGATGCAGTGCAGTGAGTCCAGAGAGTGCACTGGCACCACTGGGGATGCAGTGCAGTGAGTCCAGAGAGTGCACTGGCACCACTGGTGATGCACTGCAGTTACTCCAGAGAGTGCACTGGCACCACTGGGGATGCGGTGCGGTGAGTCCAGAGAGTGCACTGTCACCACTGGTGATGCACTGCAGTGAGTCCAGAGAGTGCACTGGCACCACTGAGAATGCCCTTCAGTGAGTCCAGAGAGTGCACTGGCACCACTGGGGATGCACTGCAGCGAGTCCAGAGAGCGCACTGGCACCACTGGGGATGCACTGCAGTGAGTCCACAGAGTGCACTGGCACCACTGAGAATGCACTTCAGTGAGTCCAGAGAGTGCACTGGTACCACTGGGGATGCACTGCAGTGAGTCCAGAGAGTGCACTAGCACCACTGGGGATGCAGTGCAGTGAATCCAGTGAGTGCACTGGCACCACTGGGGATGCAGTGCAGTGAGTCCAGAGAGTGCACTGGCACCACTGGGGATGCACTGCAGTGAGTCCAGAGAGTGCACTGGCACCACTGGTGATGCACTGCAGTGAGTCCAGAGAGTGCACTGGCACCACTGAGAATGCCCTTCAGTGAGTCCAGAGAGTGCACTGGCACCACTGGGGATGCAGTGCAGTGAGTCCACAGAGTGCACTAGCACCACTGGGGATGCAGTGCAGTGAGTCCAGAGAGTGCACTGGCACCACTGGGGATGCACTTCAGTGAGTCCAGAGAGTGCACGCGCTCCACTGGAGATGCAGTACAGTGAGTCCAGAGAGTGCACTGGCACCACTGGGGATGCAGTTCAGTGAGTCCAGAGAGTGCACTGGCAGCACAGAGGATGCAGTGCAGTGAGTCCAGAGAGTGCTCTGGCACCACTGGGGATGCAGTGCAGTGAGTCCTGAGAGTGCACTGGCACCACTGGGGATGCACTGCAGTGAGTCCAGAGAGTGCACTGGCACCACTGGGGATGCACTTCAGTGAGTCCAGAGAGTGCACTGGCACCACTGGTGATGCACTGCAGTGAGTCCAGAGAGTGCACTGGCACCACTGGGGATGCACTGCAGTGAGTCCAGACAGTGCACTGGCACCACTGGGGATGCAGTGCAGTGAGTCCAGAGAGTGCACTGGCACCAGAGGGAATGCACTGCAGTGAGTCCAGTGAGTGCACTGGCACCACTGGGGATGCAGTGCAGTGAGTGCAGAGATTGCACTGGCACCACTGGACATGCAGTGCAGTGAGTCCAGAGAGTGCAGTGGCACCACTGGGGATGCAGTGCAGTGAGTCCAGAGAGTGCACTGGCAGCACTGGGGATGCAGTGCAGTGAGTCCAGAGAGTGCACTGGCAATACTGGGGATGCAGTGCAGTGAGTCCAGAGAGTGCTCTGGCACCACTGGTGATGCACTGAAGTGAGTCCAGAGAGTGCACTGGCACCACTGGGGATACAGTGCAGTGAGTCCGGAGAGTGCACTGGCAACACTGGGGTTGCAGTGCAGTGAGTCCAGAGATTGCACTGGCACCACTGGGGATGCACTTCAGTGAGTCCAGAGAGTGCACTGGCACCACTGGGGATGCAGTGCAGTGAGTCCAGAGAGTGCACTGGCACCACTGGGGATGCACTGCAGTGAGTCCAGAGAGTGCACTGGCACCACTGGGGATGCACTGCAGTGAGTCCAGAGAGTGCACTGGCACCAGAGGGAATGCACTGCAGTGAGTCCAGTGAGTGCACTGGCACCACTGGGTATGCAGTGCAGTGAGTGCAGAGAGTGCACTGGCACAACTGGGGATGCAGTGCAGTGAGTCCAGAGAGTGCAGTGACACCACTGGGGATGCAGTGCAGTGAGTCCAGAGAGTGCACAGGCACCACTGGGGATGCAGTGCAGTGAGTCCAGAGAGTGCACTGGCACCACTGGGGATGCAGTGCAGTGAGTCCAGAGAGTGCACTGGCACCACTGGGGATGCAGTGCAGTGAGTCCAGAGAGTGCACTGGCACCACTGGGGATGCACTGCAGTGAGTCCAGAATGTGCACTGGCACCACTGAGAATGCACTTCAGTGAGTCCAGAGAGTGCACTGGCACCACTGGGGATGCAGTGCAGTGAGTCCAGAGAGTGCACTGGCACCACTGAGAATGCACTTCAGTGAGTCCAAAGAGTGCACTGGCACCACTGGGGATGCACTGCAGTGAGTCCAGAGAGTGCACTAGCACCACTGGGAATGCAGTACAGTGAGTCCAGTGAGTGCACTGGCACCACTGGGGATGTAGTGCAGTGACTCGAGAGAGTGCACTGGCACCACTGGGGATGCAGTGCAGTGAGTCCAGAGAGTGCACTGGTACCACTTGGGATGCAGTGCAGTGAGTCCAGTGAGTGCACTGGCACCACTGGGGATGCAGTGCAGTGAGTCCAGAGAGTGCATTGGCACCACTGGGGATGCAGTGCAGTGAGTCCAGAGAGTGCACTGGCACCACTGGGGATGCACTGCAGTCACTCCAGAGAGTGCACTGGCACCACTGATGATGCAGTACAGTGAGTCCAGTGAGCGCACAGGCACCACTGGGGATGTAGTGCAGTGACTCGATAGAGTGCACTGGCACCACTGGGGATGCAGTGCAGTGAGTCCAGAGAGTGCACTGGCACCACTTGGGATGCAGTGCAGTGAGTCCAGAGAGTGCACTGGCACCACTGGGGATGCAGTGCAGTGAGTCCAGAGAGTGCATTGGCACCACTGGGGATGCAGTGCAGTGAGTCGAGAGAGTGCACTGGCACCACTGGGGATGCACTGCTGTGAGTCCAGAGAGTGCACTGGCAGCAGTGGGGATGCACTGCAGTGAGTCCAGAGAGTGCACTGGCACCACTGGGGATGCACTGCAGTGAGTCCAGAGAGTGCAGTGGCACCACTGGGGATGCAGTGCAGTGAGTCCAGAGAGTGCACTGGCACCACTGGGGATGCACTGCAGTGAGTCCAGAGAGTGCACTTGCACCACTGGGGATGCAGTGCAGTGAGTCCAGAGAGTGCACTGGCAGCACTGGGGATGCAGTGCAGTGAGTCCAGAGAGTGCAGTGGCACCACTGGGGATGCAGTGCAGTGAGTCCAGAGAGTGCACAGGCAGCACTGGGATGCAGTGCAGTGAGTCCAGAGAGTGCTCTGGCACCACTGGGGATGCAGTGCAGTGAGTCCAGAGAGTGCACTGGCACCACTGGGGATGCAGTGCAGTGAGTCCAGAGAGTGCACTGGCACCACTGGTGATGCACTGCAGTTACTCCAGAGAGTGCACTGGCACCACTGGGGATGCGGTGCGGTGAGTCCAGAGAGTGCACTGTCACCACTGGTGATGCACTGCAGTGAGTCCAGAGAGTGCACTGGCACCACTGAGAATGCCCTTCAGTGAGTCCAGAGAGTGCACTGGCACCACTGGGGATGCACTGCAGCGAGTCCACAGAGTGCACTAGCACCACTGGGGATGCAGTGCAGTGAGTCCAGAGAGTGTACTGGCACCACTGGGGATGCACTGCAGTGAGTCCAGAGAGTGCACTGGCACCACTGAGAATGCACTTCAGTGAGTCCAGAGAGCGCACTGGCACCACTGGGGATGCAGTGCAGTGAGTCCAGAGAGTGCACTAGCACCACTGGGAATGTAGTGCAGTGAATCCAGTGAGTGCACTGGCACCAGTGGGGATGCACTGCAGTGAGTCCAGAGAGTGCACTGGCACCACTGGGGATGCACTGCAGTGAGTCCAGAGAGTGCACTGGCACCACTGATGATGCAGTGCAGTGAGTCCAGAGAGTGCACTGGCACCACTGGGGATGCACTGCAGTGAGTCCAGAGAGTGCACTGGCACCACTGATGATGCAGTACAGTGAGTCCAGTGAGTGCACTGGCACCACTGGGGATGTAGTGCAGTGACTCGAGAGAGTGCACTGGCACCACTGGGGATGCAGTGCAGTGACTCCAGAGAGTGCACTGGCACCACTTGGGATGCAGTGCAGTGAGTCCAGAGAGTGCACTGGCACCACTGGGGATGCACTGCAGTGAGTCCAGAGAGTGCATTGGCACCACTGGGGATGCAGTGCAGTGAGTCCAGAGAGTGCACTGGCACCACTGGGGATGCACTGCAGTGAGTCCACAGAGTGCACTGGTACCACTGGGGATGCAGTGCAGTGAGTCCAGAGAGTGCACTGGCACCACTGGGGATGCACTGCAGTGAGTCCAGAGAGTGCACTGGCACCACTGGGGATGCAGTGCAGTGAGTCCAGAGAGTGCACTGGCAGCACTGGGGATGCAGTGCAGTGAGTCCAGAGAGTGCACTGGCACCACTGGGGATGCAGTGCAGTGAGTCCAGAGAGTGCACTGGCACCACTGGGGATGCACTGCAGTGAGTCCAGAGAGCGCACTGGCACCACTGGTGATGCACTGCAGTTACTCCAGAGAGTGCACTGGCACCACTGGGGATGCAGTGCAGTGAGTCCAGAGAGTGCACTGGCAACACTGGGGATGCAGTGCAGTGAGTCCAGAGAGTGCACTGGCACCACTGGGGATGCAGTGCAGTGAGTCCAGAGTGTGCACTGGCACCACTGGGAATGCAGTGCAGTGAGTCCAGAGATCGCACTGGCACCACGGGGGATGCACTTCAGTGAGTCCAGAGAGTGCACTGGCACCACTGGGGATGCACTGCAGTGAGTCCAGAGAGTGCACTGGCACCACTGGGGACACAGTGCAGTGAGTCCAGAGAGTGCACTGGCACCAGAGGGAATGCACTGCAGTGAGTCCAGTGAGTGCACTGGCACCACTGGGGATGCAGTGCAGTGAGTGCAGGGAGTGCACTGGCACCACTGGGGATGCACTACAGTGAGTCCAGAGAGTGCAGTGGCACCACTGGGGATGCAGTGCAGTGAGTCCAGAGAGTGCACAGGCAGCACTGGGGATGCAGTGCAGTGAGTCCAGAGAGTACTCTGGCACCACTGGGGATGCAGTGCAGTGAGTCCAGAGAGTGCACTGGCACCACTGGGGATGCAGTGCAGTGAGTCCAGAGAGTGCACTGGCACCACTGGTGATGCACTGCAGTTACTCCAGAGAGTGCACTGGCACCACTGGGGATGCGGTGCGGTGAGTCCAGAGAGTGCACTGTCACCACTGGTGATGCACTGCAGTGAGTCCAGAGAGTGCACTGGCACCACTGAGAATGCCCTTCAGTGAGTCCAGAGAGTGCACTGGCACCACTGGGGATGCACTGCAGCGAGTCCACAGAGTGCACTAGCACCACTGGGGATGCAGTGCAGTGAGTCCAGAGAGTGTACTGGCACCACTGGGGATGCACTGCAGTGAGTCCAGAAAGTGCACTGGCACCACTGAGAATGCACTTCAGTGAGTCCAGAGAGCGCACTGGCACCACTGGGGATGCAGTGCAGTGAGTCCAGAGAGTGCACTAGCACCACTGGGAATGTAGTGCAGTGAATCCAGTGAGTGCACTGGCACCAGTGGGGATGCACTGCAGTGAGTCCAGAGAGTGCACTGGCACCACTGGGGATGCACTGCAGTGAGCCCAGAGAGTGCACTGGCACCACTGGTGATGCAGTGCAGTGAGTCCAGAGAGTGCACTGGCACCACTGGGGATGCACTGCAGTGAGTCCAGAGAGTGCACTGGCACCACTGATGATGCAGTGCAGTGAGTCCAGAGAGTGCACTGGCACCACTGGGGATGCACTGCAGTGAGTCCAGAGAGTGCACTGGCACACCTGATGATGCAGTACAGTGAGTCCAGTGAGTGCACTGGCACCACTGGGGATGCAGTGCAGTGACTCGAGAGAGTGCACTGGCACCACTGGGGATGCAGTGCAGTGACTCCAGAGAGTGCACTGGCACCACTTGGGATGCAGTGCAGTGAGTCCAGAGAGTGCACTGGCACCACTGGGGATGCACTGCAGTGAGTCCAGAGAGTGCATTGGCACCACTGGGGATGCAGTGCAGTGAGTCCAGAGAGTGCACTGGCACCACTGGGGATGCACTGCAGTGAGTCCACAGAGTGCACTGGTACCACTGGGGATGCAGTGCAGTGAGTCCAGAGAGTGCACTGGCACCACTGGGGATGCAGTGCAGTGAGTCCAGAGAGTGCACTGGCACCACTGGGGATGCAGTGCAGTGAGTCCAGAGAGTGCACTGGCAGCACTGGGGATGCAGTGCAGTGAGTCCAGAGAGTGCACTGGCACCACTGGGGATGCAGTGCAGTGAGTCCAGAGAGTGCACTGGCACCACTGGGGATGCACTGCAGTGAGTCCAGAGAGCGCACTGGCACCACTGGTGATGCACTGCAGTTACTCCAGAGAGTGCACTGGCACCACTGGGGATGCGGTACGGTGAGTCCAGAGAGAGCACTGGCACCACTGGGGATGCAGTGCAGTCAGTCCAGTGAGTGTACTGGCACCACCGGGGATGCACTGCAGTGAGTCCAGAGAGTGCACTGGCACCACTGAGAATGCCCTTCAGTGAGTCCAGAGAGTGCACTGGCACCACTGGGGATGCACTGCAGTGAGTCCACAGAGTGCACTAGCACCACTGGGGATGCAGTGCAGTGAGTCCAGAGAGTGCACTGGCAGCACTGGGGATGCAGTGCAGTGAGTCCAGAGAGTGCACTGGCACCACTGGGGATGCACTGCAGTGAGTCCAGAGAGCGCACTGGCACCACTGGGGATGCACTGCAGTGAGTCCACAGAGTGCACTGGCACCACTGAGAATGCACTTCAGTGAGTCCAGAGAGTGCACTGGTACCACTGGGGATGCACTGCAGTGAGTCCAGAGAGTGCACTAGCACCACTGGGGATGCAGTGCAGTGAATCCAGTGAGTGCACTGGCACCACTGGGGATGCAGTGCAGTGAGTCCAGAGAGTGCACTGGCACCACTGGGGATGCACTGCAGTGAGTCCAGAGAGTGCACTGGCACCACTGGTGATGCACTGCAGTGAGTCCAGAGAGTGCACTGGCACCACTGAGAATGCCCTTCAGTGAGTCCAGAGAGTGCACTGGCACCACTGGGGATGCAGTGCAGTGAGTCCACAGAGTGCACTAGCACCACTGGGGATGCAGTGCAGTGAGTCCAGAGAGTGCACTGGCACCACTGGGGATGCACTTCAGTGAGTCCAGAGAGTGCACGCGCTCCACTGGAGATGCAGTACAGTGAGTCCAGAGAGTGCACTGGCACCACTGGGGATGCAGTTCAGTGAGTCCAGAGAGTGCACTGGCAGCACAGAGGATGCAGTGCAGTGAGTCCAGAGAGTGCTCTGGCACCACTGGGGATGCAGTGCAGTGAGTCCTGAGAGTGCACTGGCACCACTGGGGATGCACTGCAGTGAGTCCAGAGAGTGCACTGGCACCACTGGGGATGCACTTCAGTGAGTCCAGAGAGTGCACTGGCACCACTGGTGATGCACTGCAGTGAGTCCAGAGAGTGCACTGGCACCACTGGGGATGCACTGCAGTGAGTCCAGACAGTGCACTGGCACCACTGGGGATGCAGTGCAGTGAGTCCAGAGAGTGCACTGGCACCAGAGGGAATGCACTGCAGTGAGTCCAGTGAGTGCACTGGCACCACTGGGGATGCAGTGCAGTGAGTGCAGAGATTGCACTGGCACCACTGGACATGCAGTGCAGTGAGTCCAGAGAGTGCAGTGGCACCACTGGGGATGCAGTGCAGTGAGTCCAGAGAGTGCACTGGCAGCACTGGGGATGCAGTGCAGTGAGTCCAGAGAGTGCACTGGCAATACTGGGGATGCAGTGCAGTGAGTCCAGAGAGTGCTCTGGCACCACTGGTGATGCACTGAAGTGAGTCCAGAGAGTGCACTGGCACCACTGGGGATACAGTGCAGTGAGTCCGGAGAGTGCACTGGCAACACTGGGGTTGCAGTGCAGTGAGTCCAGAGATTGCACTGGCACCACTGGGGATGCACTTCAGTGAGTCCAGAGAGTGCACTGGCACCACTGGGGATGCAGTGCAGTGAGTCCAGAGAGTGCACTGGCACCACTGGGGATGCACTGCAGTGAGTCCAGAGAGTGCACTGGCACCACTGGGGATGCACTGCAGTGAGTCCAGAGAGTGCACTGGCACCAGAGGGAATGCACTGCAGTGAGTCCAGTGAGTGCACTGGCACCACTGGGTATGCAGTGCAGTGAGTGCAGAGAGTGCACTGGCACAACTGGGGATGCAGTGCAGTGAGTCCAGAGAGTGCAGTGACACCACTGGGGATGCAGTGCAGTGAGTCCAGAGAGTGCACAGGCACCACTGGGGATGCACTTCAGTGAGTCCAGAGAGTGCACTGGCACCACTGGGGATGCAGTGCAGTGAGTCCAGAGAGTGCACTAGCACCACTGGGGATGCAGTGCAGTGAATCCAGTGAGTGCACTGGCACCACTGGGGATGCAGTGCAGTGAGTCAAGAGAGTGCACTGGCACCACTGGGGATGCAGTGCAGTGAGCCCAGAGAGTGCACTGGCACCACTGGGGATGCGGTGCCGGAAGTCCAGAGAGTGCACTGGCACCACTGGGGATGCAGTGCAGTGAGTGCAGAGAGTGCACAGGCACCACTGGGGATGCAGTGCAGTGAGTCCAGAGAGTGCACTGGCACCACTGGGGATGCACTGCAGTGAGTCCAGAGAGTGCACTGGCACCACTGGTGATGCACTGCAGTGAGTCCAGAGAGTGCACTGGCACCACTGAGAATGCCCTTCAGTGAGTCCAGAGAGTGCACTGGCACCACTGGGGATGCAGTGCAGTGAGTCCACAGAGTGCACTAGCACCACTGGGGATGCAGTGCAGTGAGTCCAGAGAGTGCACTGGCACCACTGGGGATGCACTTCAGTGAGTCCAGAGAGTGCACGCGCTCCACTGGAGATGCAGTACAGTGAGTCCAGAGAGTGCACTGGCACCACTGGGGATGCAGTTCAGTGAGTCCAGAGAGTGCACTGGCAGCACAGAGGATGCAGTGCAGTGAGTCCAGAGAGTGCTCTGGCACCACTGGGGATGCAGTGCAGTGAGTCCTGAGAGTGCACTGGCACCACTGGGGATGCACTGCAGTGAGTCCAGAGAGTGCACTGGCACCACTGGGGATGCACTTCAGTGAGTCCAGAGAGTGCACTGGCACCAGTGGTGATGCACTGCAGTGAGTCCAGAGAGTGCACTGGCACCACTGGGGATGCACTGCAGTGAGTCCAGACAGTGCACTGGCACCACTGGGGATGCAGTGCAGTGAGTCCAGAGAGTGCACTGGCACCAGAGGGAATGCACTGCAGTGAGTCCAGTGAGTGCACTGGCACCACTGGGGATGCAGTGCAGTGAGTGCAGAGATTGCACTGGCACCACTGGACATGCAGTGCAGTGAGTCCAGAGAGTGCAGTGGCACCACTGGGGATGCAGTGCAGTGAGTCCAGAGAGTGCACTGGCAGCACTGGGGATGCAGTGCAGTGAGTCCAGAGAGTGCACTGGCAATACTGGGGATGCAGTGCAGTGAGTCCAGAGAGTGCTCTGGCACCACTGGTGATGCACTGAAGTGAGTCCAGAGAGTGCACTGGCACCACTGGGGATACAGTGCAGTGAGTCCGGAGAGTGCACTGGCAACACTGGGGTTGCAGTGCAGTGAGTCCAGAGATTGCACTGGCACCACTGGGGATGCACTGCAGTGAGTCCAGAGAGTGCACTGGCACCACTGGGGATGCAGTGCAGTGAGTCCAGAGAGTGCACTGGCACCACTGGGGATGCACTGCAGTGAGTCCAGAGAGTGCACTGGCACCACTGGGGATGCACTGCAGTGAGTCCAGAGAGTGCACTGGCACCAGAGGGAATGCACTGCAGTGAGTCCAGTGAGTGCACTGGCACCACTGGGTATGCAGTGCAGTGAGTGCAGAGAGTGCACTGGCACAACTGGGGATGCAGTGCAGTGAGTCCAGAGAGTGCAGTGACACCACTGGGGATGCAGTGCAGTGAGTCCAGAGAGTGCACAGGCACCACTGGGGATGCAGTGCAGTGAGTCCAGAGAGTGCACTGGCACCACTGGGGATGCAGTGCAGTGAGTCCAGAGAGTGCACTGGCACCACTGGGGATGCAGTGCAGTGAGTCCAGAGAGTGCACTGGCACCACTGGGGATGCACTGCAGTGAGTCCAGAATGTGCACTGGCACCACTGAGAATGCACTTCAGTGAGTCCAGAGAGTGCACTGGCACCACTGGGGATGCAGTGCAGTGAGTCCAGAGAGTGCACTGGCACCACTGAGAATGCACTTCAGTGAGTCCAAAGAGTGCACTGGCACCACTGGGGATGCACTGCAGTGAGTCCAGAGAGTGCACTAGCACCACTGGGAATGCAGTACAGTGAGTCCAGTGAGTGCACTGGCACCACTGGGGATGTAGTGCAGTGACTCGAGAGAGTGCACTGGCACCACTGGGGATGCAGTGCAGTGAGTCCAGAGAGTGCACTGGTACCACTTGGGATGCAGTGCAGTGAGTCCAGTGAGTGCACTGGCACCACTGGGGATGCAGTGCAGTGAGTCCAGAGAGTGCATTGGCACCACTGGGGATGCAGTGCAGTGAGTCCAGAGAGTGCACTGGCACCACTGGGGATGCACTGCAGTCACTCCAGAGAGTGCACTGGCACCACTGATGATGCAGTACAGTGAGTCCAGTGAGCGCACAGGCACCACTGGGGATGTAGTGCAGTGACTCGAGAGAGTGCACTGGCACCACTGGGGATGCAGTGCAGTGAGTCCAGAGAGTGCACTGGCACCACTTGGGATGCAGTGCAGTGAGTCCAGAGAGTGCACTGGCACCACTGGGGATGCAGTGCAGTGAGTCCAGAGAGTGCATTGGCACCACTGGGGATGCAGTGCAGTGAGTCGAGAGAGTGCACTGGCACCACTGGGGATGCACTGCTGTGAGTCCAGAGAGTGCACTGGCAGCAGTGGGGATGCACTGCAGTGAGTCCAGAGAGTGCACTGGCACCACTGGGGATGCACTGCAGTGAGTCCAGAGAGTGCAGTGGCACCACTGGGGATGCAGTGCAGTGAGTCCAGAGAGTGCACTGGCACCACTGGGGATGCACTGCAGTGAGTCCAGAGAGTGCACTGGCACCACTGGGGATGCACTGCAGTGAGTCCAGAGAGTGCAGTGGCACCACTGGGGATGCAGTGCAGTGAGTCCAGAGAGTGCACTGGCACCACTGGGTATGCAGTGCAGTGAGTGCAGAGAGTGCACTGGCACAACTGGGGATGCAGTGCAGTGAGTCCAGAGAGTGCAGTGACACCACTGGGGATGCAGTGCAGTGAGTCCAGAGAGTGCACAGGCACCACTGGGGATGCAGTGCAGTGAGTCCAGAGAGTGCACTGGCACCACTGGGGATGCAGTGCAGTGAGTCCAGAGAGTGCACTGGCACCACTGGGGATGCAGTGCAGTGAGTCCAGAGAGTGCACTGGCACCACTGGGGATGCACTGCAGTGAGTCCAGAATGTGCACTGGCACCACTGAGAATGCACTTCAGTGAGTCCAGAGAGTGCACTGGCACCACTGGGGATGCAGTGCAGTGAGTCCAGAGAGTGCACTGGCACCACTGAGAATGCACTTCAGTGAGTCCAAAGAGTGCACTGGCACCACTGGGGATGCACTGCAGTGAGTCCAGAGAGTGCACTAGCACCACTGGGAATGCAGTACAGTGAGTCCAGTGAGTGCACTGGCACCACTGGGGATGTAGTGCAGTGACTCGAGAGAGTGCACTGGCACCACTGGGGATGCAGTGCAGTGAGTCCAGAGAGTGCACTGGTACCACTTGGGATGCAGTGCAGTGAGTCCAGTGAGTGCACTGGCACCACTGGGGATGCAGTGCAGTGAGTCCAGAGAGTGCATTGGCACCACTGGGGATGCAGTGCAGTGAGTCCAGAGAGTGCACTGGCACCACTGGGGATGCACTGCAGTCACTCCAGAGAGTGCACTGGCACCACTGATGATGCAGTACAGTGAGTCCAGTGAGTGCACTGGCACCACTGGGGATGTAGTGCAGTGACTCGAGAGAGTGCACTGGCACCACTGGGGATGCAGTGCAGTGACTCCAGAGAGTGCACTGGCACCACTTGGGATGCAGTGCAGTGAGTCCAGAGAGTGCACTGGCACCACTGGGGATGCACTGCAGTGAGTCCAGAGAGTGCATTGGCACCACTGGGGATGCAGTGCAGTGAGTCCAGAGAGTGCACTGGCACCACTGGGGATGCACTGCAGTGAGTCCACAGAGTGCACTGGTACCACTGGGGATGCAGTGCAGTGAGTCCAGAGAGTGCACTGGCACCACTGGGGATGCACTGCAGTGAGTCCAGAGAGTGCACTGGCACCACTGGGGATGCAGTGCAGTGAGTCCAGAGAGTGCACTGGCAGCACTGGGGATGCAGTGCAGTGAGTCCAGAGAGTGCACTGGCACCACTGGGGATGCAGTGCAGTGAGTCCAGAGAGTGCACTGGCACCACTGGGGATGCACTGCAGTGAGTCCAGAGAGCGCACTGGCACCACTGGTGATGCACTGCAGTTACTCCAGAGAGTGCACTGGCACCACTGGGGATGCGGTACGGTGAGTCCAGAGAGAGCACTGGCACCACTGGGAATGCAGTGCAGTCAGTCCAGTGAGTGTACTGGCACCACTGGGGATGCACTGCAGTGAGTCCAGAGAGTGCACTGGCACCACTGGGGACACAGTGCAGTGAGTCCAGAGAGTGCACTGGCACCAGAGGGAATGCACTGCAGTGAGTCCAGTGAGTGCACTGGCACCACTGGGGATGCAGTGCAGTGAGTGCAGGGAGTGCACTGGCACCACTGGGGATGCACTACAGTGAGTCCAGAGAGTGCAGTGGCACCACTGGGGATGCAGTGCAGTGAGTCCAGAGAGTGCACAGGCAGCACTGGGGATGCAGTGCAGTGAGTCCAGAGAGTACTCTGGCACCACTGGGGATGCAGTGCAGTGAGTCCAGAGAGTGCACTGGCACCACTGGGGATGCAGTGCAGTGAGTCCAGAGAGTGCACTGGCACCACTGGTGATGCACTGCAGTTACTCCAGAGAGTGCACTGGCACCACTGGGGATGCAGTGCGGTGAGTCCAGAGAGTGCACTGTCACCACTGGTGATGCACTGCAGTGAGTCCAGAGAGTGCACTGGCACCACTGAGAATGCCCTTCAGTGAGTCCAGAGAGTGCACTGGCACCACTGGGGATGCACTGCAGCGAGTCCACAGAGTGCACTAGCACCACTGGGGATGCAGTCCAGTGAGTCCAGAGAGTGTACTGGCACCACTGGGGATGCACTGCAGTGAGTCCAGAAAGTGCACTGGCACCACTGAGAATGCACTTCAGTGAGTCCAGAGAGCGCACTGGCACCACTGGGGATGCAGTGCAGTGAGTCCAGAGAGTGCACTAGCACCACTGGGAATGTAGTGCAGTGAATCCAGTGAGTGCACTGGCACCAGTGGGGATGCACTGCAGTGAGTCCAGAGAGTGCACTGGCACCACTGGGGATGCACTGCAGTGAGCCCAGAGAGTGCACTGGCACCACTGGTGATGCAGTGCAGTGAGTCCAGAGAGTGCACTGGCACCACTGGGGATGCACTGCAGTGAGTCCAGAGAGTGCACTGGCACCACTGATGATGCAGTGCAGTGAGTCCAGAGAGTGCACTGGCACCACTGGGGATGCACTGCAGTGAGTCCAGAGAGTGCACTGGCACACCTGATGATGCAGTACAGTGAGTCCAGTGAGTGCACTGGCACCACTGGGGATGTAGTGCAGTGACTCGAGAGAGTGCACTGGCACCACTGGGGATGCAGTGCAGTGACTCCAGAGAGTGCACTGGCACCACTTGGGATGCAGTGCAGTGAGTCCAGAGAGTGCACTGGCACCACTGGGGATGCACTGCAGTGAGTCCAGAGAGTGCATTGGCACCACTGGGGATGCAGTGCAGTGAGTCCAGAGAGTGCACTGGCACCACTGGGGATGCACTGCAGTGAGTCCACAGAGTGCACTGGTACCACTGGGGATGCAGTGCAGTGAGTCCAGAGAGTGCACTGGCACCACTGGGGATGCACTGCAGTGAGTCCAGAGAGTGCACTGGCACCACTGGGGATGCAGTGCAGTGAGTCCAGAGAGTGCACTGGCAGCACTGGGGATGCAGTGCAGTGAGTCCAGAGAGTGCACTGGCACCACTGGGGATGCAGTGCAGTGAGTCCAGAGAGTGCACTGGCACCACTGGGGATGCACTGCAGTGAGTCCAGAGAGCGCACTGGCACCACTGGTGATGCACTGCAGTTACTCCAGAGAGTGCACTGGCACCACTGGGGATGCGGTACGGTGAGTCCAGAGAGAGCACTGGCACCACTGGGGATGCAGTGCAGTCAGTCCAGTGAGTGTACTGGCACCACTGGGGATGCACTGCAGTGAGTCCAGAGAGTGCACTGGCACCACTGAGAATGCCCTTCAGTGAGTCCAGAGAGTGCACTGGCACCACTGGGGATGCACTGCAGTGAGTCCACAGAGTGCACTAGCACCACTGGGGATGCAGTGCAGTGAGTCCAGAGAGTGCACTGGCAGCACTGGGGATGCAGTGCAGTGAGTCCAGAGAGTGCACTGGCACCACTGGGGATGCACTGCAGTGAGTCCAGAGAGCGCACTGGCACCACTGGGGATGCACTGCAGTGAGTCCACAGAGTGCACTGGCACCACTGAGAATGCACTTCAGTGAGTCCAGAGAGTGCACTGGTACCACTGGGGATGCACTGCAGTGAGTCCAGAGAGTGCACTAGCACCACTGGGGATGCAGTGCAGTGAATCCAGTGAGTGCACTGGCACCACTGGGGATGCAGTGCAGTGAGTCAAGAGAGTGCACTGGAACCACTGGGGATGCAGTGCAGTGAGCCCAGAGAGTGCACTGGCACCACTGGGGATGCGGTGCCGGAAGTCCAGAGAGTGCACTGGCACCACTGGGGATGCAGTGCAGTGAGTGCAGAGAGTGCACAGGCACCACTGGGGATGCAGTGCAGTGAGTCCAGAGAGTGCACTGGCACCACTGGGGATGCACTGCAGTGAGTCCAGAGAGTGCACTGGCACCACTGGTGATGCACTGCAGTGAGTCCAGAGAGTGCACTGGCACCACTGAGAATGCCCTTCAGTGAGTCCAGAGAGTGCACTGGCACCACTGGGGATGCAGTGCAGTGAGTCCACAGAGTGCACTAGCACCACTGGGGATGCAGTGCAGTGAGTCCAGAGAGTGCACTGGCACCACTGGGGATGCACTTCAGTGAGTCCAGAGAGTGCACGCGCTCCACTGGAGATGCAGTACAGTGAGTCCAGAGAGTGCACTGGCACCACTGGGGATGCAGTTCAGTGAGTCCAGAGAGTGCACTGGCAGCACAGAGGATGCAGTGCAGTGAGTCCAGAGAGTGCTCTGGCACCACTGGGGATGCAGTGCAGTGAGTCCTGAGAGTGCACTGGCACCACTGGGGATGCACTGCAGTGAGTCCAGAGAGTGCACTGGCACCACTGGGGATGCACTTCAGTGAGTCCAGAGAGTGCACTGGCACCACTGGTGATGCACTGCAGTGAGTCCAGAGAGTGCACTGGCACCACTGGGGATGCACTGCAGTGAGTCCAGACAGTGCACTGGCACCACTGGGGATGCAGTGCAGTGAGTCCAGAGAGTGCACTGGCACCAGAGGGAATGCACTGCAGTGAGTCCAGTGAGTGCACTGGCACCACTGGGGATGCAGTGCAGTGAGTGCAGAGATTGCACTGGCACCACTGGACATGCAGTGCAGTGAGTCCAGAGAGTGCAGTGGCACCACTGGGGATGCAGTGCAGTGAGTCCAGAGAGTGCACTGGCAGCACTGGGGATGCAGTGCAGTGAGTCCAGAGAGTGCACTGGCAATACTGGGGATGCAGTGCAGTGAGTCCAGAGAGTGCTCTGGCACCACTGGTGATGCACTGAAGTGAGTCCAGAGAGTGCACTGGCACCACTGGGGATACAGTGCAGTGAGTCCGGAGAGTGCACTGGCAACACTGGGGTTGCAGTGCAGTGAGTCCAGAGATTGCACTGGCACCACTGGGGATGCACTTCAGTGAGTCCAGAGAGTGCACTGGCACCACTGGGGATGCAGTGCAGTGAGTCCAGAGAGTGCACTGGCACCACTGGGGATGCACTGCAGTGAGTCCAGAGAGTGCACTGGCACCACTGGGGATGCACTGCAGTGAGTCCAGAGAGTGCACTGGCACCAGAGGGAATGCACTGCAGTGAGTCCAGTGAGTGCACTGGCACCACTGGGTATGCAGTGCAGTGAGTGCAGAGAGTGCACTGGCACAACTGGGGATGCAGTGCAGTGAGTCCAGAGAGTGCAGTGACACCACTGGGGATGCAGTGCAGTGAGTCCAGAGAGTGCACAGGCACCACTGGGGATGCAGTGCAGTGAGTCCAGAGAGTGCACTGGCACCACTGGGGATGCAGTGCAGTGAGTCCAGAGAGTGCACTGGCACCACTGGGGATGCAGTGCAGTGAGTCCAGAGAGTGCACTGGCACCACTGGGGATGCACTGCAGTGAGTCCAGAATGTGCACTGGCACCACTGAGAATGCACTTCAGTGAGTCCAGAGAGTGCACTGGCACCACTGGGGATGCAGTGCAGTGAGTCCAGAGAGTGCACTGGCACCACTGAGAATGCACTTCAGTGAGTCCAAAGAGTGCACTGGCACCACTGGGGATGCACTGCAGTGAGTCCAGAGAGTGCACTAGCACCACTGGGAATGCAGTACAGTGAGTCCAGTGAGTGCACTGGCACCACTGGGGATGTAGTGCAGTGACTCGAGAGAGTGCACTGGCACCACTGGGGATGCAGTGCAGTGAGTCCAGAGAGTGCACTGGTACCACTTGGGATGCAGTGCAGTGAGTCCAGTGAGTGCACTGGCACCACTGGGGATGCAGTGCAGTGAGTCCAGAGAGTGCATTGGCACCACTGGGGATGCAGTGCAGTGAGTCCAGAGAGTGCACTGGCACCACTGGGGATGCACTGCAGTCACTCCAGAGAGTGCACTGGCACCACTGATGATGCAGTACAGTGAGTCCAGTGAGCGCACAGGCACCACTGGGGATGTAGTGCAGTGACTCGAGAGAGTGCACTGGCACCACTGGGGATGCAGTGCAGTGAGTCCAGAGAGTGCACTGGCACCACTTGGGATGCAGTGCAGTGAGTCCAGAGAGTGCACTGGCACCACTGGGGATGCAGTGCAGTGAGTCCAGAGAGTGCATTGGCACCACTGGGGATGCAGTGCAGTGAGTCGAGAGAGTGCACTGGCACCACTGGGGATGCACTGCTGTGAGTCCAGAGAGTGCACTGGCAGCAGTGGGGATGCACTGCAGTGAGTCCAGAGAGTGCACTGGCACCACTGGGGATGCACTGCAGTGAGTCCAGAGAGTGCAGTGGCACCACTGGGGATGCAGTGCAGTGAGTCCAGAGAGTGCACTGGCACCACTGGGGATGCACTGCAGTGAGTCCAGAGAGTGCACTGGCACCACTGGGGATGCACTGCAGTGAGTCCAGAGAGTGCACTGGCACCAGAGGGAATGCACTGCAGTGAGTCCAGTGAGTGCACTGGCACCACTGGGTATGCAGTGCAGTGAGTGCAGAGAGTGCACTGGCACAACTGGGGATGCAGTGCAGTGAGTCCAGAGAGTGCAGTGACACCACTGGGGATGCAGTGCAGTGAGTCCAGAGAGTGCACAGGCACCACTGGGGATGCAGTGCAGTGAGTCCAGAGAGTGCACTGGCACCACTGGGGATGCAGTGCAGTGAGTCCAGAGAGTGCACTGGCACCACTGGGGATGCAGTGCAGTGAGTCCAGAGAGTGCACTGGCACCACTGGGGATGCACTGCAGTGAGTCCAGAATGTGCACTGGCACCACTGAGAATGCACTTCAGTGAGTCCAGAGAGTGCACTGGCACCACTGGGGATGCAGTGCAGTGAGTCCAGAGAGTGCACTGGCACCACTGAGAATGCACTTCAGTGAGTCCAAAGAGTGCACTGGCACCACTGGGGATGCACTGCAGTGAGTCCAGAGAGTGCACTAGCACCACTGGGAATGCAGTACAGTGAGTCCAGTGAGTGCACTGGCACCACTGGGGATGTAGTGCAGTGACTCGAGAGAGTGCACTGGCACCACTGGGGATGCAGTGCAGTGAGTCCAGAGAGTGCACTGGTACCACTTGGGATGCAGTGCAGTGAGTCCAGTGAGTGCACTGGCACCACTGGGGATGCAGTGCAGTGAGTCCAGAGAGTGCATTGGCACCACTGGGGATGCAGTGCAGTGAGTCCAGAGAGTGCACTGGCACCACTGGGGATGCACTGCAGTCACTCCAGAGAGTGCACTGGCACCACTGATGATGCAGTACAGTGAGTCCAGTGAGCGCACAGGCACCACTGGGGATGTAGTGCAGTGACTCGAGAGAGTGCACTGGCACCACTGGGGATGCAGTGCAGTGAGTCCAGAGAGTGCACTGGCACCACTTGGGATGCAGTGCAGTGAGTCCAGAGAGTGCACTGGCACCACTGGGGATGCAGTGCAGTGAGTCCAGAGAGTGCATTGGCACCACTGGGGATGCAGTGCAGTGAGTCGAGAGAGTGCACTGGCACCACTGGGGATGCACTGCTGTGAGTCCAGAGAGTGCACTGGCAGCAGTGGGGATGCACTGCAGTGAGTCCAGAGAGTGCACTGGCACCACTGGGGATGCACTGCAGTGAGTCCAGAGAGTGCAGTGGCACCACTGGGGATGCAGTGCAGTGAGTCCAGAGAGTGCACTGGCACCACTGGGGATGCACTGCAGTGAGTCCAGAGAGTGCACTGGCACCACTGGGGATGCAGTGCAGTGAGTCCAGAGAGTGCACTGGCAGCACTGGGGATGCAGTGCAGTGAGTCCAGAGAGTGCAGTGGCACCACTGGGGATGCAGTGCAGTGAGTCCAGAGAGTGCACAGGCAGCACTGGGGATGCAGTGCAGTGAGTCCAGAGAGTGCTCTGGCACCACTGGGGATGCAGTGCAGTGAGTCCAGAGAGTGCACTGGCACCACTGGGGATGCAGTGCAGTGAGTCCAGAGAGTGCACTGGCACCACTGGTGATGCACTGCAGTTACTCCAGAGAGTGCACTGGCACCACTGGGGATGCGGTGCGGTGAGTCCAGAGAGTGCACTGTCACCACTGGTGATGCACTGCAGTGAGTCCAGAGAGTGCACTGGCACCACTGAGAATGCCCTTCAGTGAGTCCAGAGAGTGCACTGGCACCACTGGGGATGCACTGCAGCGAGTCCACAGAGTGCACTAGCACCACTGGGGATGCAGTGCAGTGAGTCCAGAGAGTGTACTGGCACCACTGGGGATGCACTGCAGTGAGTCCAGAGAGTGCACTGGCACCACTGAGAATGCACTTCAGTGAGTCCAGAGAGCGCACTGGCACCACTGGGGATGCAGTGCAGTGAGTCCAGAGAGTGCACTAGCACCACTGGGAATGTAGTGCAGTGAATCCAGTGAGTGCACTGGCACCAGTGGGGATGCACTGCAGTGAGTCCAGAGAGTGCACTGGCACCACTGGGGATGCACTGCAGTGAGTCCAGAGAGTGCACTGGCACCACTGATGATGCAGTGCAGTGAGTCCAGAGAGTGCACTGGCACCACTGGGGATGCACTGCAGTGAGTCCAGAGAGTGCACTGGCACCACTGATGATGCAGTACAGTGAGTCCAGTGAGTGCACTGGCACCACTGGGGATGTAGTGCAGTGACTCGAGAGAGTGCACTGGCACCACTGGGGATGCAGTGCAGTGACTCCAGAGAGTGCACTGGCACCACTTGGGATGCAGTGCAGTGAGTCCAGAGAGTGCACTGGCACCACTGGGGATGCACTGCAGTGAGTCCAGAGAGTGCATTGGCACCACTGGGGATGCAGTGCAGTGAGTCCAGAGAGTGCACTGGCACCACTGGGGATGCACTGCAGTGAGTCCACAGAGTGCACTGGTACCACTGGGGATGCAGTGCAGTGAGTCCAGAGAGTGCACTGGCACCACTGGGGATGCACTGCAGTGAGTCCAGAGAGTGCACTGGCACCACTGGGGATGCAGTGCAGTGAGTCCAGAGAGTGCACTGGCAGCACTGGGGATGCAGTGCAGTGAGTCCAGAGAGTGCACTGGCACCACTGGGGATGCAGTGCAGTGAGTCCAGAGAGTGCACTGGCACCACTGGGGATGCACTGCAGTGAGTCCAGAGAGCGCACTGGCACCACTGGTGATGCACTGCAGTTACTCCAGAGAGTGCACTGGCACCACTGGGGATGCGGTACGGTGAGTCCAGAGAGAGCACTGGCACCACTGGGGATGCAGTGCAGTCAGTCCAGTGAGTGTACTGGCACCACTGGGGATGCACTGCAGTGAGTCCAGAGAGTGCACTGGCACCACTGAGAATGCCCTTCAGTGAGTCCAGAGAGTGCACTGGCACCACTGGGGATGCACTGCAGTGAGTCCAGACAGTGCACTATCACCACTGGGGATGCAGTGCAGTGAGTCCAGAGAGTGCACTGGCAGCACTGGGGATGCAGTGCAGTGAGTCCAGAGAGTGCACTGGCACCACTGGGGATGCACTGCAGTGAGTCCAGAGAGCGCACTGGCACCACTGGGGATGCACTGCAGTGAGTCCACAGAGTGCACTGGCACCACTGAGAATGCACTTCAGTGAGTCCAGAGAGTGCACTGGTACCACTGGGGATGCACTGCAGTGAGTCCAGAGAGTGCACTAGCACCACTGGGGATGCAGTGCAGTGAATCCAGTGAGTGCACTGGCACCACTGGGGATGCAGTGCAGTGAGTCAAGAGAGTGCACTGGAACCACTGGGGATGCAGTGCAGTGAGCCCAGAGAGTGCACTGGCACCACTGGGGATGCGGTGCCGGAAGTCCAGAGAGTGCACTGGCACCACTGGGGATGCAGTGCAGTGAGTCCAGAGAGTGCACTGGCACCACTGGGGATGCAGTGCAGTGAGTCCAGAGAGTGCACTGGCACCACTGGGGATGCACTGCAGTGAGTCCAGAGAGTGCACTGGCACCACTGAGAATGCCCTTCAGTGAGTCCAGAGAGTGCACTGGCACCACTGGGGATGCAGTGCAGTGAGTCCACAGAGTGCACTAGCACCACTGGGGATGCAGTGCAGTGAGTCCAGAGAGTGCACTGGCACCACTGGGGATGCACTTCAGTGAGTCCAGAGAGTGCACGCGCTCCACTGGAGATGCAGTACAGTGAGTCCAGAGAGTGCACTGGCACCACTGGGAATGCAGTTCAGTGAGTCCAGAGAGTGCACTGGCAGCACAGAGGATGCAGTGCAGTGAGTCCAGAGAGTGCTCTGGCACCACTGGGGATGCAGTGCAGTGAGTCCAGAGAGTGCACTGGCACCACTGGGGATGCACTGCAGTGAGTCCAGAGAGTGCACTGGCACCACTGGGGATGCACTTCAGTGAGTCCAGAGAGTGCACTGGCACCACTGGTGATGCACTGCAGTGAGTCCAGAGAGTGCACTGGCACCACTGGGGATGCACTGCAGTGAGTCCAGACAGTGCACTGGCACCACTGGGGATGCAGTGCAGTGAGTCCAGAGAGTGCACTGGCACCAGAGGGAATGCACTGCAGTGAGTCCAGTGAGTGCACTGGCACCACTGGGGATGCAGTGCAGTGAGTGCAGAGAGTGCACTGGCACCACTGGACATGCAGTGCAGTGAGTCCAGAGAGTGCACTGGCACCACTGGGGATGCACTGCAGTGAGTCCAGAGAGTGCACTGGCAGCACTGGGGATGCAGTGCAGTGAGTCCAGAGAGTGCACTGGCAATACTGGGGATGCAGTGCAGTGAGTCCAGAGAGTGCTCTGGCACCACTGGTGATGCACTGAAGTGAGTCCAGAGAGTGCACTGGCACCACTGGGGATACAGTGCAGTGAGTCCGGAGAGTGCACTGGCAACACTGGGGTTGCAGTGCAGTGAGTCCAGAGATTGCACTGGCACCACTGGGGATGCACTTCAGTGAGTCCAGAGAGTGCACTGGCACCACAGGTGATGCACTGCAGTGAGTCCAGAGAGTGCACTGGCACCACTGGGGATGCAGTGCAGTGAGTCCAGAGAGTGCACTGGCACCACTGGGGATGCACTGCAGTGAGTCCAGAGAGTGCACTGGCACCAGAGGGAATGCACTGCAGTGAGTCCAGTGAGTGCACTGGCACCACTGGGTATGCAGTGCAGTGAGTGCAGAGAGTGCACTGGCACAACTGGGGATGCAGTGCAGTGAGTCCAGAGAGTGCAGTGACACCACTGGGGATGCAGTGCAGTGAGTCCAGAGAGTGCACAGGCAGCACTGGGGATGCAGTGCAGTGAGTCCAGAGAGTGCACTGGCACCACTGGGGATGCACTGCAGTGAGTCCAGAGAGTGCACTGGCACCACTGAGAATGCACTTCAGTGAGTCCAGAGAGTGCACTGGCACCACTGGGGATGCAGTGCAGTGAGTCCAGAGAGTGCACTGGCACCACTGAGAATGCACTTCAGTGAGTCCAAAGAGTGCACTGGCACCACTGGGGATGCACTGCAGTGAGTCTAGAGAGTGCACTAGCACCACTGGGAATGCAGTACAGTGAGTCCAGTGAGTGCACTGGCACCACTGGGGATGTAGTGCAGTGACTCGAGAGAGTGCACTGGCACCACTGGGGATGCAGTGCAGTGAGTCCAGAGAGTGCACTGGTACCACTTGGGATGCAGTGCAGTGAGTCCAGTGAGTGCACTGGCACCACTGGGGATGCAGTGCAGTGAGTCCAGAGAGTGCATTGGCACCACTGGGGATGCAGTGCAGTGAGTCCAGAGAGTGCACTGGCACCACTGGGGATGCACTGCAGTCACTCCAGAGAGTGCACTGGCACCACTGATGATGCAGTACAGTGAGTCCAGTGAGCGCACTGGCACCACTGGGGATGTAGTGCAGTGACTCGAGAGAGTGCACTGGCACCACTGGGGATGCAGTGCAGTGAGTCCAGAGAGTGCACTGGCACCACTTGGGATGCAGTGCAGTGAGTCCAGAGAGTGCACTGGCACCACTGGGGATGCAGTGCAGTGAGTCCAGAGAGTGCATTGGCACCACTGGGGATGCAGTGCAGTGAGTCGAGAGAGTGCACTGGCACCACTGGGGATGCACTGCTGTGAGTCCAGAGAGTGCACTGGCAGCAGTGGGGATGCACTGCAGTGAGTCCAGAGAGTGCACTGGCACCACTGGGGATGCAGTGCAGTGAGTCCAGAGAGTGCACTGGCACCACTGGGAATGCAGTGCAGTGAGTCCAGAGAGTGCACTGGCACCACTGGGGATGCACTGCAGTGAGTCCAGAGAGTGCACTGGCACCACTGGGGATGCAGTGCAGTGAGTCCAGAGAGTGCACTGGCAGCACTGGGGATGCAGTGCAGTGAGTCCAGAGAGTGCACTGGCACCACTGGTAATGTACTGCAGTGAGTCCAGAGAGCGCACTGGCACCACTGGGGATGCACTGCAGTGAGTCCAGAGAGTGCACTGGAACCACTGAGAATGCACTTCAGTGAGTCCAGAGAGTGCACTGGCACCACTGGGGATGCACTGCAGTGAGTCCAGAGAGTGCACTAGCACCACTGGGGAATGCAGTGCAGTGAGTCCAGTGAGTACACTGGCACCACTGGGGATGCAGTGCAGTGAGTCAAGAGAGTGCACTGGCACCACTGGGGATGCACTGTAGTGAGCCCAGAGAGTGCACTGGCACCACTAGGGATGCGGTGCCGGGAGTCCAGAGAGTGCTTTGGCACCACTGGGGATGCACTGCAGTTACCCCAGAGCGTGCACTGGCACCACTGGGGATGCAGTACAGTGAGTCCAGAGAGTGCACTGGCACCACTGGGGATGCACTGCAGTGAGTCCAGAGAGTGCACATGCACCACTCAGGGTGCAGTGCGGTGAGTCCAGAGAATGCACTGGCACCAATGGGGATGCAGTGCAGTGAGTCCAGAGAGCGCACTGGCTCCACTGGGGATGCAGTGCAGTCAGTCCTGTGAGTGTACTGGCACCACTGGGGATGCAGTGCAGTGAGTCCAGAGAGTGCACTGGCACCACTGGGGATGCACTTCAGTGAGTCCAGAGAGTGCACTGGCACCACTGGGGATGCACTGCAGTGAGTCCAGAGAGTGCACTGGCACCAACGGGGATGCACTGCAGTGAGTCCAGAGAGTGCACTGGCACCCCTGGGGATGCACTTCAGTGAGTCCAGAGAGTGCACGGGCTCCACTGGGGATGCAGTGCAGTGAGTCCAGAGAGTGCACTGGCACCACTGGAGATGCAGTGCAGTGAGTCCAGAGAGTGCACTGACACCACTGGGGATGCAGTGCAGTGAGTCCACAGAGTGCATTGGCACCACTGGGGATGCAGTGCAGTGAGTCCAGAGAGTGCTCTGGCACCACTGGGGATGCAGTGCAGTGAGTCCAGAGAGTGCACTGGCACCACTGGGGATGCAGTGCAGTGAGTCCAGAGAGTGCACTGGCACCACTGGGGATGCACTTCAGTGAGTCCAGAGAGTGCACTGGCACCACTGGTGATGCACTGCAGTTACTCCAGAGAGTGCACTGGCACCACTGGGGATGCACCTCAGTGAGTCCAGAGAGTGCACTGGCACCACTGGGGATGCAGTGCAGTGAATCCAGAGAGTGCACTGGCACCAGAGGGAATGCACTGCAGTGAGTCCAGTGAGTGCACTGGCACCACTGGGGATGCAGTGCAGTGAGTGCAGAGAGTGCACTGGCACCACTGGGGATGCAGTGCAGTGAGTGCAGAGAGTGCACTGGCACCACTGGACATGCAGTGCAGTGAGTCCAGAGAGTGCAGTGGCACCACTGGGGATGCAGTGCAGTGAGTCCAGAGAGTGCACTGGCAGCACTGGGGATGCAGTGCAGTGAGTCCAGAGAGTGCACTGGCAATACTGGGGATGCAGTGCAGTGAGTCCAGAGAGTGCTCTGGCACCACTGGTGATGCACTGAAGTGAGTCCAGAGAGTGCACTGGCACCACTGGGGATGCAGTGCAGTGAGTCCGGAGAGTGCACTGGCAACACCGGGGTTGCAGTGCAGTGAGTCCAGAGAGTGCACTGGCACCACGGGGGATGCAGTGCAGTGAGTCCAGAGTGTGCACTGGCACGACTGGGAATGCAGTGCAGTGAGTCCAGAGATTGCACTGGCACCACTGGGGATGCACTTCAGTGAGTCCAGAGAGTGCACTGGCACCACAGGTGATGCACTGCAGTGAGTCCAGAGAGTGCACTGGCACCACTGGGGATGCAGTGCAGTGAGTCCAGAGAGTGCTTTGGCACCACTGGGGATGCACTGCAGTTACCCCAGAGCGTGCACTGGCAACACTGGGGATGAAGTACAGTGAGTCCAGAGAGTGCACTGGCACCACTGGGGATGCACTGCAGTGAGTCCAGAGAGTGCACATGCACCACTCAGGGTGCAGTGCGGTGAGTCCAGAGAATGCACTGGCACCAATGGGGATGCAGTGCAGTGAGTCCAGAGAGCGCACTGGCTCCACTGGGGATGCAGTGCAAACAGTCCTGTGAGTGTACTGGCACCACTGGGGATGCAGTGCAGTGAGTCCAGAGAGTGCACTGGCACCACTGGGGATGCACTTCAGTGAGTCCAGAGAGTGCACTGGCACCACTGGGGATGCACTGCAGTGAGTCCAGAGAGTGCACTGGCACCAACGGGGATGCACTGCAGTGAGTCCAGAGAGTGCACTGGCACCACTGGGGATGCAGTGCAGTGAGTCCAGAGAGTGCACGGGCTCCACTGGGGATGCAGTGCAGTGAGTCCAGAGAGTGCACTGGCACCACTTGAGATGCAGTGCAGTGAGTCCAGAGAGTGCACTGACACCACTGGGGATGCAGTGCAGTGAGTCCACAGAGTGCACTGGCACCACTGGGGATGCAGTGCAGTGAGTCCAGAGAGTGCACTGGCACCACTGGGGATGCAGTGTAGTGAGTGCAGAGAGTGCACTGTGAACACTGGTGATGCAGTGCAGTGAGTCCAGAGAGTGCACTGGCACCACTGGGGATGCAGTGCAGTGAGTCCAGAGTGTGCACTGGCACCACTGGGGATGCACTGCAGTGAGTCCAGAGATTGCACTGGCACCACTGGGGATGCACCTCAGTGAGTCCAGAGAGTGCACTGGCACCACTGGTGATGCAGTTCAGTGAGTCCAGAGAATGCACTGGCACCACTGGGGATGCAGTGCAGTGAGTCCAGAGAGTGCACTGGCACCACTGGGGATGCAGTGCAGTGAGTCCAGAGAGTGCACTGGCACCAGAGGGAATGCACTGCAGTGAGTCCAGTGAGTGCACTGGCACCACTGTGGATGCACTGCAGTGAGTCCAGAGAGTGCACTGGCACCACTGGGGATGCAGTGTAGTGAGTCCAGAGAGTGCACTGGCACCACTGGGGATGCACTGCAGTGAGTCCAGAGAGTGCACTGGCACCACTGGGGATGCACTGCAGTGAGTCCAGAGAGTGCACTGTCACCACTGGGGATGCAGTACAGTGAGTCCACAGAGTGCACTTGTACCAGTGGGGATGCAGTACAGTGAGTCCAGAGAGTGCACTGGCACCACTGGGGATGCAGTGCAGTGAGTCCAAAGACTTCACTGGCAAAACTGGAGATGCAGTGCAGTGAGTCCAGAGAGTGCACTGGCACCACTGGGGATGCAGTGCAGTGAGTCCAGAGATTGCACTGGCACCACCGGGGCTGCAGTGCAGTGAGTCCAGAGAGTGCACTGGCACCACTGGGGATGCACTGCAGTGAGTCCAGAGAGTGCACTGGCACCACTGGTGATGCAGTACAGTGAGTCCAGAGAGTGCACTGGCACCACTGGGGATGCACTGCAGTGAGTCCAGAGAGTGCACTGGCACCACTGGGGATGCACTACAGTGAGTCCAGAGATTGCACTGGCACCACTGGGGATGCAGTGCACTGAGTCCAGAGAGTGCACTGGCACCACTGGGGATGCAGTGCATTGAGTCCAGAGAGTGCACTGGCACAACTGGGGATGCACTTCAGTGAGTCCAGAGAGTGCACTGACACCACTGGGGATGCAGTGCAGTGAGTCCAGAGATTGCACTGGCACCACCGGGGCTGCAGTGCAGTGAGTCCAGAGAGTGCACTGGCACCACTGGGGATGCACTGCAGTGAGTCCAGAGAGTGCACTGGCACCACTGGGGATGCAGTACAGTGAGTCCAGAGAGTGCACTGGCACCACTGGGGATGCACTGCAGTGAGTCCAGAGAGTGCACTGGCACCACTGGGGATGCACTGCAGTGAGTCCAGAGAGTGCACTGGCACCACTGGGGATGCAGTGCAGTGAGTCCAGAGAGTGCACTGGCACCACTGGGGATGCACTGCAGTGAGTCCAGAGAGTGCACTGGCACCACTGGGGATGCACTGCAGTGAGCCCAGAGAGTGCACTGGCACCACTGGGGATGCAGTGCAGTGAGTCCAGAGAGTGCACTGGCCGCACTGTGGATGCAGTGCAGTGAGTCCAGAGAGTGCACTGGCACCACTGGGGATGCAGTGCAGTGAGTCCAGAGAGTGCACTGGCACCACTGGGGATGCACTGCAGTGAGTCCACAGAGTGCACTGGAACCACTGAGAATGCACTTCAGTGAGTCCAGAGAGTGCACTGTCACCACTGGGGATGCACTGCAGTGAGTCCAGAGAGTGCACTAGCACCACTGGGGAATGCAGTGCAGTGAGTCCAGTGAGTACACTGGCACCACTGGGGATGCAGTGCAGTGAGTCAAGAGAGTGCACTGGCACCACTGGGGATGCAGTGCAGTGAGCCCAGAGAGTGCACTGGCACCACTGGGGATGCGGTGCCGGGAGTCCAGAGAGTGCTTTGGCACCACTGGGGATGCACTGCAGTTACCCCAGAGCGTGCACTGGCAACACTGGGGATGCAGTACAGTGAGTCCAGAGAGTGCACTGGCACCACTGGGGATGCACTGCAGTGAGTCCAGAGAGTGCACATGCACCACTCAGGGTGCAGTGCGGTGAGTCCAGAGAATGCACTGGCACCAATGGGGATGCAGTGCAGTGAGTCCAGAGAGCGCACTGGCTCCACTGGGGATGCAGTGAAGTCAGTCCTGTGAGTGTACTGGCACCACTGGGGATGCAGTGCAGTGAGTCCAGAGAGTGCACTGGCACCACTGGGGATGCACTTCAGTGAGTCCAGAGAGTGCACTGGCAGCACTGGGGATGCAGTGCAGTGAGTCCAGAGAGTGCACTGGCACCAACGGGGATGCACTGCAGTGAGTCCAGAGAGTGCACTGGCACCACTGGGGATGCAGTGCAGTGAGTCCAGAGAGTGTACTGGCACCACTGGGAATGCACTGCAGTGACTCCAGAGAGTGCACTGGCACCACTGGGGATGCGGTGCAGTGAGTCCAGAGAGTGCACTGGCACCACTGGGGATGCAGTGCAGTGAGTCCAGAGAGTGCACTGACACCACTGGGGATGCAGTGCAGTAAGTCCACAGAGTGCACTGGCACCACTGGGGATGCTGTGCAGTGAGTCCAGAGAGTGCACTGGCACCACTGGGGATGCAGTGTAGTGAGTGCAGAGAGTGCACTGTGAACACTGGGGATGCAGTACAGTGAGTCCAGAGAGTGCACTGGCACCACTGGGGATGCAGTGCAGTGAGTCCAGAGAGTGCACTGGCACCAGAGGGAATGCAGTGCAGTGAGTCCAGTGAGTGCACTGGCACCACTGTGGATGCACTGCAGTGAGTCCAGAGAGTGCACTGGCACCACTGGGGATGCAGTGCAGTGAGTCCAAAGACTTCACTGGCAAAACTGGAGATGCAGTGCAGTGAGTCCAGAGAGTGCACTGTCAGCACTGGGGATGCAGTGCAGTGAGTCCAGAGATTGCACTGGCACCACCGGGGCTGCAGTGCAGTGAGTCCAGAGAGTGCACTGGCACCACTGGGGATGCACTGCAGTGAGTCCAGAGAGTGCACTGGCACCACTGGTGATGCAGTACAGTGAGTCCAGAGAGTGCACTGGCACCACTGGGGATGCACTGCAGTGAGTCCAGAGAGTGCACTGGCACCACTGGGGATGCACTACAGTGAGTCCAGAGAGTGCTCTGGCACCACTGGGGATGCACTTCAGTGAGTCCAGAGAGTACACTTCCACCACTGGGGATGCAGTGCAGTGAGTCCAGAGAGTTCACTGGCACCACTGGGGATGCAGTCCAGTGAGTCCAGTGAGTGCACTGGCACCACTGGGGATGCAGTTCAGTGACTGCAGAGAGTACACGGGCACCACCGGGGATTCACTGCAGTGAGTCCAGAGAGTGCACTGGCACCACCTGTGATGCAGTGCAGTGAGTCCAGTGAGTGCACTGGCACCACTGGGGATGCAGTGCTGTGACTCCAGAGAGCGCACTGGCACCACTGGGGATGCAGTGCAGTGAGTCCAGAGAGTGCTCTGGCACCACTGGAGATGCAGTACAGTGAGTCCAGTGAATGCACTGGAACCACTGGGGATGCAGTGCAGTGAGTCCAGAGAGTGCACTGGCACCACTGGGGATGCAGTACAGTGAGTCCAGTGAGTGCACTGGTACCACTGGGCCTGCAGTGCAGTGAGTCCAGAGAGTGCACTGGCACCACTGGGGATGCAGTGAAGTGAGTCCAGAGAGTGCACTGGCACCACCGATGATGCAGTACAGTGAGTCCAGTGAGTGCACTGGCACTACTGGGGATGTAGTGCAGTGACTCGAGAGAGTGCACTGGCACCACTGGGGATGCAGTGCAGTGAGTCCAGAGAGTGTACTGGCACCACTGGGGATGCAGTGCAGTTAGTCCAGAGAGTGCACTGGCACCACTGGGGATGCAGTGCAGTGAGTCCAGAGACTTCACTGGCACCACTGGGAATGCAGTGCATTGAGTGCAGAGAGTGCACTGGCACCACTGGGGATGCACTGCAGTGAGTCCAGAGAGTGCACTGGCACCTTGGGGATGCACTGCAGTGAGTCCAGAGAGTGCACTGGCACCACTGGGGATGCACTACAGTGAGTCCAGAGATTGCACTGGCACCACTGGGGATGCAGTGCAGTGAGTCCAGAGAGTGCACTGGCACCACTGGTGATGCAGTTTAGTGAGTCCAGAGAGTGCACTGGCACCACTGGGGATGCACTGCAGTGAGTCCAGAGAGTGCACTGGCACCACTGGGGATGCACTGCAGTGAGTCCAGAGAGTGCACTGTCACCACTGGGGATGCAGTACAGTGAGTCCACAGAGTGCACTTGTACCAGTGGGGATGCAGTACAGTGAGTCCAGAGAGTGCAGTGGCACCACTGGGCATGCAGTGCAGTGAGTCCAGAGAGTGCACTGGCACCACTGGGGATGCACTTCAGTGACTCCAGAGAGTGCACTGGCACCACTGGGGATGCAGTGCAGTGAGTCCAAAGACTTCACTGGCAAAACTGGAGATGCAGTGCAGTGAGTCCAGAGAGTGCATTGGCACCACTGGGGATGCAGTGCAGTGAGTCCAGAGATTGCACTGGCACCACCGGGGCTGCAGTGCAGTGAGTCCAGAGAGTGCACTGGCACCACTGGGGATGCACTGCAGTGAGTCCAGAGAGTGCACTGGCACCACTGGTGATGCAGTACAGTGAGTCCAGAGAGTGCACTGGCACCACTGGGGATGCACTGCAGTGAGTCCAGAGAGTGCACTGGCACCACTGGGGATGCACTACAGTGAGTCCAGAGATTGCACTGGCACCACTGGGGATGCAGTGCACTGAGTCCAGAGAGTGCACTGGCACCACTGGGGATGCAGTGCATTGAGTCCAGAGAGTGCACTGGCACAACTGGGGATGCACTTCAGTGAGTCCAGAGAGTGCACTGACACCACTGGGGATGCAGTGCAGTGAGTCCAGAGATTGCACTGGCACCACCGGGGCTGCAGTGCAGTGAGTCCAGAGAGTGCACTGGCACCACTGGGGATGCACTGCAGTGAGTCCAGAGAGTGCACTGGCACCACTGGGGATGCAGTACAGTGAGTCCAGAGAGTGCACTGGCACCACTGGGGATGCACTGCAGTGAGTCCAGAGAGTGCACTGGCACCACTGGGGATGCACTGCAGTGAGTCCAGAGAGTGCAGTGGCACCACTGGGGATGCAGTGCAGTGAGTCCAGAGAGTGCACTGGCACCACTGGGGATGCACTGCAGTGAGTCCAGAGAGTGCACTGGCACCACTGGGGATGCACTGCAGTGAGCCCAGAGAGTGCACTGGCACCACTGGGGATGCAGTGCAGTGAGTCCAGAGAGTGCACTGGCCGCACTGTGGATGCAGTGCAGTGAGTCCAGAGAGTGCACTGGCACCACTGGGGATGCACTGCAGTGAGTCCAGAGAGCGCACTGGCACCACTGGGGATGCACTGCAGTGAGTCCAGAGAGTGCACTAGCACCACTGGGGAATGCAGTGCAGTGAGTCCAGTGAGTACACTGGCACCACTGGGGATGCAGTGCAGTGAGTCAAGAGAGTGCACTGGCACCACTGGGGATGCAGTGCAGTGAGCCCAGAGAGTGCACTGGCACCACTGGGGATGCGGTGCCGGGAGTCCAGAGAGTGCTTTGGCACCACTGGGGATGCACTGCAGTTACCCCAGAGCGTGCACTGGCAACACTGGGGATGCAGTACAGTGAGTCCAGAGAGTGCACTGGCACCACTGGGGATGCACTGCAGTGAGTCCAGAGAGTGCACATGCACCAGTCAGGGTGCAGTGCGGTGAGTCCAGAGAATGCACTGGCACCAATGGGGATGCAGTGCAGTGAGTCCAGAGAGCGCACTGGCTCCACTGGGGATGCAGTGCAGTCAGTCCTGTGAGTGTACTGGCACCACTGGGGATGCAGTGCAGTGAGTCCAGAGAGTGCACTGGCACCACTGGGGATGCACTTCAGTGAGTCCAGAGAGTGCACTGGCAGCACTGGGGATGCAGTGCAGTGAGTCCAGAGAGTGCACTGGCACCAACGGGGATGCACTGCAGTGAGTCCAGAGAGTGCACTGGCACCACTGGGGATGCAGTGCAGTGAGTCCAGAGAGTGTACTGGCACCACTGGGAATGCACTGCAGTGACTCCAGAGAGTGCACTGGCACCACTGGGGATGCGGTGCAGTGAGTCCAGAGAGTGCACTGGCACCACTGGGGATGCAGTGCAGTGAGTCCAGAGAGTGCACTGACACCACTGGGGATGCAGTGCAGTGAGTCCACAGAGTGCACTGGCACCACTGGGGATGCAGTGCAGTGAGTCCAGAGAGTGCACTGGCACCACTGGGGATGCAGTGTAGTGAGTGCAGAGAGTGCACTGTGAACACTGGGGATGCAGTACAGTGAGTCCAGAGAGTGCACTGGCACCACTGGGGATGCAGTGCAGTGAGTCCAGAGTGTGCACTGGCACCACTGGGGTTGCAGTGCAGTGAGTCCAGAGAGTGCACTGGCACCAGAGGGAATGCACTGCAGTGAGTCCAGTGAGTGCACTGGCACCACTGTGGATGCACTGCAGTGAGTCCAGAGAGTGCACTGGCACCACTGGGGATGCAGTGCAGTGAGTCCAGAGAGTGCACTGGCACCACTGGGGATGCACTGCAGTGAGTCCAGAGAGTGCACTGGCACCACTGGGGATGCACTGCAGTGAGTCCAGAGAGTGCACTGTCACCACTGGGGATGCAGTACAGTGAGTCCACAGAGTGCACTTGTACCAGTGGGGATGCAGTACAGTGAGTCCAGAGAGTGCAGTGGCACCACTGGGCATGCAGTGCAGTGAGTCCAGAGAGTGCACTGGCACCACTGGGGATGCACTTCAGTGACTCCAGAGAGTGCACTGGCACCACTGGGGATGCAGTGCAGTGAGTCCAAAGACTTCACTGGCAAAACTGGAGATGCAGTGCAGTGAGTCCAGAGAGTGCACTGGCACCACTGGGGATGCAGTGCAGTGAGTCCAGAGATTGCACTGGCACCACCGGGGCTGCAGTGCAGTGAGTCCAGAGAGTGCACTGGCACCACTGGGGATGCACTGCAGTGAGTCCAGAGAGTGCACTGGCACCACTGGTGATACAGTACAGTGAGTCCAGAGAGTGCACTGGCACCACTGGGGATGCACTGCAGTGAGTCCAGAGAGTGCACTGGCACCACTGGGGATGCACTACAGTGAGTCCAGAGATTGCACTGGCACCACTGGGGATGCAGTGCACTGAGTCCAGAGAGTGCACTGGCACCACTGGGGATGCAGTGCAGTGAATCCAGAGAGTGCACTGGCACAACTGGGGATGCACTTCAGTGAGTCCAGAGAGTGCACTGACACCACTGGAGATACAGTGCAGTGAGTCCAGAGAGTGCACTGGCACCACTGGGGATGCAGTGCAGTGAGTCCAGAGAGTGCTCTGGCACCACTGGGGATGCACTTCAGTGAGTCCAGAGAGTACACTTGCACCACTGGGGATGCAGTGCAGTGAGTCCAGAGAGTTCACTGGCACCACTGGGGATGCAGTCCAGTGAGTCCAGTGAGTGCACTGGCACCACTGGGGATGCAGTTCAGTGACTGCAGAGAGTACACTGGCACCACCGGGGATTCACTGCAGTGAGTCCAGAGAGTGCACTGGCACCACCTGTGATGCAGTGCAGTGAGTCCAGTGAGTGCACTGGCACCACTGGGGATGCAGTGCTGTGACTCCAGAGAGCGCACTGGCACCACTGGGGATGCAGTGCAGTGAGTCCAGAGAGTGCATTGGCACCACTGGAGATGCAGTACAGTGAGTCCAGTGAATGCACTGGAACCACTGGGGATGCAGTGCAGTGAGTCCAGAGAGTGCACTGGCACCACTGGGGATGCAGTACAGTGAGTCCAGTGAGTGCACTGGTACCACTGGGCCTGCAGTGCAGTGAGTCCAGAGAGTGCACTGGCACCACTGGGGATGCAGTGAAGTGAGTCCAGAGAGTGCACTGGCACCACCGATGATGCAGTACAGTGAGTCCAGTGAGTGCACTGGCACTACTGGGGATGTAGTGCAGTGACTCGAGAGAGTGCACTGGCACCACTGGGGATGCAGTGCAGTGAGTCCAGAGAGTGCACTGGCAGCAGTGGGGATGCAGTGCAGTTAGTCCAGAGAGTGCACTGGCACCACTGGGGATGCAGTGCAGTGAGTCCAGAGACTTCACTGGCACCACTGGGAATGCAGTGCAGTGAGTGCAGAGAGTGCACTGGCACCACTGGGGATGCACTGCAGTGAGTCCAGAGAGTGCACTGGCACCTTGGGGATGCACTGCAGTGAGTCCAGAGAGTGCACTGGCACCACTGGGGATGCACTACAGTGAGTCCAGAGATTGCACTGGCACCACTGGGGATGCACTGCAGTGAGTCCAGAGAGTGCACTGGCACCACTGGTGATGCAGTTTAGTGAGTCCAGAGAGTGCACTGGCACCACTGGGGATGCACTTCAGTGAGTCCAGAGAGTGTACTGACACCACTGGGGATGCGGTGCAGTGAGTCCAGAGAGTGCACTGGCACCACTGGGGATGCAGTGCAGTGAGTCCAGAGAGTGCACTGTCACCACTGGGGATGCACTGCAGTGAGTCCAGAGACTGCACTGGCACCACTGGGGATGCAGTGCAGTGAGTCCAGAGAGTGCACTGGCACCACTGGGGATGCAGTGCAGTGAGTCCAGAGAGTGCACTGGCACCACTGGTGATGCAGTCCAGTGAGTCCAGTGAATGCACTGGCACCACTGGGGATGCACTGCAGTGAGTCCAGAGAGTGCACTGGCACCACTGGGGATGCACTGCAGTGAGTCCAGAGAGTGCACTGTCACCACTGGGGATGCAGTACAGTGAGTCCACAGAGTGCACTTGTACCAGTGGGGATGCAGTACAGTGAGTCCAGAGAGTGCAGTGGCACCACTGGGCATGCAGTGCAGTGAGTCCAGAGAGTGCACTGGCACCACTGGGGATGCACTTCAGTGACTCCAGAGAGTGCACTGGCACCACTGGGGATGCAGTGCAGTGAGTCCAAAGACTTCACTGGCAAAACTGGAGATGCAGTGCAGTGAGTCCAGAGAGTGCACTGGCACCACTGGGGATGCAGTGCAGTGAGTCCAGAGATTGCACTGGCACCACCGGGGCTGCAGTGCAGTGAGTCCAGAGAGTGCACTGGCACCACTGGGGATGCACTGCAGTGAGTCCAGAGAGTGCACTGGCACCACTGGTGATGCAGTACAGTGAGTCCAGAGAGTGCACTGGCACCACTGGGGATGCACTGCAGTGAGTCCAGAGAGTGCACTGGCACCACTGGGGATGCACTACAGTGAGTCCAGAGATTGCACTGGCACCACTGGGGATGCAGTGCACTGAGTCCAGAGAGTGCACTGGCACCACTGGGGATGCAGTGCATTGAGTCCAGAGAGTGCACTGGCACAACTGGGGATGCACTTCAGTGAGTCCAGAGAGTGCACTGACACCACTGGGGATGCAGTGCAGTGAGTCCAGAGATTGCACTGGCACCACCGGGGCTGCAGTGCAGTGAGTCCAGAGAGTGCACTGGCACCACTGGGGATGCACTGCAGTGAGTCCAGAGAGTGCACTGGCACCACTGGGGATGCAGTACAGTGAGTCCAGAGAGTGCACTGGCACCACTGGGGATGCACTGCAGTGAGTCCAGAGAGTGCACTGGCACCACTGGGGATGCACTGCAGTGAGTCCAGAGAGTGCAGTGGCACCACTGGGGATGCAGTGCAGTGAGTCCAGAGAGTGCACTGGCACCACTGGGGATGCACTGCAGTGAGTCCAGAGAGTGCACTGGCACCACTGGGGATGCACTGCAGTGAGCCCAGAGAGTGCACTGGCACCACTGGGGATGCAGTGCAGTGAGTCCAGAGAGTGCACTGGCCGCACTGTGGATGCAGTGCAGTGAGTCCAGAGAGTGCACTGGCACCACTGGGGATGCACTGCAGTGAGTCCAGAGAGCGCACTGGCACCACTGGGGATGCACTGCAGTGAGTCCAGAGAGTGCACTAGCACCACTGGGGAATGCAGTGCAGTGAGTCCAGTGAGTACACTGGCACCACTGGGGATGCAGTGCAGTGAGTCAAGAGAGTGCACTGGCACCACTGGGGATGCAGTGCAGTGAGCCCAGAGAGTGCACTGGCACCACTGGGGATGCGGTGCCGGGAGTCCAGAGAGTGCTTTGGCACCACTGGGGATGCACTGCAGTTACCCCAGAGCGTGCACTGGCAACACTGGGGATGCAGTACAGTGAGTCCAGAGAGTGCACTGGCACCACTGGGGATGCACTGCAGTGAGTCCAGAGAGTGCACATGCACCAGTCAGGGTGCAGTGCGGTGAGTCCAGAGAATGCACTGGCACCAATGGGGATGCAGTGCAGTGAGTCCAGAGAGCGCACTGGCTCCACTGGGGATGCAGTGCAGTCAGTCCTGTGAGTGTACTGGCACCACTGGGGATGCAGTGCAGTGAGTCCAGAGAGTGCACTGGCACCACTGGGGATGCACTTCAGTGAGTCCAGAGAGTGCACTGGCAGCACTGGGGATGCAGTGCAGTGAGTCCAGAGAGTTCACTGGCACCAACGGGGATGCACTGCAGTGAGTCCAGAGAGTGCACTGGCACCACTGGGGATGCAGTGCAGTGAGTCCAGAGAGTGTACTGGCACCACTGGGAATGCACTGCAGTGACTCCAGAGAGTGCACTGGCACCACTGGGGATGCGGTGCAGTGAGTCCAGAGAGTGCACTGGCACCACTGGGGATGCAGTGCAGTGAGTCCAGAGAGTGCACTGACACCACTGGGGATGCAGTGCAGTGAGTCCACAGAGTGCACTGGCACCACTGGGGATGCAGTGCAGTGAGTCCAGAGAGTGCACTGGCACCACTGGGGATGCAGTGTAGTGAGTGCAGAGAGTGCACTGTGAACACTGGGGATGCAGTACAGTGAGTCCAGAGAGTGCACTGGCACCACTGGGGATGCAGTGCAGTGAGTCCAGAGTGTGCACTGGCACCACTGGGGTTGCAGTGCAGTGAGTCCAGAGAGTGCACTGGCACCAGAGGGAATGCACTGCAGTGAGTCCAGTGAGTGCACTGGCACCACTGTGGATGCACTGCAGTGAGTCCAGAGAGTGCACTGGCACCACTGGGGATGCAGTGCAGTGAGTCCAGAGAGTGCACTGGCACCACTGGGGATGCACTGCAGTGAGTCCAGAGAGTGCACTGGCACCACTGGGGATGCACTGCAGTGAGTCCAGAGAGTGCACTGTCACCACTGGGGATGCAGTACAGTGAGTCCACAGAGTGCACTTGTACCAGTGGGGATGCAGTACAGTGAGTCCAGAGAGTGCAGTGGCACCACTGGGCATGCAGTGCAGTGAGTCCAGAGAGTGCACTGGCACCACTGGGGATGCACTTCAGTGACTCCAGAGAGTGCACTGGCACCACTGGGGATGCAGTGCAGTGAGTCCAAAGACTTCACTGGCAAAACTGGAGATGCAGTGCAGTGAGTCCAGAGAGTGCACTGGCACCACTGGGGATGCAGTGCAGTGAGTCCAGAGATTGCACTGGCACCACCGGGGCTGCAGTGCAGTGAGTCCAGAGAGTGCACTGGCACCACTGGGGATGCACTGCAGTGAGTCCAGAGAGTGCACTGGCACCACTGGTGATACAGTACAGTGAGTCCAGAGAGTGCACTGGCACCACTGGGGATGCACTGCAGTGAGTCCAGAGAGTGCACTGGCACCACTGGGGATGCACTACAGTGAGTCCAGAGATTGCACTGGCACCACTGGGGATGCAGTGCACTGAGTCCAGAGAGTGCACTGGCACCACTGGGGATGCAGTGCAGTGAATCCAGAGAGTGCACTGGCACAACTGGGGATGCACTTCAGTGAGTCCAGAGAGTGCACTGACACCACTGGAGATACAGTGCAGTGAGTCCAGAGAGTGCACTGGCACCACTGGGGATGCAGTGCAGTGAGTCCAGAGAGTGCTCTGGCACCACTGGGGATGCACTTCAGTGAGTCCAGAGAGTACACTTGCACCACTGGGGATGCAGTGCAGTGAGTCCAGAGAGTTCACAGGCACCACTGGGGATGCAGTCCAGTGAGTCCAGTGAGTGCACTGGCACCACTGGGGATGCAGTTCAGTGACTGCAGAGAGTACACTGGCACCACCGGGGATTCACTGCAGTGAGTCCAGAGAGTGCACTGGCACCACCTGTGATGCAGTGCAGTGAGTCCAGTGAGTGCACTGGCACCACTGGGGATGCAGTGCTGTGACTCCAGAGAGCGCACTGGCACCACTGGGGATGCAGTGCAGTGAGTCCAGAGAGTGCATTGGCACCACTGGAGATGCAGTACAGTGAGTCCAGTGAATGCACTGGAACCACTGGGGATGCAGTGCAGTGAGTCCAGAGAGTGCACTGGCACCACTGGGGATGCAGTACAGTGAGTCCAGTGAGTGCACTGGTACCACTGGGCCTGCAGTGCAGTGAGTCCAGAGAGTGCACTGGCACCACTGGGGATGCAGTGAAGTGAGTCCAGAGAGTGCACTGGCACCACCGATGATGCAGTACAGTGAGTCCAGTGAGTGCACTGGCACTACTGGGGATGTAGTGCAGTGACTCGAGAGAGTGCACTGGCACCACTGGGGATGCAGTGCAGTGAGTCCAGAGAGTGCACTGGCAGCAGTGGGGATGCAGTGCAGTTAGTCCAGAGAGTGCACTGGCACCACTGGGGATGCAGTGCAGTGAGTCCAGAGACTTCACTGGCACCACTGGGAATGCAGTGCAGTGAGTGCAGAGAGTGCACTGGCACCACTGGGGATGCACTGCAGTGAGTCCAGAGAGTGCACTGGCACCTTGGGGATGCACTGCAGTGAGTCCAGAGAGTGCACTGGCACCACTGGGGATGCACTACAGTGAGTCCAGAGATTGCACTGGCACCACTGGGGATGCACTGCAGTGAGTCCAGAGAGTGCACTGGCACCACTGGTGATGCAGTTTAGTGAGTCCAGAGAGTGCACTGGCACCACTGGGGATGCACTTCAGTGAGTCCAGAGAGTGTACTGACACCACTGGGGATGCGGTGCAGTGAGTCCAGAGAGTGCACTGGCACCACTGGGGATGCAGTGCAGTGAGTCCAGAGAGTGCACTGTCACCACTGGGGATGCACTGCAGTGAGTCCAGAGACTGCACTGGCACCACTGGGGATGCAGTGCAGTGAGTCCAGAGAGTGCACTGGCACCACTGGGGATGCAGTGCAGTGAGTCCAGAGAGTGCACTGGCACCACTGGTGATGCAGTCCAGTGAGTCCAGTGAATGCACTGGCACCACTGGGGATGCACTGCAGTGAGTCCAGAGAGTGCACTGGCACCACTGGGGATGCACTGCAGTGAGTCCAGAGAGTGCACTGTCACCACTGGGGATGCAGTACAGTGAGTCCACAGAGTGCACTTGTACCAGTGGGGATGCAGTACAGTGAGTCCAGAGAGTGCAGTGGCACCACTGGGCATGCAGTGCAGTGAGTCCAGAGAGTGCACTGGCACCACTGGGGATGCACTTCAGTGACTCCAGAGAGTGCACTGGCACCACTGGGGATGCAGTGCAGTGAGTCCAAAGACTTCACTGGCAAAACTGGAGATGCAGTGCAGTGAGTCCAGAGAGTGCACTGGCACCACTGGGGATGCAGTGCAGTGAGTCCAGAGATTGCACTGGCACCACCGGGGCTGCATTGCAGTGAGTCCAGAGAGTGCACTGGCACCACTGGGGATGCAGTGCAGTGAGTCCAGAGAGTGCACTGGCACCACTGGTGATGCAGTACAGTGAGTCCAGAGAGTGCACTGGCACCACTGGGGATGCACTGCAGTGAGTCCAGAGAGTGCACTGGCACCACTGGGGATGCACTACAGTGAGTCCAGAGATTGCACTGGCACCACTGGGGATGCAGTGCACTGAGTCCAGAGAGTGCACTGGCACCACTGGGGATGCAGTGCATTGAGTCCAGAGAGTGCACTGGCACAACTGGGGATGCACTTCAGTGAGTCCAGAGAGTGCACTGACACCACTGGGGATGCAGTGCAGTGAGTCCAGAGATTGCACTGGCACCACCGGGGCTGCAGTGCAGTGAGTCCAGAGAGTGCACTGGCACCACTGGGGATGCACTGCAGTGAGTCCAGAGAGTGCACTGGCACCACTGGGGATGCAGTACAGTGAGTCCAGAGAGTGCACTGGCACCACTGGGGATGCACTGCAGTGAGTCCAGAGAGTGCACTGGCACCACTGGGGATGCACTGCAGTGAGTCCAGAGAGTGCAGTGGCACCACTGGGGATGCAGTGCAGTGAGTCCAGAGAGTGCACTGGCACCACTGGGGATGCACTGCAGTGAGTCCAGAGAGTGCACTGGCACCACTGGGGATGCACTGCAGTGAGCCCAGAGAGTGCACTGGCACCACTGGGGATGCAGTGCAGTGAGTCCAGAGAGTGCACTGGCCGCACTGTGGATGCAGTGCAGTGAGTCCAGAGAGTGCACTGGCACCACTGGGGATGCACTGCAGTGAGTCCAGAGAGCGCACTGGCACCACTGGGGATGCACTGCAGTGAGTCCAGAGAGTGCACTAGCACCACTGGGGAATGCAGTGCAGTGAGTCCAGTGAGTACACTGGCACCACTGGGGATGCAGTGCAGTGAGTCAAGAGAGTGCACTGGCACCACTGGGGATGCAGTGCAGTGAGCCCAGAGAGTGCACTGGCACCACTGGGGATGCGGTGCCGGGAGTCCAGAGAGTGCTTTGGCACCACTGGGGATGCACTGCAGTTACCCCAGAGCGTGCACTGGCAACACTGGGGATGCAGTACAGTGAGTCCAGAGAGTGCACTGGCACCACTGGGGATGCACTGCAGTGAGTCCAGAGAGTGCACATGCACCAGTCAGGGTGCAGTGCGGTGAGTCCAGAGAATGCACTGGCACCAATGGGGATGCAGTGCAGTGAGTCCAGAGAGCGCACTGGCTCCACTGGGGATGCAGTGCAGTCAGTCCTGTGAGTGTACTGGCACCACTGGGGATGCAGTGCAGTGAGTCCAGAGAGTGCACTGGCACCACTGGGGATGCACTTCAGTGAGTCCAGAGAGTGCACTGGCAGCACTGGGGATGCAGTGCAGTGAGTCCAGAGAGTGCACTGGCACCAACGGGGATGCACTGCAGTGAGTCCAGAGAGTGCACTGGCACCACTGGGGATGCAGTGCAGTGAGTCCAGAGAGTGTACTGGCACCACTGGGAATGCACTGCAGTGACTCCAGAGAGTGCACTGGCACCACTGGGGATGCGGTGCAGTGAGTCCAGAGAGTGCACTGGCACCACTGGGGATGCAGTGCAGTGAGTCCAGAGAGTGCACTGACACCACTGGGGATGCAGTGCAGTGAGTCCACAGAGTGCACTGGCACCACTGGGGATGCAGTGCAGTGAGTCCAGAGAGTGCACTGGCACCACTGGGGATGCAGTGTAGTGAGTGCAGAGAGTGCACTGTGAACACTGGGGATGCAGTACAGTGAGTCCAGAGAGTGCACTGGCACCACTGGGGATGCAGTGCAGTGAGTCCAGAGTGTGCACTGGCACCACTGGGGTTGCAGTGCAGTGAGTCCAGAGAGTGCACTGGCACCAGAGGGAATGCACTGCAGTGAGTCCAGTGAGTGCACTGGCACCACTGGGGATGCACTGCAGTGAGTCCAGAGAGTGCACTGGCACCACTGGGGATGCAGTGCAGTGAGTCCAGAGAGTGCACTGGCACCACTGGGGATGCACTGCAGTGAGTCCAGAGAGTGCACTGGCACCACTGGGGATGCACTGCAGTGAGTCCAGAGAGTGCACTGTCACCACTGGGGATGCAGTACAGTGAGTCCACAGAGTGCACTTGTACCAGTGGGGATGCAGTACAGTGAGTCCAGAGAGTGCAGTGGCACCACTGGGCATGCAGTGCAGTGAGTCCAGAGAGTGCACTGGCACCACTGGGGATGCACTTCAGTGACTCCAGAGAGTGCACTGGCACCACTGGGGATGCAGTGCAGTGAGTCCAAAGACTTCACTGGCAAAACTGGAGATGCAGTGCAGTGAGTCCAGAGAGTGCACTGGCACCACTGGGGATGCAGTGCAGTGAGTCCAGAGATTACACTGGCACCACCGGGGCTGCAGTGCAGTGAGTCCAGAGAGTGCACTGGCACCACTGGGGATGCACTGCAGTGAGTCCAGAGAGTGCACTGGCACCACTGGTGATACAGTACAGTGAGTCCAGAGAGTGCACTGGCACCACTGGGGATGCACTGCAGTGAGTCCAGAGAGTGCACTGGCACCACTGGGGATGCACTACAGTGAGTCCAGAGATTGCACTGGCACCACTGGGGATGCAGTGCACTGAGTCCAGAGAGTGCACTGGCACCACTGGGGATGCAGTGCAGTGAATCCAGAGAGTGCACTGGCACAACTGGGGATGCACTTCAGTGAGTCCAGAGAGTGCACTGACACCACTGGAGATACAGTGCAGTGAGTCCAGAGAGTGCACTGGCACCACTGGGGATGCAGTGCAGTGAGTCCAGAGAGTGCACTGGCACCACTGGTGATGCAGTACAGTGAGTCCAGAGAGTGCACTGGCACCACTGGGGATGCACTGCAGTGAGTCCAGAGAGTGCACTGGCACCACTGGGGATGCACTACAGTGAGTCCAGAGATTGCACTGGCACCACTGGGGATGCAGTGCACTGAGTCCAGAGAGTGCACTGGCACCACTGGGGATGCAGTGCATTGAGTCCAGAGAGTGCACTGGCACAACTGGGGATGCACTTCAGTGAGTCCAGAGAGTGCACTGACACCACTGGGGATGCAGTGCAGTGAGTCCAGAGATTGCACTGGCACCACCGGGGCTGCAGTGCAGTGAGTCCAGAGAGTGCACTGGCACCACTGGGGATGCACTGCAGTGAGTCCAGAGAGTGCACTGGCACCACTGGGGATGCAGTACAGTGAGTCCAGAGAGTGCACTGGCACCACTGGGGATGCACTGCAGTGAGTCCAGAGAGTGCACTGGCACCACTGGGGATGCACTGCAGTGAGTCCAGAGAGTGCAGTGGCACCACTGGGGATGCAGTGCAGTGAGTCCAGAGAGTGCACTGGCACCACTGGGGATGCACTGCAGTGAGTCCAGAGAGTGCACTGGCACCACTGGGGATGCACTGCAGTGAGCCCAGAGAGTGCACTGGCACCACTGGGGATGCAGTGCAGTGAGTCCAGAGAGTGCACTGGCCGCACTGTGGATGCAGTGCAGTGAGTCCAGAGAGTGCACTGGCACCACTGGGGATGCACTGCAGTGAGTCCAGAGAGCGCACTGGCACCACTGGGGATGCACTGCAGTGAGTCCAGAGAGTGCACTAGCACCACTGGGGAATGCAGTGCAGTGAGTCCAGTGAGTACACTGGCACCACTGGGGATGCAGTGCAGTGAGTCAAGAGAGTGCACTGGCACCACTGGGGATGCAGTGCAGTGAGCCCAGAGAGTGCACTGGCACCACTGGGGATGCGGTGCCGGGAGTCCAGAGAGTGCTTTGGCACCACTGGGGATGCACTGCAGTTACCCCAGAGCGTGCACTGGCAACACTGGGGATGCAGTACAGTGAGTCCAGAGAGTGCACTGGCACCACTGGGGATGCACTGCAGTGAGTCCAGAGAGTGCACATACACCAGTCAGGGTGCAGTGCGGTGAGTCCAGAGAATGCACTGGCACCAATGGGGATGCAGTGCAGTGAGTCCAGAGAGCGCACTGGCTCCACTGGGGATGCAGTGCAGTCAGTCCTGTGAGTGTACTGGCACCACTGGGGATGCAGTGCAGTGAGTCCAGAGAGTGCACTGGCACCACTGGGGATGCACTTCAGTGAGTCCAGAGAGTGCACTGGCAGCACTGGGGATGCAGTGCAGTGAGTCCAGAGAGTGCACTGGCACCAACGGGGATGCACTGCAGTGAGTCCAGAGAGTGCACTGGCACCACTGGGGATGCAGTGCAGTGAGTCCAGAGAGTGTACTGGCACCACTGGGAATGCACTGCAGTGACTCCAGAGAGTGCACTGGCACCACTGGGGATGCGGTGCAGTGAGTCCAGAGAGTGCACTGGCACCACTGGGGATGCAGTGCAGTGAGTCCAGAGAGTGCACTGACACCACTGGGGATGCAGTGCAGTGAGTCCACAGAGTGCACTGGCACCACTGGGGATGCAGTGCAGTGAGTCCAGAGAGTGCACTGGCACCACTGGGGATGCAGTGTAGTGAGTGCAGAGAGTGCACTGTGAACACTGGGGATGCAGTACAGTGAGTCCAGAGAGTGCACTGGCACCACTGGGGATGCAGTGCAGTGAGTCCAGAGTGTGCACTGGCACCACTGGGGTTGCAGTGCAGTGAGTCCAGAGAGTGCACTGGCACCAGAGGGAATGCACTGCAGTGAGTCCAGTGAGTGCACTGGCACCACTGGGGATGCACTGCAGTGAGTCCAGAGAGTGCACTGGCACCACTGGGGATGCAGTGCAGTGAGTCCAGAGAGTGCACTGGCACCACTGGGGATGCACTGCAGTGAGTCCAGAGAGTGCACTGGCACCACTGGGGATGCACTGCAGTGAGTCCAGAGAGTGCACTGTCACCACTGGGGATGCAGTACAGTGAGTCCACAGAGTGCACTTGTACCAGTGGGGATGCAGTACAGTGAGTCCAGAGAGTGCAGTGGCACCACTGGGCATGCAGTGCAGTGAGTCCAGAGAGTGCACTGGCACCACTGGGGATGCACTTCAGTGACTCCAGAGAGTGCACTGGCACCACTGGGGATGCAGTGCAGTGAGTCCAAAGACTTCACTGGCAAAACTGGAGATGCAGTGCAGTGAGTCCAGAGAGTGCACTGGCACCACTGGGGATGCAGTGCAGTGAGTCCAGAGATTGCACTGGCACCACCGGGGCTGCAGTGCAGTGAGTCCAGAGAGTGCACTGGCACCACTGGGGATGCACTGCAGTGAGTCCAGAGAGTGCACTGGCACCACTGGTGATACAGTACAGTGAGTCCAGAGAGTGCACTGGCACCACTGGGGATGCACTGCAGTGAGTCCAGAGAGTGCACTGGCACCACTGGGGATGCACTACAGTGAGTCCAGAGATTGCACTGGCACCACTGGGGATGCAGTGCACTGAGTCCAGAGAGTGCACTGGCACCACTGGGGATGCAGTGCAGTGAATCCAGAGAGTGCACTGGCACAACTGGGGATGCACTTCAGTGAGTCCAGAGAGTGCACTGACACCACTGGAGATACAGTGCAGTGAGTCCAGAGAGTGCACTGGCACCACTGGGGATGCAGTGCAGTGAGTCCAGAGAGTGCTCTGGCACCACTGGGGATGCACTTCAGTGAGTCCAGAGAGTACACTTGCACCACTGGGGATGCAGTGCAGTGAGTCCAGAGAGTTCACTGGCACCACTGGGGATGCAGTCCAGTGAGTCCAGTGAGTGCACTGGCACCACTGGGGATGCAGTTCAGTGACTGCAGAGAGTACACTGGCACCACCGGGGATTCACTGCAGTGAGTCCAGAGAGTGCACTGGCACCACCTGTGATGCAGTGCAGTGAGTCCAGTGAGTGCACTGGCACCACTGGGGATGCAGTGCTGTGACTCCAGAGAGCGCACTGGCACCACTGGGGATGCAGTGCAGTGAGTCCAGAGAGTGCATTGGCACCACTGGAGATGCAGTACAGTGAGTCCAGTGAATGCACTGGAACCACTGGGGATGCAGTGCAGTGAGTCCAGAGAGTGCACTGGCACCACTGGGGATGCAGTACAGTGAGTCCAGTGAGTGCACTGGTACCACTGGGCCTGCAGTGCAGTGAGTCCAGAGAGTGCACTGGCACCACTGGGGATGCAGTGAAGTGAGTCCAGAGAGTGCACTGGCACCACCGATGATGCAGTACAGTGAGTCCAGTGAGTGCACTGGCACTACTGGGGATGTAGTGCAGTGACTCGAGAGAGTGCACTGGCACCACTGGGGATGCAGTGCAGTGAGTCCAGAGAGTGCACTGGCAGCAGTGGGGATGCAGTGCAGTTAGTCCAGAGAGTGCACTGGCACCACTGGGGATGCAGTGCAGTGAGTCCAGAGACTTCACTGGCACCACTGGGAATGCAGTGCAGTGAGTGCAGAGAGTGCACTGGCACCACTGGGGATGCACTGCAGTGAGTCCAGAGAGTGCACTGGCACCTTGGGGATGCACTGCAGTGAGTCCAGAGAGTGCACTGGCACCACTGGGGATGCACTACAGTGAGTCCAGAGATTGCACTGGCACCACTGGGGATGCACTGCAGTGAGTCCAGAGAGTGCACTGGCACCACTGGTGATGCAGTTTAGTGAGTCCAGAGAGTGCACTGGCACCACTGGGGATGCACTTCAGTGAGTCCAGAGAGTGTACTGACACCACTGGGGATGCGGTGCAGTGAGTCCAGAGAGTGCACTGGCACCACTGGGGATGCAGTGCAGTGAGTCCAGAGAGTGCACTGGCACCACTGGTGATGCAGTCCAGTGAGTCCAGTGAATGCACTGGCACCACTGGGGATGCTGTGCAGTGAGTGCAGAGAGTGCACTGGCACCACCTGTGATGCAGTACAGTGTGTCCAGTGAGTGCACTGGCACCACTGGGGATGCAGTGCTGTGACTCCGGAGAGCGCACTGGCACCACTGGGGATGCAGTGCAGTCAGTCCAGTGAGTGCACTGGCACCACTGGGGATGCAGTGCAGTGAGTCCAGAGAGTGCACTGGCACCACTGGGGATGCACTGCAGTGAGTCCAGAGAGTGCACATGCACCAGTCAGGGTGCAGTGCGGTGAGTCCAGAGAATGCACTGGCACCAATGGGGATGCAGTGCAGTGAGTCCAGAGAGCGCACTGGCTCCACTGGGGATGCAGTGCAGTCAGTCCTGTGAGTGTACTGGCACCACTGGGGATGCAGTGCAGTGAGTCCAGAGAGTGCACTGGCACCACTGGGGATGCACTTCAGTGAGTCCAGAGAGTGCACTGGCAGCACTGGGGATGCAGTGCAGTGAGTCCAGAGAGTGCACTGGCACCAACGGGGATGCACTGCAGTGAGTCCAGAGAGTGCACTGGCACCACTGGGGATGCAGTGCAGTGAGTCCAGAGAGTGTACTGGCACCACTGGGAATGCACTGCAGTGACTCCAGAGAGTGCACTGGCACCACTGGGGATGCGGTGCAGTGAGTCCAGAGAGTGCACTGGCACCACTGGGGATGCAGTGCAGTGAGTCCAGAGAGTGCACTGACACCACTGGGGATGCAGTGCAGTGAGTCCACAGAGTGCACTGGCACCACTGGGGATGCAGTGCAGTGAGTCCAGAGAGTGCACTGGCACCACTGGGGATGCAGTGTAGTGAGTGCAGAGAGTGCACTGTGAACACTGGGGATGCAGTACAGTGAGTCCAGAGAGTGCACTGGCACCACTGGGGATGCAGTGCAGTGAGTCCAGAGTGTGCACTGGCACCACTGGGGTTGCAGTGCAGTGAGTCCAGAGAGTGCACTGGCACCAGAGGGAATGCACTGCAGTGAGTCCAGTGAGTGCACTGGCACCACTGGGGATGCACTGCAGTGAGTCCAGAGAGTGCACTGGCACCACTGGGGATGCAGTGCAGTGAGTCCAGAGAGTGCACTGGCACCACTGGGGATGCACTGCAGTGAGTCCAGAGAGTGCACTGGCACCACTGGGGATGCACTGCAGTGAGTCCAGAGAGTGCACTGTCACCACTGGGGATGCAGTACAGTGAGTCCACAGAGTGCACTTGTACCAGTGGGGATGCAGTACAGTGAGTCCAGAGAGTGCAGTGGCACCACTGGGCATGCAGTGCAGTGAGTCCAGAGAGTGCACTGGCACCACTGGGGATGCACTTCAGTGACTCCAGAGAGTGCACTGGCACCACTGGGGATGCAGTGCAGTGAGTCCAAAGACTTCACTGGCAAAACTGGAGATGCAGTGCAGTGAGTCCAGAGAGTGCACTGGCACCACTGGGGATGCAGTGCAGTGAGTCCAGAGATTGCACTGGCACCACCGGGGCTGCAGTGCAGTGAGTCCAGAGAGTGCACTGGCACCACTGGGGATGCACTGCAGTGAGTCCAGAGAGTGCACTGGCACCACTGGTGATACAGTACAGTGAGTCCAGAGAGTGCACTGGCACCACTGGGGATGCACTGCAGTGAGTCCAGAGAGTGCACTGGCACCACTGGGGATGCACTACAGTGAGTCCAGAGATTGCACTGGCACCACTGGGGATGCAGTGCACTGAGTCCAGAGAGTGCACTGGCACCACTGGGGATGCAGTGCAGTGAATCCAGAGAGTGCACTGGCACAACTGGGGATGCACTTCAGTGAGTCCAGAGAGTGCACTGACACCACTGGAGATACAGTGCAGTGAGTCCAGAGAGTGCACTGGCACCACTGGGGATGCAGTGCAGTGAGTCCAGAGAGTGCTCTGGCACCACTGGGGATGCACTTCAGTGAGTCCAGAGAGTACACTTGCACCACTGGGGATGCAGTGCAGTGAGTCCAGAGAGTTCACTGGCACCACTGGGGATGCAGTCCAGTGAGTCCAGTGAGTGCACTGGCACCACTGGGGATGCAGTTCAGTGACTGCAGAGAGTACACTGGCACCACCGGGGATTCACTGCAGTGAGTCCAGAGAGTGCACTGGCACCACCTGTGATGCAGTGCAGTGAGTCCAGTGAGTGCACTGGCACCACTGGGGATGCAGTGCTGTGACTCCAGAGAGCGCACTGGCACCACTGGGGATGCAGTGCAGTGAGTCCAGAGAGTGCATTGGCACCACTGGAGATGCAGTACAGTGAGTCCAGTGAATGCACTGGAACCACTGGGGATGCAGTGCAGTGAGTCCAGAGAGTGCACTGGCACCACTGGGGATGCAGTACAGTGAGTCCAGTGAGTGCACTGGTACCACTGGGCCTGCAGTGCAGTGAGTCCAGAGAGTGCACTGGCACCACTGGGGATGCAGTGAAGTGAGTCCAGAGAGTGCACTGGCACCACCGATGATGCAGTACAGTGAGTCCAGTGAGTGCACTGGCACTACTGGGGATGTAGTGCAGTGACTCGAGAGAGTGCACTGGCACCACTGGGGATGCAGTGCAGTGAGTCCAGAGAGTGCACTGGCAGCAGTGGGGATGCAGTGCAGTTAGTCCAGAGAGTGCACTGGCACCACTGGGGATGCAGTGCAGTGAGTCCAGAGACTTCACTGGCACCACTGGGAATGCAGTGCAGTGAGTGCAGAGAGTGCACTGGCACCACTGGGGATGCACTGCAGTGAGTCCAGAGAGTGCACTGGCACCTTGGGGATGCACTGCAGTGAGTCCAGAGAGTGCACTGGCACCACTGGGGATGCACTACAGTGAGTCCAGAGATTGCACTGGCACCACTGGGGATGCACTGCAGTGAGTCCAGAGAGTGCACTGGCACCACTGGTGATGCAGTTTAGTGAGTCCAGAGAGTGCACTGGCACCACTGGGGATGCACTTCAGTGAGTCCAGAGAGTGTACTGACACCACTGGGGATGCGGTGCAGTGAGTCCAGAGAGTGCACTGGCACCACTGGGGATGCAGTGCAGTGAGTCCAGAGAGTGCACTGGCACCACTGGTGATGCAGTCCAGTGAGTCCAGTGAATGCACTGGCACCACTGGGGATGCTGTGCAGTGAGTGCAGAGAGTGCACTGGCACCACCTGTGATGCAGTACAGTGTGTCCAGTGAGTGCACTGGCACCACTGGGGATGCAGTGCTGTGACTCCGGAGAGCGCACTGGCACCACTGGGGATGCAGTGCAGTCAGTCCAGTGAGTGCACTGGCACCACTGGGGATGCAGTGCAGTGAGTGCAGAGAGTGCAATGGCACCAATGGGGATGCACTTCAGTGAGTCCAGAGAGTGCACTGGCACCACTGGGGATGCAGTGCAGTGAGTCCAGAGATTGCACTGGCACCACTGGGGATGCAGTGCTGTGACTCCAGAGAGCGCACTGGCACCACTGGGGATGCAGTGCAGTGAGTCCAGAGAGTGCACTGGCACCACTGGGGATGCACTGCAGTGAGTCCAGAGAGTGCACTGGCACCACTGGGGATGCACTGCAGTGAGTCCATAGATTGCACTGGCACCACTGGGGATGCACTGCAGTGAGTCCAGAGAGTGCACTGGCACCACTGGGGATGCACTGCAGTGAGCCCAGAGAGTGCACTGGCACCACTGGGGATGCAGTGCAGTGAGTCCAGAGAGTGCACTGGCCGCACTGTGGATGCAGTGCAGTGAGTCCAGAGAGTGCACTGGCACCACTGGGGATGCACTGCAGTGAGTCCAGAGAGCGCACTGGCACCACTGGGGATGCACTGCAGTGAGTCCAGAGAGTGCACTAGCACCACTGGGGAATGCAGTGCAGTGAGTCCAGTGAGTACACTGGCACCACTGGGGATGCAGTGCAGTGAGTCAAGAGAGTGCACTGGCACCACTGGGGATGCAGTGCAGTGAGCCCAGAGAGTGCACTGGCACCACTGGGGATGCGGTGCCGGGAGTCCAGAGAGTGCTTTGGCACCACTGGGGATGCACTGCAGTTACCCCAGAGCGTGCACTGGCAACACTGGGGATGCAGTACAGTGAGTCCAGAGAGTGCACTGGCACCACTGGGGATGCACTGCAGTGAGTCCAGAGAGTGCACATGCACCAGTCAGGGTGCAGTGCGGTGAGTCCAGAGAATGCACTGGCACCAATGGGGATGCAGTGCAGTGAGTCCAGAGAGCGCACTGGCTCCACTGGGGATGCAGTGCAGTCAGTCCTGTGAGTGTACTGGCACCACTGGGGATGCAGTGCAGTGAGTCCAGAGAGTGCACTGGCACCACTGGGGATGCACTTCAGTGAGTCCAGAGAGTGCACTGGCAGCACTGGGGATGCAGTGCAGTGAGTCCAGAGAGTGCACTGGCACCAACGGGGATGCACTGCAGTGAGTCCAGAGAGTGCACTGGCACCACTGGGGATGCAGTGCAGTGAGTCCAGAGAGTGTACTGGCACCACTGGGAATGCACTGCAGTGACTCCAGAGAGTGCACTGGCACCACTGGGGATGCGGTGCAGTGAGTCCAGAGAGTGCACTGGCACCACTGGGGATGCAGTGCAGTGAGTCCAGAGAGTGCACTGACACCACTGGGGATGCAGTGCAGTGAGTCCACAGAGTGCACTGGCACCACTGGGGATGCAGTGCAGTGAGTCCAGAGAGTGCACTGGCACCACTGGGGATGCAGTGTAGTGAGTGCAGAGAGTGCACTGTGAACACTGGGGATGCAGTACAGTGAGTCCAGAGAGTGCACTGGCACCACTGGGGATGCAGTGCAGTGAGTCCAGAGTGTGCACTGGCACCACTGGGGTTGCAGTGCAGTGAGTCCAGAGAGTGCACTGGCACCAGAGGGAATGCACTGCAGTGAGTCCAGTGAGTGCACTGGCACCACTGGGGATGCACTGCAGTGAGTCCAGAGAGTGCACTGGCACCACTGGGGATGCAGTGCAGTGAGTCCAGAGAGTGCACTGGCACCACTGGGGATGCACTGCAGTGAGTCCAGAGAGTGCACTGGCACCACTGGGGATGCACTGCAGTGAGTCCAGAGAGTGCACTGTCACCACTGGGGATGCAGTACAGTGAGTCCACAGAGTGCACTTGTACCAGTGGGGATGCAGTACAGTGAGTCCAGAGAGTGCAGTGGCACCACTGGGCATGCAGTGCAGTGAGTCCAGAGAGTGCACTGGCACCACTGGGGATGCACTTCAGTGACTCCAGAGAGTGCACTGGCACCACTGGGGATGCAGTGCAGTGAGTCCAAAGACTTCACTGGCAAAACTGGAGATGCAGTGCAGTGAGTCCAGAGAGTGCACTGGCACCACTGGGGATGCAGTGCAGTGAGTCCAGAGATTGCACTGGCACCACCGGGGCTGCAGTGCAGTGAGTCCAGAGAGTGCACTGGCACCACTGGGGATGCACTGCAGTGAGTCCAGAGAGTGCACTGGCACCACTGGTGATACAGTACAGTGAGTCCAGAGAGTGCACTGGCACCACTGGGGATGCACTGCAGTGAGTCCAGAGAGTGCACTGGCACCACTGGGGATGCACTACAGTGAGTCCAGAGATTGCACTGGCACCACTGGGGATGCAGTGCACTGAGTCCAGAGAGTGCACTGGCACCACTGGGGATGCAGTGCAGTGAATCCAGAGAGTGCACTGGCACAACTGGGGATGCACTGCAGTGAGTCCAGAGAGTGCACTGACACCACTGGAGATACAGTGCAGTGAGTCCAGAGAGTGCACTGGCACCACTGGGGATGCAGTGCAGTGAGTCCAGAGAGTGCTCTGGCACCACTGGGGATGCACTTCAGTGAGTCCAGAGAGTACACTTGCACCACTGGGGATGCAGTGCAGTGAGTCCAGAGAGTTCACTGGCACCACTGGGGATGCAGTCCAGTGAGTCCAGTGAGTGCACTGGCACCACTGGGGATGCAGTTCAGTGACTGCAGAGAGTACACTGGCACCACCGGGGATTCACTGCAGTGAGTCCAGAGAGTGCACTGGCACCACCTGTGATGCAGTGCAGTGAGTCCAGTGAGTGCACTGGCACCACTGGGGATGCAGTGCTGTGACTCCAGAGAGCGCACTGGCACCACTGGGGATGCAGTGCAGTGAGTCCAGAGAGTGCATTGGCACCACTGGAGATGCAGTACAGTGAGTCCAGTGAATGCACTGGAACCACTGGGGATGCAGTGCAGTGAGTCCAGAGAGTGCACTGGCACCACTGGGGATGCAGTACAGTGAGTCCAGTGAGTGCACTGGTACCACTGGGCCTGCAGTGCAGTGAGTCCAGAGAGTGCACTGGCACCACTGGGGATGCAGTGAAGTGAGTCCAGAGAGTGCACTGGCACCACCGATGATGCAGTACAGTGAGTCCAGTGAGTGCACTGGCACTACTGGGGATGTAGTGCAGTGACTCGAGAGAGTGCACTGGCACCACTGGGGATGCAGTGCAGTGAGTCCAGAGAGTGCACTGGCAGCAGTGGGGATGCAGTGCAGTTAGTCCAGAGAGTGCACTGGCACCACTGGGGATGCAGTGCAGTGAGTCCAGAGACTTCACTGGCACCACTGGGAATGCAGTGCAGTGAGTGCAGAGAGTGCACTGGCACCACTGGGGATGCACTGCAGTGAGTCCAGAGAGTGCACTGGCACCTTGGGGATGCACTGCAGTGAGTCCAGAGAGTGCACTGGCACCACTGGGGATGCACTACAGTGAGTCCAGAGATTGCACTGGCACCACTGGGGATGCACTGCAGTGAGTCCAGAGAGTGCACTGGCACCACTGGTGATGCAGTTTAGTGAGTCCAGAGAGTGCACTGGCACCACTGGGGATGCACTTCAGTGAGTCCAGAGAGTGTACTGACACCACTGGGGATGCGGTGCAGTGAGTCCAGAGAGTGCACTGGCACCACTGGGGATGCAGTGCAGTGAGTCCAGAGAGTGCACTGGCACCACTGGTGATGCAGTCCAGTGAGTCCAGTGAATGCACTGGCACCACTGGGGATGCTGTGCAGTGAGTGCAGAGAGTGCACTGGCACCACCTGTGATGCAGTACAGTGTGTCCAGTGAGTGCACTGGCACCACTGGGGATGCAGTGCTGTGACTCCGGAGAGCGCACTGGCACCACTGGGGATGCAGTGCAGTCAGTCCAGTGAGTGCACTGGCACCACTGGGGATGCAGTGCAGTGAGTGCAGAGAGTGCAATGGCACCAATGGGGATGCACTTCAGTGAGTCCAGAGAGTGCACTGGCACCACTGGGGATGCAGTGCAGTGAGTCCAGAGATTGCACTGGCACCACTGGGGATGCAGTGCTGTGACTCCAGAGAGCGCACTGGCACCACTGGGGATGCAGTGCAGTGAGTCCAGAGAGTGCACTGGCACCACTGGGGATGCACTGCAGTGAGTCCAGAGAGTGCACTGGCACCACTGGGGATGCACTGCAGTGAGTCCATAGATTGCACTGGCACCACTGGGGATGCAGTGCAGTGAGTCCAGAGAGTGCACTGGCACCACTGGGGATGCACTTCAGTGAGTTCAGAGAGTGCACTTGCACCACTGGGGATGGGTTTCAAGCCAACTGCATTAACCGCTCATGCTTCTTTCTTATGAGACGTTAGTAAACCAATTACATAGCCTTGTCAAGACTAAATCACAGGTAAAAATCCTGTACATCTCATGTGGCCAACCACTCCCAACTAGGATTCCAAGAACCAGGAGGTTCGGTGAAAATAGGGCTAGTGCTATTAGAGGGGTGATTATTAGGGTGAGCCCCAAGCTGTCTTTAATGGAGAAGTATGGGTGGAATGGGATTTTGTCGCAGTCTGATACGATTCCTAGTGGGTTATTTGAGCCTGATTCGTGTAGGAAGGTTAGGTGGACTAGGGTGATTCCTGCAATTAGGAAGGGCAGTAGGAAGTGGATGGCGAAGAATCGGGTTAAGGTTGGATTGTCTACTGAGAATCCTCCTCAGGCTCATTCTACTAGAGTTTGCCCAATGTACGGGATGGCTGAGAATAGGTTGGTGATTACGGTGGCCCCTCAGAATGACATTTGTCCTCATGGTAGGACATACCCTACGAAGGCAGTTGCTATTAGGGTGAGTAGGAGGATTACTCCTGTGTTTCAGGTTTCTTTGTATAGGTAGGAGCCGTAGTAGAGGCCTCGTCCGATGTGTAAGTAGATGCAGATAAAGAAGAGCGAAGCACCGTTGGTGTGGAGGTTGCGGATGAGCCATCCGTACTGGACGTCTCGGCATGTGTGAGCTACTGAGGAGAAGGCGAGTGAAGTGTCTGCGGTGTAGTGTATGGCTAGTAGCAGGCCTGTTAGGATTTGTGTGGCTAAGCAGATGGCTAGAAGGGAGCTGAAGTTTCATCAGGCAGAGATGTTGGAGGGGGCGGGTAGGTCGATTAGGGAGTTGTTGATTATTTTTAGTAGGGGATGGGATTTGCGGATGTTAGGGGCCATTAGTGAGTCTGTGTGTTATTAGGATTATTACCAGGATGGAGAGGGCGAAGGATCCTAGGTAGGCCTTAATTAGCCCTGTGTGTATTGAGGTTGCGGCTTTGCTTGCGGCTACTTGTAGTTCAGCAAGGCCCTCTGGCCCTATTTTTTTGAGTCAGGAGAGGTCGATCAAGTGTAGGGCAATGTTTTGTCCCTTTTCTAGTAGGTTTTTGGAGAAGAATCGGTGTACTAGGGGGTTGAAGTACCCTAATGCAGAGGAGAAGTTTATGAGGGGGTTTGGTTTGGGGTGAGTGAGGGTGTGTGTTATGTTCGATAGTTCTAGGGCTAGGATGATTCCTAGGATTGTTATGAGGATGGCAGCGGTTTTGGTGATAAGGGGTATGGTTATTGGGGGGGTTTTGGTTGGTGTGATGAAAGAGGTAATGATTATTCCTGCTGTAATGCTGCCTAGGGCGAGTCGGGTTAGGGGGGCGGTGATTAGTGGGTTGTTTTCGTTTATTGATACTATTGGGGGGATTCGGGTTTGTCCAGCTTGGACTAGGATGGTTATGCGGATGCTGTAGGTTGCGGTGAATGCTGTGGCTATAAGGGTTAGGAGTAGGGCTCAAGTATTTAGGTATGATGTGTTTAAGCTTTCGATGATGAGGTCTTTTGAGTAGAATCCGGCTAGGAATGGGGTTCCTATCAGCGCCAGGTTTCCGATGGTTAGGCAGGAAGTAGTGACTGGGAGTATTTTCTGTAGGCCTCCTATCTTTCGGATATCTTGTTCTCCGTTTAGGTTGTGGATGATAGACCCTGAGCATAGGAATAGTATGGCTTTAAAGAAGGCATGGGTTGAGATGTGTAGGAAGGCTAGTTGTGGGAGGTTTAGTCCGATAGTGACTATTATTAGTCCTAGTTGGCTGGATGTTGAGAAAGCAATGATTTTTTTGATGTCATTTTGGGTTAGGGCGCATGTGGCAGCGAATAGGGTTGATAGAGCACCTAGGCATAGGCAGGCAGTTAGGGCTGTCTGGTTGGTGGCTAGCAGGGGGTGCATGCGGATGAGCAGGAAGATTCCGGCTACTACTATGGTACTGGAGTGCAGTAGGGCTGATACTGGGGTGGGGCCTTCTATTGCTGCGGGCAGTCATGGGTGGAGTCCAAATTGGGCGGATTTTCCTGCGGCTGCGAGGATTAATCCTATGAGGGGGAGGATTGGGGTTTGGTGGGGGTGTACGGCTTGTTGGATCTCTCAGGTGTTGAATGTTGAAGCTAGTCATGCTATGCTCAGGATCAGTCCGACGTCTCCGATTCGGTTGTAGATTACGGCTTGTAGGGCGGCGGTGTTGGCATCTGCTCGGCCTTGTCATCAGCCGATGAGAAGGAAGGACATGATTCGTACTCCTTCCCAGCCTACGAATAGGAGGAATATGTTGTTTGCGGTTGTTAGGAGGAGTATGGCGACTAGGAATGTCAGTAGGTAGGTGAAAAATTTTGTTACGTATGGCTCTGAGGCCATGTATCATATGGCGAATTGTAGGATTGATCATGTTACAAATAGGGCGATTGGAAGAAATGTTATTGAGTATTGGTCTATTTTTAGGCTCAGGGGGATTTTAAAGTTTATAATGAATTTTCACTCCCAGTGGCAGGTGACAGATTCTACTCCCGAGTAGATGAATGCGGTTGTAGGGGCTAGGCTAATTAGGAATGCGGTTTTAACAGCGCGGGTGGTGGCTTGTGGGGTGTTTTTAAAGTTTTTAAATAGAAATGGCAGGATGATTGGGGTTAGGAGGATTGTCAGCGTGAGTAGTGTGAGGGAGTTGATTAGTAGTGTGGGGTTCACTACTTTTACTTGGATTTGCACCAAGATGGGTGGTTCCTAAGACCAGTGGATTGCTGTTATCCTTTAAAAGTAAGGGGGCTGAGGTTTTAGGCTCAGATGTAAGAGTTAGCAGCTCTTGTTGGTTAAACCCTCCCCTCGGCAGGTAAGAAGGTTTGAACTTCTATTCTTAGAATCACAGTCTAATGTTTGGTTTAAACTATACTTGCATGAGGGGATTCCGGAGATCAGTTCGGGTTTGAGGATTAGGAGGAATATTGGGATAATGTGGAGTGTTATGAGCAGGTGTTCTCGCGTGGTTGAGTTTTGCATAGATGTGATGTGGGAGGGGATTGAGCCTCGTTGGGTCATTAGTAGTATGAATAAGGTGTAGGAGGCGGTTAGTAGGGTTGCGATTCCTGTTAGGATGATCGTGAAGGCAGATCAGTTGAATAAGGTGATTATAATGGTTAGCTCTGCTATGAGGTTTGTTGTTGGGGGTAAGGCTATGTTTGTTAGATTGGCCAGCAATCATCAGGTAGCTATGAGTGGTAGGAGAGGTTGTAGGCCTCGTGTGAGTAGTAGAATTCGGCTGTGCGTACGTTCATAGTTTGTGTTGGCTAGGCAGAATAGTATGGAGGAAGTTAGTCCATGGGAAATTATTAGGATCATTGCCCCTGAGAATGATCAGTGGGTTTGGATTATTCCTGCGGCGATAACTAGGCCTATGTGGCTAACGGATGAATAAGCGATTAGTGATTTTAGGTCTGTCTGTCGTAGGCAGATTGAGCTAGTCATTAGGGCGCCTCATAGGGCCAGGGTTAGGAAGGGGTAGTGCAGGAGGTTGGACAGTGGGCCCATAAATAGAGTGACTCGTATAATTCCGTATCCTCCTAGCTTTAGTAGTAGGGCGGCGAGGAGTATTGAGCCTGCGATGGGTGCTTCTACGTGGGCTTTTGGCAGTCAGAGGTGTAGGCCGTATAGTGGGGCTTTTACTATGAATGCTATGAGCAGTGCTAGACCTGATAGTATTCCTGTCCATGAGGTGGATAGGGTTGGGTGGGTTAGTTGTAGGGTTGGCAGGTGCAGGGTGCCAATTTTCACGTATAGGTGTATGATTGTGATTAGCAGGGGTAGAGAGCTTACTGGCGTGTAGAATAGCAGGTAGATGCCAGCGCTTAGGCGTTCTGGTTGGTTCCCCCATCGGGTGATTAAGATTAGGGTGGGAATGAGGGTTGCTTCAAATGAGATGTAAAATAGTGCTAGTTCTGTGGTGGAAAAGGCTAGTAGGATGAATGGCTGGACTGCGACTAAGGTTGAGATAAAGATTCGTTTGCGTTGTAGGGGTTCTTGTTGCAGGTGGTTTTGGCTTGCTATGATTATGAGTGGGAGTAGTCAGCAGGATAGTACTAGGAGGGGGGATGAGATTTGGTCAATTCCTGTTCAGTTGGATAAAAATTTGTAGGGGTAGTAGGTTGGGATTAATCACTGTAGGCTTAGGGCAGCGATTAGGAGGCTGTATAAGGTGGTGTTAGTCCATAGAAATTTTGGTGGAGACAGCAGGGCTGTTGGAAGAAGTATGATTGTGGGTAGGATGATTTTTAGCATTGCAGGAGGTTTAGGTTGTGTAGATGGTCGGAGCCATGTGTGCGGGTGGAGGCTACTAGGATGGCCAGGCCTGTGCCCGCCTCACACGCTGAGAAGGTTAGCATGAGAATTGGTACCATGGTGAATGAGGAGACTTGGTTTTCGATGGATCATATTGATAGGCCTACGAATATCGATAATATTATGCTTTCAAGGCATAGTAGGGCGGATACTAGGTGGGTTCGGTGGAAGGCTAGTCCTAGTCCGCTGAAAATGAAGGCTGAGTAGAAGCTTAAATGTAGGGGCGACATAAGAAAGTTACAGGGTTGGCTGTAATCTGCTGGGTCGAAACCAGCTATCTTTTTGGTTAGACTAACTTTCTGTTATTCTGCTCATTCTAGGCCCCCTTGAATTCACTCGTAGGCCAGTCTGAGTGTTAGGAGAAGGAGGATCACTACAGTTCAGGTGAGGGTCATTAGGGGGGATTGGAGTTGGACGGCTCATGGCAGGGGGAGTAGGAGGGCGATTTCTAGGTCGAATAGGACGAACAGGATGGCTACTGAGGAAGAATCGGACTGAGAATGGTAATCGAGCAGATCCAAGTGGGTCGAATCCACATTTGTACGGTGAGAGTTTCTCTGAGTCGGGGTTTATTTGGGCGAGTCAGAAGTTTAATGCGGTTAGGGCGGCGCTTAGGATTGATGATAGGGCGAATATGAACATGAGTGCGTTCATTGCTCTCCTCTGGGTTTATACCAGATTCTAGAGATTGGAAGTCAATTGTAATTAATATACTAGAAGAGCAAGATCCTCATCAGTAGATGGTTATGTAGAGGAATAGTCAGATGACGTCTACGAAGTGAAGTATCAGGCTGCTGCCTCGAATCCGAAGTGGTGGTCTGATGTAAAGTGGAACTTGATCAGTCGGAAGAGGCAGACGGTCAGGAAGGAGGATCCGATGATTACGTGGAGTCCGTGGAATCCAGTGGCAACGAAGAAGGTAGATCCGTAGACGCTATCGGCGATTGAGAATGGGGCTTCGTGGTATTCTATTGCTTGTAGGGCTGTGAAGTAGAATCCCAGGAGGATCGTTAGGGTTAGGGCGTGGATGGCGTGTTTTCGGTTTCCTTCTGTGATGCTGTGATGGGCTCACGTTACGGTAACGCCTGAGGCTAGTAGGATGGCTGTGTTTAGTAGGGGGACTTCTATCGGGTTGAGTGGTTTAATTCCTGTTGGGGGTCATTGGCCTCCTAGTTCTGGGGTTGGGGCCAGGCTCGAGTGGAAGAACGCTCAGAAGAACCCTAAGAAGAAGAATGCTTCGGATGTGATGAAAAGGATTATGCCGTATCGTAGGCCTTTTTGGACTGTGGGAGTGTGATGGCCTTGGAAGGTGCTTTCTCGTACAATGTCTCGTCATCATTGGAGTATTACTAGGAGTATTGAGATGAGGCCTAGGGTTAGTAGTATGGATGAGTTGTAGTGGAATCACATGATTAATCCTGAGGTTGTGAGTAGGGCGGCGGCTGCCCCGAAGATTGGTCAAGGGCTTGGGTCAACTATGTGGTATGAGTGTGCTTGGTGTGCCATTAGATGTTTTCTTGTAAGTATAGGCTTAGAAGGAGCACGAAGACGTAGGCCTGGATTATGGCTACTGCTACTTCTAGGATGGTTAGGAGTAGTAGGATGATTATTGTTAGGATGGATACTGCAGGAAGGGTGGGTATTAATGCAATGGAGGCTGTAGAGATGAGTTGGATGAGTAAGTGTCCTGCTGTAAGGTTGGCTGTAAGGCGGACTCCGAGGGCTAGGGGGCGGATTAGTAGGCTGGTTGTTTCGATCAGGATTAGTGCGGGGATTAGGGGTGTAGGGGTACCTTCGGGTAATAGGTGGGCTAAAGAGGCTGATGGTTGGTTTCGTAGGCCTGTTAGTAGTGTGGCGAGCCATAGTGGGAAGGCTAGGGCTATGTTCATAGATAGTTGGGTGGTTGGGGTGAATGTATATGGAAGGAGGCCTAGAAGGTTGATTGTAAGAAGTATGATTATTAGGGATGTAAATATTATGGCTCATTTGTGGCCATTTTTGTTGAGTGGGACTATTAGTTGTTTTGTGATTAGGTGAAGGAGTCATGTTTGGATAGTAGAAAGGCGGTTGTTGATTCATGGGTTGTTTGGGGACGGGAATAGTAGGGCTGGGAAGAGTAGGGATAGTAGGATTAAGGGGATGCCAAATAGATTGGGGCTGGAAAATTGGTCAAAGAAGCTTAGGTTCATGGTCAGGATCATGGTGTGGGTTTGGTAGTGAGGGAGGTCTTATTTGATGGGGGGTTGGTTGTGGTGAAGGCTAGTAGTTTTGGTTGGATGAGGAGTGCTAGGGTTAATCAGGTTATAATTATGATTGAAAATCATGGTGCGGGGTTAAGCTGTGGCATATCATTAAGGAGGGGGAAGTCCCTCTTTGGCTAGCTTAAAAGGCTAGTGCTGTTGCATAGCTTCTTAATGATTAGGATGATGATAGAAGGGACGATCAGGCCTCGAAATGTGGGAGTGGGGTTGATTCTACTACAATGGGTATGTAGCTGTGATTAGCCCCGCAAATTTCTGAGCATTGTCCGTAAAAAGTCCCAGGCCGGGTGGTAATGAATGAAGTTTGGTTTAGTCGGCCTGGGATTGCGTCTGTTTTAACTCCGAGCGTTGGGACTGCTCAGGAGTGGAGTACGTCTCCTGCAGTAATGATCACGCGGATGGGGGATTCTATTGGGATAACTACGCGGTGGTCAACTTCTAGCAGTCGGAAGTGGCCGTTGGGTAAGTCTGGGGTGGGCACTATGTAGGAGTCGAATGATAGGTCTTTGAAGTCTGTGTATTCGTAGCTTCAGTATCATTGGTGGCCGATGGCTTTTAGGGTGAGGTCTGGTTCGTCGATTTTGTCCATTATGTAGAGGATTTGTAGGGATGGGAGGGCGAGGAGTACCAGGACGATAGCAGGTAGGATTGTCCAGATCAGCTCTACTTCTTGGGCGTCTACAGCATTGGACGAGAGTTTTTCTGTTAGTATGTGGGCTAAAAGGTAGAGAACTAGGCTGCAGATAGCTAGGGCAACGATTAGGGCGTGGTCGTGGAATTCAACGAGTTCTTCTATGATGGGTGATGAGGCGTCTTGGAATCCTAGTTGGGAGTGGTTGGCCACATGAGATGTACAGGATTTTTACCTGTGATTTAGTCTTGACAAGGCTATGTAATTGGTTTACTAACGTCTCATAAGAAAGAAGCATGAGCGGTTAATGCAGTTGGCTTGAAACCAGCATGTGAGGGTTCGATTCCTTCCTTTCTTGTACTTGGACGAAGGCCGGTTCCTCGAAAGTATGGTATGGGGGAGGGCAGCCGTGGATTCATTCAACGTTTGTGGTAGTTAGTTCTGGTTGTAGGACTTTTCGTTTGGCCGGAAAGGCTTCTCAGATGATGAATATTAGTATGATTACGGCTACTATTGAGATTAGGGAGCCGATGGAGGAAATGGTGTTTCATAGTGTGTAGGCGTCGGGATAGTCCGAGTATCGTCGGGGTATTCCTGCTAGGCCTAGGAAGTGCTGGGGGAAGAACGTTAGGTTTACTCCTGTAAATATTACCCCGAAGTGGGCTTTTGCTCATGTTTGGTGTAGGGTAAACCCAGTGAGTAGTGGGAATCAGTGAGTAAATCCTGCTAGAGGCCATCCTAGTATAGGTAGAAGGTAAGTAAGGCCAATTTGGGGCTGTAAACTAGGATGATGGCGATTCAGCCTAAGTGGGAGATGGACGAGAAGGCTAGGATTTTGCGTGTTTGTGTTTGGTTCAGTCCTATTCAGCCTCCTAGTGCTGTTGAGGCTAGGGCCATGGCGGTGAGTAGAGCTGGGTCGAGGGATTTGGATGTTAGTAGGAGCAGGGTTAGTGGGGGGAATTTTATGAGGGTCGAGAGTAGCAGGGCTGTTATTAGTGGCGATCCTTGTAGTACTTCTGGGAATCAGAAGTGAAATGGCACTAGGCCCAGTTTAATAGCGATTGCTGCTGTCAGTAGTAGACAGGAGGTTGGGTGGTTTATTTGTGTGATGTCTCATTGGCCAGTGACTCAGGCATTGGTTATGCTAGAGAATAGGACCAGGGCGGAAGCAGCTGCTTGGGTTAGGAAGTATTTCGTTGCGGCTTCTACTGCTCGTGGGTGGTGGGATTTGGCAATTAGGGGAATGATGGCTAGTGCGTTGATCTCCAGTCCTGTCCAGGCCAGAACTCAGTGGTTGCTGGAAATTGTGATTGTGGTGCCCAAGATGAGGCTGAAGGTTATGATTGGGGTCGCGTAAGGGTTCATTAGTAGAGGAGGGGGTTAAACCATCATTTTCGGGGTATGGGCCCGATAGCTTGATTAGCTGACTCTACTAGAAAATAATATAAGGGAAGTATGGAGAATTTTGATTTCTCTTGTGTGGGTTCAATTCCTACTTTTCTAAGGTCAACAGGAAATGAGAGGGCTGTTATACCTCTATGTTCACTTTATCATAGTGACCCTTTGTAGTTCAGGCACATTTCCTTATGTAAGGAGGTAGGCCTGCATAGCAGATAGGTATGCTGATGTGTCAGAGGCACAGAGCTAGTGTGAGGGGTAGGAAGTTTTTTCATAGTAGGTGCATTAGTTGGTCATATCGGAATCGTGGGTATGAAGCTCGGACCCATAAGAAACCAGAAGATAGTAGGAGGACTTTTGTGGCTAGGATGACAGGGAATAGTTCTGTGGGTGGCCCTAGGGCGCTTGGGTTTAGGAATATGATGGCTGTAAGTGTATTTATTAGCATAATGTTCGCATATTCAGCTAGGAAGAATAAGGCGAAGGGTCCTGCGGCGTATTCAACGTTAAACCCTGAGACTAGCTCAGATTCACCCTCTGTGAGGTCAAAAGGAGCTCGGTTTGTCTCTGCTAGGGTGGATACGTATCATATTATTGCTAGGGGTCATGAGGAGAAAATGAAGTATAGAGGCTCCTGTGCGACGGCAAAGGAGCTGAGTGTGTAGCTTCCGCTTAGTATGATTATTGATAGCAGGATTATGGCCAGTGTCACTTCGTATGAAATGGTCTGTGCTACTGCCCGTAGGGCTCCGATTAGTGCGTATTTTGAGTTCGAGGCTCAGCCTGATCATAGGACTGAGTAGACGGCTAGGCTTGACATGGCTATTAGGAAGAGAACTCCGAGGTTTAGATCTGCTAGGGGAAATGGGAGTGGTAGTGGTGCTCAAGTGGTGAGGGCTAGGACAAGGGCTAGTATTGGTATCAGAATGAATAGAAGTGGGGAAGAGGTAGAGGGTCGGATGGGCTCTTTGGTAAATAGTTTCAGTCCGTCCGCAAATGGTTGAAGTAGGCCAAAAGGCCCGACAACGTTAGGGCCTTTGCGGGATTGTATGTAGCTTAGGATTTTCCGTTCTACTAGGGTTAGGAAGGCTACGGCAATCAGGATTGGGATGATGTATAGGAGGGATATAATGAGGCAGCTTAGTGTTGTTATTTGAATCATGGGTGAAGCTAGGGAGAGGATTTGAACCTCTGGGGAAAGGGCTTAAGCCTTCTGCACTTGCCGGGCTCTGCCACTCTAGCTGGTCCTTTTCTAGGATTGAAAGTGGTGGGGGAAGGCCCTCTTCACGGTTTAGTTGGTTTCACTGCTTAGAGGGGGGGGGGCGTGCTTGTGGTATTGGCCCCACTTTCCCGGTCCTTTCGTACTGGGGAGAGTGTGTCATAGATAGAAACCGACCTGGATTGCTCCGGTCTGAACTCAGATCACGTAGGACTGTTAATCGTTGAACAAACGAACCCTTAATAGCGGCTGCACCATTAGGATGTCCTGATCCAACATCGAGGTCGTAAACCCCCCTGTCGATATGGGCTCTTGAGGGGGATTGCGCTGTTATCCCTGGGGTAGCTTGGTCCATTAATCAATTATATTGGGTCTGGTCACTGTTAGCACTTTGAGGGGTAGCTCTAGGTAAAGAGGTATGGTCTTGTTTTCGGAGGATTTGTTCTCCTCCAAGGTCGCCCCAACCGAAAAATATCGACCAGGCTCTGCGATGGTAGTGGCCCCAGTGGGGTTGATTGAGGATTCGCGGTGGTCGTTGATTTTTAAGTTCCACAGGGTCTTCTCGTCTTATGTTCACATCCCCGCTTTTGCACGGGGAGATCAATTTCACTGATTATCTGTGAGAGACAGTTAAGACCTCGTTTAGCCATTCATACAAGTCTCGATTTATGGGACAATTGATTGCGCTACCTTTGCACGGTTAGGATACCGCGGCCGTTAAACCTAAGTCACCGGGCAGGCATCACCTTCAATACTTGTTTAATTTGCTGAAGGCTATGTTTTTGGTAAACAGTCGGGCCTTATTAATTTGCCGAGTTCCTTTCACAGATTTTAATCGCTCTTATAGGCGCTCCTGAGTCGGGTTAACAGGGTTAGTTAATACGTGGTCTTGTAGGGGTTTTTGTATCTGTCTAGGTCTGTTAATAATGTTTCTATGTAAGCTTGCGCCGTTAGAGGGGTGTGGCCCTGAGTTACTTATTTTAGCATTAATTCTCCTATATTCATAGGTTGACCTGTTTGTGATAAGGGAATCATCTTATTTTGGTATTTTTAGGTGGTGGAGCTTTGACGCACTCTTTTTTGATGGCTGCTTTAGGGCCCACGGTAGGATCAGTAGTAAGAATTATCCGCTAGTCGAGGTTGTGTCCTTTTTTAATGGAGCTGTCCCTCCATTAAATAGCTCTTAATCATCTCATTAGGGTTCAGGATGTCCGGTAGGGAGGATTAAGGGGGAACTTAGATTCGTTTCACAGGTAACCAGCTATCACCCAGCTCGGTTGGCTTTTCACCTCTACTGACAAGTCATCCCACTCTTTTGCAACAGAGACGGGTTCGCTCTCTTTAACTGCTTGAAAGTAGCTCGCTTGGGTTTCGGGGGGGCAAACTTTAGTTCACTTTGCTTGGTTGTTCTCGCTAAACCATGATGCAAAAGGTACAAGGGTTGATCTTTGCTGTCTGTCGCTTTGATTGTTTCACTGCTATTTCATCTTTCCCTTACGGTACTGGGGTCTCTATCGCGTCTAAGTGTCTTTTCTATCGCCTATACTAAGACTGTAAAATGCTTTAGTTTAATTAGTTTAGTAAATTCTTTAGTTTTGGTGTACTATTTGTGTGGTTGAGCTAGAGGGGGGGCTTCAAGACGATCCGGTCTAGTAGATATCTTTCAGGTGTAAGCTGAGTGCTTTGGTGTTATAGCTACGTCTTGATATTCTAAGTACACCTTCCGGTACACTTACCTTGTTACGACTTACCTCATCTTCAGCGTATTTATGGTATTAGTTATGTGGGATGTGGCTTTTGAGGAGGGTGACGGGCGGTATGTACGTGCCCCAGGGCCGGCTTAAAGTAGGCTCTATTGTCCCACTTTACTGCTAAATCCGCCTTCCAGAAGTGGTTTCACGCTTCTTTCCGTGTGCCCTATGAATAGGGAATGTAGCCCATTTCTTCCACTCCATAGGCTATACCTTGACCTGTCTTATTAGCGGGGTGCTATTGTGTCCACTGTTGTGCTCTCATTCGAGGTGGGCTGGCGACGGCGGTATGTAGGCTGTGTTGGCAAGGGGTGGTTGGGTTAATCGGGGATTATCGATTGTAGAACAGGCTCCTCTAGGTGGGTTTGGGGCACCGCCAAGTCCTTAGAGTTTTAAGCGTTTGTGCTCGTAGTTCTCTGGCGGATACTTCGGTAAAGTAAGTATCAAGATTTAGGGCCAGGCATAGTGGGGTATCTAATCCCAGTTTGGGCCCTGGCTTTCGTGGGTTTAAATCAGTCGTTAGTTCCTAAGATCATCTTAATGGTGTGTTTAGGTGCATCTTGGGCTTATGACAGCTCAGTTGCATTTTGATCTTAGTTAGCTAGGATAGGCATTTTACCACTCTTTACGCCGTGTCAATAGGACGGTTGATTTGGGTTTCTTGTATGACCGCGGTGGCTGGCACAAGATTTACCAACCCTTGAAGTTAGGCTGTTGCTATAACTAAGTCAAGTTTGCACTCATTGCTTAATGTTAATTACTGCTGAATACCCGTGGGGGCGTGGCTTAGCGAGGCGTCTTGGGCTACTACTTGGGTGTGCCTGATACCCGCTCCTCAAGGCCTGTATGGGGGTAGGTGGTCGAGGGCGTTTACACTGGGGCGCGGATACTTGCATGTATATATTTAGCAAAAACCAACCGTAAGGTTAGGACTAAGTCTTTTGTCCGCAGGCATGTTTTATGCCATCTTGGCAACTTCAGTGCCATGCTTTGTGTTAAGCTATGTGGACGGGGGTGTGGTTAGCTGATAGTTGAGTGGTGAGTGAGAGTGAAGTATATGAAATTATTGCTTGTGTTTACTATTTTTAGTACTGGAGTTTCTCTAATAAGTTTAAGTTATTTTGTATGTGTTTGTGTGTATATGTACATCGTTCCGATGATGTCATGGAAGGGATGATTAATGGAGTTTTAGAGGTAGTTTGCTGGGATTGGGCGATGAAGGTTTATGCTACATGGTGGTTAGCGAAAGTTTACTGGTTTAGTTTGTGAAGCGCAGGGGTTGCGCTTAATGATTTGTTGTTTTGTGCTATGTCCAACGAGCATTCATCCAATAGCCCCATTTAACCCGGAGGGTGGAGGTAACATTAACTGAATGTGGTCAAAGTGCATCAGTGTCAGGATGATTCCCCATATACGCCAACCGTCTCATCGAGGGACCCTTGAAATATAGGATAGGCCGTGAGGCAGGTGTGTCCAGGCTTAGATTGTGGGACCCCCGAGATCACTGGGAATAGCCACCTGTGAGGTAACCCCGGAAAAAATAAGAGGAACCAGAGGCGCCAAAAAGCTGGAACATGCCGCGATTACGCATTGAGAAGGTGAAAGTACTCACAGATGCCACTTTGAAGGGCAAGGAGGGGTGAGTGAACCCAATGGATGGCCCTGACCGAGGAACCAGAGGCGCAAAAATGTGAGGAGGGCGAGGGGTTTAGGGGGAACGTATGGGCCTGAAGCTAGTCATACCGGACATTATGTGCAACGGGTTGCTGATTTCACGTGAGGAGTACGATTAATAAATCCGTCTGATACGAACTGCATGAGATATGTGGTGGAGAGTTGTTGTTGGAGCATGTCCTGTGAGCATTCATTAAAATGGGGTCTTGTTATGCGCTTGAGTGGAGTTGTATTGGGTGTTGTGGGGTATGGTCCTAGAACATTCATGCCGGGTGGTTTGGTAGGAGTGTGTTTAAGGGTTTAATGGCCGTGTACATGTATGGGTTTAGCACCTGCTTATAAGATAGTCCGTATATAATGTATATTACTGGTACTATAGTATGTATGTATATGGGGTATATAAATTTATGCACGAATATGCATAACCAAATACCCCCGCCTCGGGGGGGGAGGGGGGGGGGGTTAAGCATAATGGCATAGATGGGGTAGAATTATTGGGGGCTTGCGGTTAGTTCCTGTAGTTGAGAACAATGGCGGCTTTTCGAGCCGCAGGCCTCGGGTAGTGTCCGGGCAGGAATAATGACTTATTTTATGTTTTTTTTAGGGATTTGCTTTGCGGTGGGTGTTTTGGGTGTGGCGTCGAATCCTTCGCCGTATTATGGGGTTGTTGGTTTGGTGTTAGCGTCTGTGGCGGGGTGCGGGTGGTTGCTGGGCCTTGGGGTTTCGTTCGTGGCTTTAGTGCTGTTTATGGTGTATTTGGGGGGTATGCTGGTGGTGTTTGTTTATTCAGTAGCTTTAGCAGCGGAGCCTTTCCCTGGGGCTTGGGGGGATTGACGGGTGATTGGATGTGCAGTAGCGTTTGTGGCAATTGTTTTTGGGGGGTTGGTGTTTGGGGGGTTTATGGGGGCTTGGAAGTTCGGGGTTTCTACTGTGAATAATGTTGGGGTGTTTGTTGTTCGGTCGGATTTTAGTGGAGTTTCCATGTTTTATTCACATGGGGCAGGGATGTTTTTAGTGGTGGGTTGGGGGCTGTTGTTGACTTTGTTTGTTGTATTGGAGCTTGTGCGGGGGTTGTCGCGGGGTGCTATTCGGGCGGTTTAGGGGTTAGGGTCAGAGAATAGTTTATTGAAAATGCCAGCTTTGGGAGCTGGAGATAAAGGTTTGAGTCCTTTTTTTCTGAGTTTGGGGTACTCTAAGAAGTGGTAAGTCTTCAATCTTTGGTTTACAAGACCAATGTTTTTATAAACTATTAGAGTATTTAGCAGTTGAGTATTTTGTTTTCTAGGGCGCTTGCGGCGGGAAGGAGAAATAGGAGGATAGTGAAGTAGGCGATTGAAGCGAGTTGGCCGATGATGATGAATGGGTGTTCGACGGGTTGGCTTCCTACTCATGTTAGGACGAGGAGGTCGGCGACTAGTACTCAGAATAGGAGCTGGGAGAGTGGTCGGAATGTTATTGCTCGTTGTTTTGATTTGTGCAGGAATGGGATTAGGAATAGGATCAGTACGGAGGCGGCCAGTGCTAATACGCCTCCTAGTTTATTTGGGATTGAACGTAGGATGGCGTAGGCGAATAGGAAGTATCATTCTGGCTTGATGTGTGGTGGGGTTACTAGCGGGTTTGCTGGGGTGAAGTTTTCTGGGTCTCCCAGGAGGTTAACCGCTCATGCTTCTTTCTTATGAGACGTTAGTAAACCAATTACATAGCCTTGTCAAGACTAAATCACAGGTAAAAATCCTGTACATCTCATGTGGCCAACCACTCCCAACTAGGATTCCAAGACGCCTCATCACCCATCATAGAAGAACTCGTTGAATTCCACGACCACGCCCTAATCGTTGCCCTAGCTATCTGCAGCCTAGTTCTCTACCTTTTAGCCCACATACTAACAGAAAAACTCTCGTCCAATGCTGTAGACGCCCAAGAAGTAGAGCTGATCTGGACAATCTTACCTGCTATCGTCCTGGTACTCCTCGCCCTCCCATCCCTACAAATCCTCTACATAATGGACGAAATCGACGAACCAGACCTCACCCTAAAAGCCATCGGCCACCAATGATACTGAAGCTACGAATACACAGACTTCAAAGACCTATCATTCGACTCCTACATAGTGCCCACCCCAGACTTACCCAACGGCCACTTCCGACTGCTAGAAGTTGACCACCGCGTAGTTATCCCAATAGAATCCCCCATCCGCGTGATCATTACTGCAGGAGACGTACTCCACTCCTGAGCAGTCCCAACGCTCGGAGTTAAAACAGACGCAATCCCAGGCCGACTAAACCAAACTTCATTCATTACCACCCGGCCTGGGACTTTTTACGGACAATGCTCAGAAATTTGCGGGGCTAATCACAGCTACATACCCATTGTAGTAGAATCAACCCCACTCCCACATTTCGAGGCCTGATCGTCCCTTCTATCATCATCCTAATCATTAAGAAGCTATGCAACAGCACTAGCCTTTTAAGCTAGCCAAAGAGGGACTTCCCCCTCCTTAATGATATGCCACAGCTTAACCCCGCACCATGATTTTCAATCATAATTATAACCTGATTAACCCTAGCACTCCTCATCCAACCAAAACTACTAGCCTTCACCACAACCAACCCCCCATCAAATAAGACCTCCCTCACTACCAAACCCACACCATGATCCTGACCATGAACCTAAGCTTCTTTGACCAATTTTCCAGCCCCAATCTATTTGGCATCCCCTTAATCCTACTATCCCTACTCTTCCCAGCCCTACTATTCCCGTCCCCAAACAACCGATGAATCAACAACCGCCTTTCTACTATCCAAACATGACTCCTTCACCTAATCACAAAACAACTAATAGTCCCACTCAACAAAAATGGCCACAAATGAGCCATAATATTTACATCCCTAATAATCATACTTCTTACAATCAACCTTCTAGGCCTCCTTCCATATACATTCACCCCAACCACCCAACTATCTATGAACATAGCCCTAGCCTTCCCACTATGGCTCGCCACACTACTAACAGGCATGTTTAACCATGTACGTGCCCCAGGGCCGGCTTAAAGTAGGCTCTATTGTCCCACTTTACTGCTAAATCCGCCTTCCAGAAGTGGTTTCACGCTTCTTTCCGTGTGCCCTATGAATAGGGAATGTAGCCCATTTCTTCCACTCCATAGGCTATACCTTGACCTGTCTTATTAGCGGGGTGCTATTGTGTCCACTGTTGTGCTCTCATTCGAGGTGGGCTGGCGACGGCGGTATGTAGGCTGTGTTGGCAAGGGGTGGTTGGGTTAATCGGGGATTATCGATTGTAGAACAGGCTCCTCTAGGTGGGTTTGGGGCACCGCCAAGTCCTTAGAGTTTTAAGCGTTTGTGCTCGTAGTTCTCTGGCGGATACTTCGGTAAAGTAAGTATCAAGATTTAGGGCCAGGCATAGTGGGGTATCTAATCCCAGTTTGGGCCCTGGCTTTCGTGGGTTTAAATCAGTCGTTAGTTCCTAAGATCATCTTAATGGTGTGTTTAGGTGCATCTTGGGCTTATGACAGCTCAGTTGCATTTTGATCTTAGTTAGCTAGGATAGGCATTTTACCACTCTTTACGCCGTGTCAATAGGACGGTTGATTTGGGTTTCTTGTATGACCGCGGTGGCTGGCACAAGATTTACCAACCCTTGAAGTTAGGCTGTTGCTATAACTAAGTCAAGTTTGCACTCATTGCTTAATGTTAATTACTGCTGAATACCCGTGGGGGCGTGGCTTAGCGAGGCGTCTTGGGCTACTACTTGGGTGTGCCTGATACCCGCTCCTCAAGGCCTGTATGGGGGTAGGTGGTCGAGGGCGTTTACACTGGGGCGCGGATACTTGCATGTATATATTTAGCAAAAACCAACCGTAAGGTTAGGACTAAGTCTTTTGTCCGCAGGCATGTTTTATGCCATCTTGGCAACTTCAGTGCCATGCTTTGTGTTAAGCTATGTGGACGGGGGTGTGGTTAGCTGATAGTTGAGTGGTGAGTGAGAGTGAAGTATATGAAATTATTGCTTGTGTTTACTATTTTTAGTACTGGAGTTTCTCTAATAAGTTTAAGTTATTTTGTATGTGTTTGTGTGTATATGTACATCGTTCCGATGATGTCATGGAAGGGATGATTAATGGAGTTTTAGAGGTAGTTTGCTGGGATTGGGCGATGAAGGTTTATGCTACATGGTGGTTAGCGAAAGTTTACTGGTTTAGTTTGTGAAGCGCAGGGGTTGCGCTTAATGATTTGTTGTTTTGTGCTATGTCCAACGAGCATTCATCCATGCCTTCTTTAAAGCCATACTATTCCTATGCTCAGGGTCTATCATCCACAACCTAAACGGAGAACAAGATATCCGAAAGATAGGAGGCCTACAGAAAATACTCCCAGTCACTACTTCCTGCCTAACCATCGGAAACCTGGCGCTGATAGGAACCCCATTCCTAGCCGGATTCTACTCAAAAGACCTCATCATCGAAAGCTTAAACACATCATACCTAAATTCTTGAGCCCTACTCCTAACCCTTATAGCCACAGCATTCACCGCAACCTACAGCATCCGCATAACCATCCTAGTCCAAGCTGGACAAACCCGAATCCCCCCAATAGTATCAATAAACGAAAACAACCCACTAATCACCGCCCCCCTAACCCGACTCGCCCTAGGCAGCATTACAGCAGGAATAATCATTACCTCTTTCATCACACCAACCAAACGCCCCCCAATAACCATACCCCTTATCACCAAAACCGCTGCCATCCTCATAACAATCCTAGGAATCATCCTAGGCCCCTCATGTACAGGGCCACACCCCTCTAACGGCGCAAGCTTACATAGAAACATTATTAACAGACCTAGACAGATACAAAAACCCCTACAAGACCACGTATTAACTAACCCTGTTAACCCGACTCAGGAGCGCCTATAAGAGCGATTAAAATCTGTGAAAGGAACTCGGCAAATTAATAAGGCCCGACTGTTTACCAAAAACATAGCCTTCAGCAAATTAAACAAGTATTGAAGGTGATGCCTGCCCGGTGACTTAGGTTTAACGGCCGCGGTATCCTAACCGTGCAAAGGTAGCGCAATCAATTGTCCCATAAATCGAGACTTGTATGAATGGCTAAACGAGGTCTTAACTGTCTCTCACAGATAATCAGTGAAATTGATCTCCCCGTGCAAAAGCGGGGATGTGAACATAAGACGAGAAGACCCTGTGGAACTTAAAAATCAACGACCACCGCGAATCCTCAATCAACCCCACTGGGGCCACTACCATCGCAGAGCCTGGTCGATATTTTTCGGTTGGGGCGACCTTGGAGGAGAACAAATCCTCCAAAAACAAGACCATACCTCTTTACCTAGAGCTACCCCTCAAAGTGCTAACAGTGACCAGACCCAATATAATTGATTAATGGACCAAGCTACCCCAGGGATAACAGCGCAATCCCCCTCAAGAGCCCATATCGACAGGGGGGTTTACGACCTCGATGTTGGATCAGGACATCCTAATGGTGCAGCCGCTATTAAGGGTTCGTTTGTTCAACGATTAACAGTCCTACGTGATCTGAGTTCAGACCGGAGCAATCCACAGAGTGCACTGGCACCACTGGGGATGCACTGCAGTGAGTCCAGAGAGTGCACTGGCACCACTGGGGATGCACTTGAGTGAGTAAAGAGACTGCACTGGCACCACTGGGTTTGCACTGCAGTCAGTCCAGAGAGTGCACTGGCACCACTGGGGATGCAGTGCAGTGAGTCCAGAGAGTGCACTGGCACCTTGGGGATGCAGTGCAGTGAGTCCAGAGAGTGCACTGGAACCACTGGTGATGCACTGCAGTGAGTCCAGAGAGTGCACTGGCACCACTGGGGATGCACTCTAGTGAGTCCAGAGACTGCACAGGCACCACTGGGGATGCAGTGCAGTGAGTCCAGAGAGTGCACTGGCACCACTGGGGATGCAGTGCAGTGACTACAGAGAGTGCACTGGCACCACTGGGGATGCACTGCAGTGAGTCCAGAGAGTGCACTGGCACCATTGGGGATGCACTGCAGTGAGTCCAGAGAGTGCACTGGCACCACTGCGGATGCACTGCAGTGAGTGCAGAGAGTGCAGTGGCACCACTGGGGATGCAGTGCAGTGAGTCCACAGAGTGCACTGGCACCACTGCGGATGCAGTGCAGTGAGTCCACAGAGTGCCCTGGAACCATTGGGGATGCAGTGCAGTGAGTGCAGAGAGTGCACTGGCACCACTGCGGATGCACTGCAGTGAGTCCAGAGAGTGCACTGGCACCACTGGGGATGCAGTTCAGTGAGTCCAGAGAGTGCACTGGCACCACTGGGGACGCACTGCAGTGAGTCCAGAGAGTGCACTGGCACCACTGGGAATGCAGTGCAGTGACTACAGAGAGTGCACTGGCACCACTGGGGATGCAGTGCAGTGAGTCCAGAGAGTGCACAGGCACCAATAGGGATGCACTGCAGTGAGTCCAGAGAGTGCACTGGCACCAATGGGGATACACTGCAGTGAGTCCAGAGAGTGCACTGGCACCACTGGGGATGCAGTGCATGAGTGCAGAGAGTGCACTGGCACCACTGGGGATGCAGTGCAGTGACTCCAGAGAGTGCACTGGCACCGCTCTTGATGCAGTGCAGTGACAACATAGAGTGCACTGGCACCACTGGGGATGCAGTGCAGTGAGTCCAGAGAGTGCCCTGGCACCACAGGCGATAGACTGCAGTGAGTCCAGAGAGTGCACTGGCACCACTGGGGATGCACTGCAGTGAGTCCAGAGAGTGCAGTGGCACCACTGCGGATGCACTGCAGTGAGTCCAGAGAGTGCACTTGCAACACTGGGGATGCAGTGCAGGTAGTCCAGAGAGTGCACTGGCAACAATGGGGATGCAGTGCAGTGAGTGCAGAGAGTGCACTGGCACAACTGGGTATGCACTGCAGTGAGTCCAGACAGTGCACTGGCACCACTGGGGATGCACTGCAGTGAGTCCAGAGAGTGCACTGGCACCACTGGGGATGCAGTGCAGTGAGTCCAGAGAGTGCATTGGCACCACTGGGGATGCAGTGCAGTGAGTCCAGAGAGTGGACTGGCACCAGTGGGGATGGAGTGTAGTGAGTCCAGAGAGGGCACTGGCACCACTGGGGATGCAGCGCAGTGAGTCCAGAGAGTGCACTGGCACCAGTGGGGGTGCACTGCAGTGAGTCCAGAGAGTGCACAGGCACCAGTGGGGGTGCACTGCAGTGAGTCCAGAGAGTGCACTGGCATCACTGGGGATGCACTGCAGTGAGTCCAGAGAGTGCACTGGCACCACTGGGGATGCAGTGCAGTGAGTCCAGAGATTGCACTGGCACCACTGGGGATGCAGTGCAGTGAGTCCAGAGAGTTCACTGGCACCACTGGGGATGCAGTGCAGTGAGTCCAGAGAGTGGACTGGCACCAGTGGAGATGGAGTGCAGTGAGTCCAGAGAGTGCACTGGCACCACTGGGGATGCACTGCAGTGAGTCCAGAGAGTGCACTGGCACCACTGGGGATGCACTGCAGTGAGTCCAGAGAGTGCACTGGCATCACTGGGGATGCACTGCAGTGAGTCCAGAGAGTGCACTGGCACCACTGGGGATGCAGTGCAGTGAGTCCAGAGATTGCACTGGCACCACCGGGGATGCAGTGCAGTGAGTCCAGAGAGTTCACTGGCACCACTGGGGATGCAGTGCAGTGAGTCCAGAGAGTGGACTGGCACCAGTGGGGATGGAGTGCAGTGAGTCCAGAGAGTGCACTGGCACCGCTGGGGATGCAGTGCAGTGAGTCCAGAGAGTGCACTGGCACCACTGGGGATGCAGTGCATTGAGTCCACAGAGTGCATTGGCACCACTGGGGATGCACTGCAGTGAGTCCAGAGAGTTCACTGGCACCACTGGGGATGCAGTGCAGTGAGTCCAGAGATTGCACTGGCACCACTGGGGATGCAGTGCAGTGAGTCCAGAGAGTGCACTGGCACCAATGGGGATGCACTGCAGTGAGTCCAGAGAGTGCACTGGCAAAACTGGGGATGAAGTGCAGTGAGTCCAGAGACTGCACTGGCACCAACTGGAGCTGCACTTCAGTGAGTCCTGAGATTGCTCTGGCACCACTGGGGATGCACTGCAGTGAGTCCAGAGACTACACTGGCACCACTGGGGATGCAGTGCAGTGAGTCCAGAGAGTGCACTGGTACCACTGGGTATGCAGTGCAGTGAGTCCAGAGAGTGCCCTGGCACCAATGGGGATGCACTGCAGTGAGTCCAGAGAGTGCACTGGCACCACTTGGAGCTGCACTGCAGTGAGTCCTGAGATTGCACTGGCACCACTGGGGATGCACTGCAGTGAGTCCAGAGACTACACTGGCACCACTGGGGATGCAGTGCAGTGAGTCCAGAGAGTGCACTGGCACCACTGTTCATGCAGTGCAGTGAGTCCAAAGAGTGCACTGGCACAACTGGGGATGCAGTGCATGAGTGCAGAGAGTGCACTGGCACCACTGGGGATGCAGTGCAGCGAGTCCAGAGAGTGGACTGGCATCAGTGGGGATGGAGTGCAGTGAGTCCAGAGAGTGCACTGGCACCACTGGGGATGCAGTGCAGTGAGTCCAGAGAGTGCACTGGCACCACTGGTGATGCAGTGCAGTGAGTCCAGAGAGTGCACTGGCACCACAGGGGATGCACTGCAGTGAGTCCAGAGAGTGCACTGGCTCCACTGGGGATGCAGTGCAGTGAGTCCGGAGATTGCACTGGCACCACTGGGGATGCAGTGCAGTGAGTCCAGAGAGTGCACTGGCACCAATGTGGATGCACTGCAGTGAGTCCAGAGAGTGCACTGGCACCACTGGGGATGCAGTGAAGTGAGTCCAGAGACTGCACTGGCACCAACTGGAGCTGCACTGCAGTGAGTCCTGAGATTGCACAGGCACCACTGGGGATGCACTGCAGTGAGTCCAGAGACTACACTGGCACCACTGGGGATGCAGTGCAGTGAGTCCAGAGAGTGCACTGGCACCACTGGGGATGCAGTGCATGAGTGCAGAGAGTGCACTGGCACCACTGGGGATGCAGTGCAGTGAGTCCAGAGAGTGGACTGGCACCAGTGGGGATGGAGTGCAGTGAGTCCAGAGAGTGCACTGGCACCACTGGGGATGCAGTGCTGTGACTCCAGAGAGTGCAGTGGCACCACTGGGGATGCAGTGCAGTGAGTCCAGAGAGTGCACTGGCACCACTGGGGATGCAGTACAGTGAGTCCAGAGAGTGCACTGGCACCACTGGGGATGCAGTGCAGTGAGTCCAGAGACTGCACTGGCACCACTGGGGATGCAGTGCAGTGAGTCCAGAGAGTGCACTGGCACCACTGCGGATGCACTGCAGTGAGTCCAGAGAGTGCACTTGCAACACTGGGGATGCAGTGCAAGTAGTCCAGAGAGTGCACTGGCAACAATGGGGATGCAGTGCAGTGAGTGCAGAGAGTGCACTGGCACAACTGGGTATGCACTGCAGTGAGTCCAGACAGTGCACTGGCACCACTGGGGATGCACTGCAGTGAGTCCAGAGAGTGCACTGGCACCACTGGGGATGCACTGCAGTGAGTCCAGAGAGTGCATTGGCACCACTGAGGATGCAGTGCAGTGAGTCCAGAGAGTGCACTGGCACCACTGGGGATGCAGTGCAGTGAGTCCAGAGAGCGCACTGGCACCACTGGGGATGCAGTGCAGTGAGTCCAGAGAGCGCACTGGCACCACTGGGGATGCAGTACAGTGAGTCCAGAGAGTGCACTGGCACCACAGGGGATGCAGTGCAGTGACTCCAGAGAGTGCACTGGCACCACTGGGGATGCAGAGCAGTGAGTCCAGAGAGTGCACTGGCACCACTGGGGATGCACTGCAGTGAGTCCAGAGAGTGCACTGGCACTACTGGGGATGCACTGCAGTGAGTCCAGAGAGTGCACTGGCCCCAGTGGGGATGCACTTGAGTGAGTAAAGAGACTGCACTGGCACCACTGGGTTTGCACTGCAGTGAGTCCAGAGAGTGCACTGGCACCACTGGGGATGCAGTGCAGTGAGTCCAGAGAGTGCCCTGGCACCTTGGGGATGCAGTGCAGTGAGTCCAGAGAGTGCACTGGCACCACTGGGGATGCACTGCAGTGAGTCCAGAGAGTGCACTGGTACCACTGGGGATGCAGTGCAGTGAGTCCAGACAGTGCACTGGCACCACTGGGGATGCACTGCAGTGAGTCCAGAGAGTGCACTGGCACCACTGGGGATGCACCCCGGTGAGTCGGGAGAGTGCACTGGCACCACTGGGGATGCACCCCGGTGAGTCCAGAGAGTGCACTGGCACCACTGGGGATGCACTGCAGTGAGTCCAGAGAGTGCACTGGCACCACCGGGGATGCAGTGCAGTGAGTCCAGAGAGTGCACTGGCACCAGTGGTGGTGCACTGCAGTGAGTCCAGAGAGTGCACTGGCACCACTGGGGTTGCAGTGCAGTGAGTCCAGAGAGCGCACTGGCACCACTGGGGATGCACTGAGTGAGTCCAGAGAGTGCACTGGCACCACTGGGAATGCAGTGCAGTGACTCTGAGAGTGCACTGGCACCACTGGTGATGCACTGCAATGAGTCCTGATAGTGCACTGGCACCACGTGGGATGCAGTGCAGTGAGTGCAGAGAGTGCACTAGCACCACTGGGGATGCAGTGCAGTGTGTCCAGAGAGTGTACTGGCACCAGTGGGGATGGAGTGCAGTGAGTCCAGAGAGGGCACTGGCACCACTGGGGATGCAGCGCAGTGAGTCCAGAGAGTGCACTGGCACCAGTGGGGGTGCACTGCAGTGAGTCCAGAGAGTGCACTGGCACCAGTGGGGGTGCACTGCAGTGAGTCCAGAGAGTGCACTGGCACCACTGGGGTTGCAGTGCAGTGAGTCCAGAGAGTGCACTGGCATCATTGGGGATGCACTGAGTGAGTCCAGAGAGTGCACTGGCACCACTGGGAATGCAGTGCAGTGACTCTGAGAGTGCACTGGCACCACTGGGGATGCACTGCAATGAGTCCTGATAGTGCACTGGCACCACGTGGGATGCAGTGCAGTGTTTCCAGAGAGTGTACTGGCACCAGTGGGGATGGAGTGCAGTGAGTCCAGAGAGGGCATGGCACCACTGGGGATGCAGCGCAGTGAGTCCAGAGAGTGCACTGGCACCAATGGGGGTGCACTGCAGTGAGTCCAGAGAGTGCACTGGCACCAGTGGGGGTGCACTGCAGTGAGTCCAGAGAGTGCACTGGCACCACTGGGGTTGCAGTGCAGTGAGTCCAGAAAGCGCACTGGCACCACTGGGGATGCACTGAGTGAGTCCAGAGAGTGCACTGGCACCACTGGGAATGCAGTGCTGTGACTCTGAGAGTGCACTGGCACCACTGGGGATGCACTGCAATGAGTCCTGATAGTGCACTGGCACCACGTGGGATGCAGTGCAGTGAGTGCAGAGAGTGCACTGGCACCACTGGGGATGCAGTGCAGTGTGTCCAGAGAGTGTACTGGCACCAGTGGGGATGCACTGCAGTGAGTCCAGAGAGTGCAGTGGCACCACTGCGGATGCACTGCAGTGAGTCCAGAGAGTGCACTTGCAACACTGGGGATGCAGTGCAGGTAGTCCAGAGAGTGCACTGGAAACAATGGGGATGTAGTGCAGTGAGTGCAGACAGTGCACTGGCACCACTGGGGATGCACTGCAGTGAGTCCAGAGAGTGCACTGGCACAACTGGGGATGCAGTGCATGAGTGCAGAGAGTGCACTGGCACCACTGGGGATGCAGTGCAGCGAGTCCAGAGAGTGGACTGGCATCAGTGGGGATGGAGTGCAGTGAGTCCAGAGAGTGCACTGGCACCACTGGGGATGCAGTGCAGTGAGTCCAGAGAGTGCACTGGCACCACTGGTGATGCAGTGCAGTGAGTCCAGAGAGTGCACTGGCACCACAGGGGATGCACTGCAGTGAGTCCAGAGAGTGCACTGGCTCCACTGGGGATGCAGTGCAGTGAGTCCGGAGATTGCACTGGCACCACTGGGGATGCAGTGCAGTGAGTCCAGAGAGTGCACTGGCACCAATGTGGATGCACTGCAGTGAGTCCAGAGAGTGCACTGGCACCACTGGGGATGCAGTGAAGTGAGTCCAGAGACTGCACTGGCACCAACTGGAGCTGCACTGCAGTGAGTCCTGAGATTGCACAGGCACCACTGGGGATGCACTGCAGTGAGTCCAGAGACTACACTGGCACCACTGGGGATGCAGTGCAGTGAGTCCAGAGAGTGCACTGGCACTACTGTTCATGCAGTGCAGTGAGTCCAAAGAGTGCACTGGCACCACTGGGGATGCAGTGCATGAGTGCAGAGAGTGCACTGGCACCACTGGGGATGCAGTGCAGTGAGTCCAGAGAGTGGACTGGCACCAGTGGGGATGGAGTGCAGTGAGTCCAGAGAGTGCACAGGCACCACTGGGGATGCAGTGCTGTGACTCCAGAGAGTGCACTGGCACCACTGGGGATGCAGTGCAGTGAGTCCAGAGAGTGCACTGGCACCACTGGGGATGCAGTACAGTGAGTCCAGAGAGTGCACTGGCACCACTGGGGATGCAGTGCAGTGAGTCCAGAGACTGCACTGGCACCACTGGGGATGCAGTGCAGTGAGTCCAGAGAGTGCACTGGCACCACTGCGGATGCACTGCAGTGAGTCCAGAGAGTGCACTTGCAACACTGGGGATGCAGTGCAGGTAGTCCAGAGAGTGCACTGGCAACAATGGGGATGCAGTGCAGTGAGTGCAGAGAGTGCACTGGCACAACTGGGTATGCACTGCAGTGAGTCCAGACAGTGCACTGGCACCACTGGGGATGCACTGCAGTGAGTCCAGAGAGTGCACTGGCACCACTGGGGATGCCCTGCAGTGAGTCCAGAGAGTGCATTGGCACCACTGGGGATGCAGTGCAGTGAGTCCAGAGAGTGCACTGGCACCACTGGGGATGCAGTGCAGTGAGTCCAGAGAGCGCACTGGCACCACTGGGGATGCAGTGCAGTGAGTCCAGAGAGCGCACTGGCACCACTGGGGATGCAGTACAGTGAGTCCAGAGAGTGCACTGGCACCACAGGGGATGCAGTGCAGTGACTCCAGAGAGTGCACTGGCACCACTGGGGATGCAGAGCAGTGAGTCCAGAGAGTGCACTGGCACCACTGGGGATGCACTGCAGTGAGTCCAGAGAGTGCACTGGCACCACTGGGGATGCACTGCAGTGAGTCCAGAGAGTGCACTGGCCCCAGTGGGGATGCACTTGAGTGAGTAAAGAGACTGCACTGGCACCACTGGGTTTGCACTGCAGTGAGTCCAGAGAGTGCACTGGCACCACTGGGGATGCAGTGCAGTGAGTCCAGAGAGTGCCCTGGCACCTTGGGGATGCAGTGCACTGAGTCCAGAGAGTGCACTGGCACCACTGGGGATGCACTGCAGTGAGTCCAGAGAGTGCACTGGTACCACTGGGGATGCAGTGCAGTGAGTCCAGACAGTGCACTGGCACCACTGGGGATGCACTGCAGTGAGTCCAGAGAGTGCACTGGCACCACTGGGGATGCACCCCGGTGAGTCGGGAGAGTGCACTGGCACCACTGGGGATGCACCCCGGTGAGTCCAGAGAGTGCACTGGCACCACTGGGGATGCACTGCAGTGAGTCCAGAGAGTGCACTGGCACCACCGGGGATGCAGTGCAGTGAGTCCAGAGAGTGCACTGGCACCAGTGGTGGTGCACTGCAGTGAGTCCAGAGAGTGCACTGGCACCACTGGTGTTGCAGTGCAGTGAGTCCAGAGAGCGCACTGGCACCACTGGGGATGCACTGAGTGAGTCCAGAGAGTGCACTGGCACCACTGGGAATGCAGTGCAGTGACTCTGAGAGTGCACTGGCACCACTGGTGATGCACTGCAATGAGTCCTGATAGTGCACTGGCACCACGTGGGATGCAGTGCAGTGAGTGCAGAGAGTGCACTAGCACCACTGGGGATGCAGTGCAGTGTGTCCAGAGAGTGTACTGGCACCAGTGGGGATGGAGTGCAGTGAGTCCAGAGAGGGCACTGGCACCACTGGGGATGCAGCGCAGTGAGTCCAGAGAGTGCACTGGCACCAGTGGGGGTGCACTGCAGTGAGTCCAGAGAGTGCACTGGCACCAGTGGGGGTGCACTGCAGTGAGTCCAGAGAGTGCACTGGCACCACTGGGGATGCAGTGCAGTGAGTCCAGAGATTGCACTGGCACCACTGGGGATGCAGTGCAGTGAGTCCAGAGAGTGCACTGGCACCACTGGGAATGCAGTGCAGTGACTCTGAGAGTGCACTGGCACCACTGGGGATGCACTGCAATGAGTCCTGATAGTGCACTGGCACCACGTGGGATGCAGTGCAGTGTGTCCAGAGAGTGTACTGGCACCAGTGGGGATGGAGTGCAGTGAGTCCAGAGAGGGCATGGCACCACTGGGGATGCAGCGCAGTGAGTCCAGAGAGTGCACTGGCACCAATGGGGGTGCACTGCAGTGAGTCCAGAGAGTGCACTGGCACCAGTGGGGGTGCACTGCAGTGAGTCCAGAGAGTGCACTGGCACCACTGGGGTTGCAGTGCAGTGAGTCCAGAAAGCGCACTGGCACCACTGGGGATGCACTGAGTGAGTCCAGAGAGTGCACTGGCACCACTGGGAATGCAGTGCTGTGACTCTGAGAGTGCACTGGCACCACTGGGGATGCACTGCAATGAGTCCTGATAGTGCACTGGCACCACGTGGGATGCAGTGCAGTGAGTGCAGAGAGTGCACTGGCACCACTGGGGATGCAGTGCAGTGTGTCCAGAGAGTGTACTGGCACCAGTGGGGATGCACTGCAGTGAGTCCAGAGAGTGCAGTGGCACCACTGCGGATGCACTGCAGTGAGTCCAGAGAGTGCACTTGCAACACTGGGGATGCAGTGCAGGTAGTCCAGAGAGTGCACTGGAAACAATGGGGATGTAGTGCAGTGAGTGCAGAGAGTGCACTGGCACCACTGGGGATGCACTGCAGTGAGTCCAGAGAGTGCACTGGAACCACTGGGGATGCACTGCAGTGAGTCCAGAGAGTGCATTGGCACCACTGGGGATGCAGTGCAGTGAGTCCAGAGAGTGCACTGGCACCACTGGGGATGCAGTGCAGTGAGTCCAGAGAGCGCACTGGCACCACTGGGGATGCAGTGCAGTGAGTCCAGAGAGCGCACTGGCACCACTGGGGATGCAGTGCAGTGAGTCCAGAGAGTGCACTGGCACCACTGGGGATGAAGTGCAGTGACTCCAGAGAGTGCACTGGCACCACTGGGGATGCACTGCCGTGAGTCCAGAGAGTGCACTGGCACCACTGGGGATGCACTGCAGTGAGTCCAGAGAGTGCACTGGCACCACTGGGGATGCACTGCAGTGAGTCCAGAGAGTGCACTGGCCCCAGTGGGGATGCACTTGAGTGAGTAAAGAGACTGCACTGGCACCACTGGGGATGCACCCCGGCAAGTCCAGAGAGTGCACTGGCACCACTGGGGATGCAGTGCAGTGAGTCCAGAGAGTGCACTGGCACCTTGGGGATGCAGTGCAGTGAGTCCAGAGAGTGCACTGGCACCACTGGTGATGCACTGCAGTGAGTCCAGAGAGTGCACTGGTACCACTGGGGATGCAGTGCAGTGAGTCCAGACAGTGCAATGGCACCACTGGGGATGCACTGCAGTGAGTCCAGAGAGTGTACTGGCACCACTGGGGATGCACCCCGGTGAGTCGAGAGAGTGCACTGGCACCAGTGGGGATGCACCCCGGTGAGTCCAGAGAGTGTACTGGCACCACTGGGGATGCACTGCAGTGAGTCCAGAGAGTGCACTGACACCACCGGGGATGCAGTGCAGTGAGTCCAGAGAGTGCACTGGCACCAGTGGGGGTGCACTGCAGTGAGTCCAGAGAGTGCACTGGCACCACTGGTGTTGCAGTGCAGTGAGTCCAGAGAGCGCACTGGCACCACTGGGGATGCACTGAGTGAGTCCAGAGAGTGCACTGGCACCACTGGGAATGCAGTGCAGTGACTCTGAGAGTGCACTGGCACCACTGGGGATGCACTGCAATGAGTCCTGATAGTGCACTGGCACCACGTGGGATGCAGTGCAGTGAGTGCAGAGAGTGCACTGGCACCACTGGGGATGCAGTGCAGTGTGTCCAGAGAGTGTACTGGCACTAGTGGGTATGGAGTGCAGTGAGTCCAGAGAGGGCACTGGCACCACTGGGGATGCAGCGCAGTGAGTCCAGAGAGTGCACTGGCACCAGTGGGGGTGCACTGCAGTGAGTCCAGAGAGTGCACTGGCACCAGTGGGGGTGCACTGCAGTGAGTCCAGAGAGTGCACTGGCACCACTGGGGTTGCAGTGCAGTGAGTCCAGAGAGCGCACTGGCACCACTGGGGATGCACTGAGTGAGTCCAGAGAGTGCACTGGCACCACTGGGAATGCAGTGCAGTGACTCTGAGAGTGCACTGGCACCACTGGGGATGCACTGCAATGAGTCCTGATAGTGCACTGGCACCACGGGGAATGCAGTGCAGTGAGTGCAGAGAGTGCACTGGCACCACTGGGGATGCAGTGCAGTGTGTCCAGAGAGTGTACTGGCACCAGTGGTGATGGAGTGCAGTGAGTCCAGAGAGGGCACTGGCACCACTGGGGATGCAGCGCAGTGAGTCCAGAGAGTGCACTGGCACCAGTGGGGGTGCACTGCAGTGAGTCCAGAGAGTGCACTGGCACCACTGGGGTTGCAGTGCAGTGAGTCCAGAGAGTGCACTGGCACCACTGGGAATGCAGCGCAGTGACTCTCAGAGTGCACTGTCACCACTGGGGATGCACTGCAATGAGTCCAGATAGTGCACTGGCACCACTGGGGATGCAGTGCAGTGAGTCCAGAGAGTGCACTGGCATCAATGGGGATGCACTGCAGTGAGTCCAGAGAGTGCACTGGCACCACTGGGGATGCTGTGCAGTGAGTCCAGAGACTGCACTGGCACCAACTGGAGCTGCACTGCAGTGAGTCCTGAGATTGCACTGGCACCACTGGGGATGCACTGCAGTGAGTCCAGAGACTACACTGGCACCACTGGGGATGCAGTGCAGTGAGTCCAGAGAGTGCACTGGCACCACTGTTCATGCAGTGCACTGAGTCCAGAGAGGGCACTGGCACCACTGGGGATGCAGTGCATGAGTGCAGAGAGTGCACTGGCACCACTGGGGATGCAGTGCAGCGAGTCCAGAGAGCGGACTGGCACCAGTGGGGATGGAGTGCAGTGAGTCCAGAGAGTGCACTGGCACCACTGGGGATGCAGTCCAGTGAGTCCAGAGAGTGCACTGGCACCACTGGGGATGCAGTGCAGTGAGTCCAGAGAGTGCACTGGCACCACAGGGGATGCACTGCAGTGAGTCCAGAGAGTGCACTGGCACCACTTGGGATGCAGTGCAGTGAGTCCAGAGAGTGCACTGGCACCACTGGGGATGCAGTGCAGTGAGTCCAGAGAGTGCACTGGCACCAATGGGGATGCACTGCAGTGAGTCCAGAGACTGCACTGGCACCAACTGGAGCTGCACTGCAGTGAGTCCTGAGATTGCACAGGCACCACTGGGGATGCACTGCAGTGAGTCCAGAGACTACACTGGCACCACTGGGGATGCAGTGCAGTGAGTCCAGAGAGTGCACTGGCACCACTGGGGATGCAGTGCAGTGAGTCCAGAGAGTGCACTGGCACCACTGTTCATGCAGTGCAGTGAGTCCAAAGAGTGCACTGGCACCACTGGGGATGCAGTGCATGAGTGCAGAGAGTGCACTGGCACCACTGGGGATGCAGTGCAGTGAGTCCAGAGAGTGGACTGGCACCACTGGGGATGCACTGCAGTGAGTCCAGAGAGTGCACTGGCACCACTGGGGATGCACTGCAGTGAGTCCAGAGAGTGCACTGGCATCACTGGGGATGCACTGCAGTGAGTCCAGAGAGTGCACTGGCACCACTGGGGATGCAGTGCAGTGAGTCCACAGAGTGCACTGGCACCACTGGGGATGCAGTGCAGTGAGTCCAGAGAGTTCACTGGCACCACTGGGGATGCAGTGCAGTGAGTCCAGAGAGTGCACTGGCACCACTGTTGATGCAGTGCAGTGAGTCCAGAGAGTGCACTGGCACCACTGGGGATGCAGTGCAGTGAGTCCAGAGAGTGCACTGGCACCACTGGGGATGCAGTGCAGTGAGTCCACAGAGTGCATTGGCACCACTGGGGATGCACTGCAGTGAGTCCAGAGAGTTCACAGGCACCACTGGGGATGCAGTGCAGTGAGTCCAGAGATTGCACTGGCACCACTGGGGATGCAGTGCAGTGAGTCCAGAGAGTGCACTGGCACCACTGGGGATGCACTGCAGTGAGTCCAGAGAGTGCACTGGCACCACTGGGGATGCAGTGCAGTGAGTCCAGAGACTGCACTGGCACCAACTGGAGCTGCACTTCAGTGAGTCCTGAGATTGCTCTGGCACCAATGGGGATGCACTGCAGTGAGTCCAGAGACTACACTGGTACCACTGGGGATGCAGTGCAGTGAGTCCAGAGAGTGCACTGGCACCACTGGGGATGCAGTGCAGTGAGTCCAGAGAGTGCACTGGCACCAATGGGGATGCACTGCAGTGAGTCCAGAGACTGCACTGGCACCAACTGGAGCTGCACTGCAGTCAGTCCTGAGATTGCACTGGCACCACTGGGGATGCACTGCAGTGAGTCCAGAGACTACACTGGCACCACTGGGGATGCAGTGCAGTGAGTCCAGAGAGTGCACTGGCACCACTGTTCATGCAGTGCAGTGAGTCCAAAGAGTGCACTGGCACCACTGGGGATGCAGTGCATGAGTGCAGAGAGTGCACTGGCACCACTGGGGATGCAGTGCAGCGAGTCCAGAGAGTGGACTGGCACCAGTGGGGATGGAGTGCAGTGAGTCCAGAGAGTGCACTGGCACCACTGGGGATGCAGTGCAGTGAGTCCAGAGAGTGCACTGGCACCACTGGGGATGCAGTGCAGTGAGTCCAGAGAGTGCACTGGCACCACAGGAGATGCACTGCAGTGAGTCCAGAGAGTGCACTGGCACCACTTGGGATGCAGTGCAGTGAGTCCAGAGATTGCACTGGCACCACTGGGGATGCACTGCAGTGAGTCCAGAGAGTGCACTGGCACCAATGGGGATGCACTGCAGTGAGTCCAGAGAGTGCACTGGCACCACTGGGGATGCAGTGCAGTGAGTCCAGAGACTGCACTGGCACCAACTGGAGCTGCACTGCAGTGAGTCCTGAGATTGCACAGGCACCACTGGGGATGCACTGCAGTGAGTCCAGAGACTACACTGGCACCACTGGGGATGCAGTGAAGTGAGTCCAGAGAGTGCACTGGCAACACTGTTCATGCAGTGCAGTGAGTCCAAAGAGTGGACTGGCACCAGTGGGGATGGAGTGCAGTGAGTCCAGAGAGTGCACTGGCACCACTGGGGATGCACTGCAGTGAGTCCAGAGAGTGCACTGGCACCACTGGGGATGCACTGCAGTGAGTCCAGAGAGTGCACTGGCACCACTGGGGATGCAGTGCAGTGAGTCCAGAGAGTGCACTGGCACCACTGGGGATGCAGTGCAGTGAGTCCACAGAGTGCACTGGCACCACTGGGGATGCATTGCAGTGGGTCCAGAGAGTTCACTGGCACCACTGGGGATGCAGTGCAGTGAGTCCAGAGAGTGCACTGGCACCACTGTTGATGCAGTGCAGTGAGTCCAGAGAGTGCACTGGCACCACTGGGGATGCAGTGCAGTGAGTCCAGAGAGTGCACTGGCACCACTGGGGATGCAGTGCAGTGAGTCCAGAGAGTGCACTGGCACCAATGGGGATGCACTGCAGTGAGTCCAGAGAGTGCACTGGCACCACTGGGGATGCAGTGCAGGGAGTCCAGAGACTGCACTGGCACCAACTGGAGCTGCACTTCAGTGAGACCTGAGATTGCTCTGGCACCACTGGGGATGCACTGCAGTGAGTCCAGAGACTACACTGGCACCACTGGGGATGCAGTGCAGTGAGTCCAGAGAGTGCACTGGCACCACTGTTCATGCAGTGCAGTGAGTCCAAAGAGTGCACTGGCACCACTGGGGATGCAGTGCATGAGTGCAGAGAGTGCACTGGCACCACTGGGGATGCAGTGCAGTGAGTCCAGAGAGTGGACTGGTACCAGTGTGGATGGAGTGCAGTGAGTCCCGAGAGTGCACTGGCACCACTGGGGATGCAGTGCAGTGAGTCCAGAGAGTGCACTGGCACCACTGGGGATGCACCCCTGTGAGTCCAGAGAGTGCACTGGCACCACTGGGGATGCAGTGCAGTGAGTCCAGAGAGTGCACTGGCACCACTGGGGATGCACTGTAGTGAGTCCAGAGAGTGCACTGGCACCACTGGGGATGCAGTGCAGTGAGTCCAGAGAGGTCACTGGCAGCAGTGGGGATGCAGTGCATGAGTCCAGAGAGTGCACTGGCACCACTGGGGATGCAGTGCAGTGAGTCCAGAGAGTGCACTGGCACCAATGGGGATGCACTGCAGTGAGTCCAGAGAGTGCACTGGCACCACTGGGGATGCAGTGCAGTTGAGTCCAGAGAGTGCACTGGCACCTTGGGGATGCAGTGCAGTGAGTCCAGAGAGTGCACTGGCACCACTGGGGATGCACTGCAGTGAGTCCAGAGAGTGCACTGGCACCACTGGGGATGCAGTGCAGTGAGTCCAGAGAGTGCACTGGCACCTTGGGGATGCACCCCGGTGAGTCCACAGAGTGCCCTGGCACCACACGGGATAGACTGAAGTGAGTCCAGAGAGTGCACTGGCATCACTGGGGATGCACTGCAGTGTGTCCAGAGAGTGCACTGGCACCACTGGGGATGCAGTGCAGTGAGTCCAGAGAGTGCACTGGCACCACTGGGGATGCAGTGCAGTGAGTCCAGAGAGTGCACTGGCACCACTGGGGATGCAGTGCATTGAGTCCAGAGACTGCACTGGCACCAACTGGAGCTGCACTGCAGTGAGTCCTGAGATTGCACAGGCACCACTGGGGATGCACTGCAGTGAGTCCAGAGACTACACTGGCACCACTGGGGATGCAGTGAAGTGAGTCCAGAGAGTGCACTGGCACCACTGTTCATGCAGTGCAGTGAGTCCTGAGAGTGCACTGGCACCACTGGGGATGCAGTGCATGAGTGCAGAGAGTGCACTGGCACCACTGGGGATGCAGTGCAGTGAGTCCAGAGAGTGGACTGGCACCAGTGGGGATGGAGTGCAGTGAGTCCAGAGAGTGCACTGGCACCACTGGGGATGCACTGCAGTGACTCCAGAGAGTGCACTGGCACCACTGGGTATGCACTGCAGTGAGTCCAGAGAGTGCACTGGCACCACTGGGGATGCAGTGCAGTGAGTCCACAGAGTGCACTGGCACCACTGGGGATGCAGTGCAGTGGGTCCAGAGAGTTCACTGGCACCACTGGGGATGCAGTGCAGTGAGTCCAGAGAGTGCACTGGCACCACTGTTAATGCAGTGCAGTGAGTCCAGAGAGTGCACTGGCACCACTGGGGATGCAGTGCAGTGAGTCCAGAGAGTGCACTGGCACCACTGGGGATGCAGTGCAGTGAGTCCACAGAGTGCATTGGCACCACTGGGGATGCACTGCAGTGAGTCCAGAGAGTTCACTGGCACCACTGGGGATGCAGTGCAGTGAGTCCAGAGATTGCACTGACACCACTGGGGATGCAGTGCAGTGAGTCCAGAGAGTGCACTGGCACCACTGGGGATGCAGTGCAGTGAGTCCAGAGAGTGCACTGGCACCACTGGGGATGCAGTGCAGGGAGTTCAGAGACTGCACTGGCACCAACTGGAGCTGCACTTCAGTGAGACCTGAGATTGCTCTGGCACCACTGGGGATGCACTGCAGTGAGTCCAGAGACTACACTGGCACCACTGGGGATGCAGTGCAGTGAGTCCAGAGAGTGCACTGGCACCACGGTTCATGCAGTGCAGTGAGTCCAAAGAGTGCACTGGCACCACTGGGGATGCAGTGCATGAGTGCAGAGAGTGCACTGGCACCACTGGGGATGCAGTGCAGTGAGTCCAGAGAGTGGACTGGCACCAGTGTGGATGGAGTGCAGTGAGTCCCGAGAGTGCACTGGCACCACTGGGGATGCAGTGCAGTGAGTCCAGAGAGTGCACTGGCACCACTGGGGATGCACCCCTGTGAGTCCAGAGAGTGCACTGGCACCACTGGGGATGCAGTGCAGTGAGTCCAGAGAGTGCACTGGCACCACTGGGGATGCACTGTAGTGAGTCCAGAGAGTGCACTGGCACCACTGGGGATGCAGTGCAGTGAGTCCAGAGAGGTCACTGGCAGCAGTGGGGATGCAGTGCATGAGTCCAGAGAGTGCACTGGCACCACTGGGGATGCAGTGCAGTGAGTCCAGAGAGTGCACTGGCACCAATGGGGATGCAGTGCAGTGAGTCCAGAGAGTGCACTGGCACCACTGGGGATGCAGTGCAGTGACTACAGAGAGTGCACTGGCACCACTGGGGATGCAGTGCAGTGAGTCCAGAGAGTGCACTGGCACCTTGGGGATGCACCCCGGTGAGTCCACAGAGTGCCCTGGCACCACACGGGATAGACTGAAATGAGTCCAGAGAGTGCACTGGCACCACTGGGGGTGCAGTGCAGTGAGTCCAGAGAGTGCACTGTCACCACTGGGGAGGCAGTGCAGTGAGTCCAGAGAGTGCACTGGCACCACTGGGGATGCAGTACAGTGAGTCCACAGAGTGCACTGGCACCACTGGGGATGCAGTGCAGTGAGTCCAGAGAGTGCACTGGCACCACTGGGGATGCAGTGCAGTGAGTCCAGAGAGTGCACTGGCACCACTGGGGATGCTGTGCAGTGAGTCCACAGAGTGCATTGGCACCACTGGGGATGCACTGCAGTGAGTCCAGAGAGTTCACTGGCACCACTGGGGATGCAGTGCAGTGAGTCCAGAGATTGCACTGACACCACTGGGGATGCAGTGCAGTGAGTCCAGAGAGTGCACTGGCACCACTGGGGATGCAGTGCAGTGAGTCCAGAGAGTGCACTGGCACCACTGGGGATGCAGTGCAGGGAGTTCAGAGACTGCACTGGCACCAACTGGAGCTGCACTTCAGTGAGACCTGAGATTGCTCTGGCACCACTGGGGATGCACTGCAGTGAGTCCAGAGACTACACTGGCACCACTGGGGATGCAGTGCAATGAGTCCAGAGAGTGCACTGGCACCACTGTTCATGCAGTGCAGTGAGTCCAAAGAGTGCACTGGCACCACTGGGGATGCAGTGCATGAGTGCAGAGAGTGCACTGGCTCCACTGGGGATGCAGTGCAGTGAGTCCAGAGAGTGGACTGGCACCAGTGTGGATGGAGTGCAGTGAGTCCCGAGAGTGCACTGGCACCACTGGGGATGCAGTGCAGTGAGTCCAGAGAGTGCACTGGCACCACTGGGGATGCACCCCTGTGAGTCCAGAGAGTGCACTGGCACCACTGGGGATGCAGTGCAGTGAGTCCAGAGAGTGCACTGGCAGCAGTGGGGATGCACTGTAGTGAGTCCAGAGAGTGCACTGGCACCACTGGGGATGCAGTGCAGTGAGTCCAGAGAGGTCACTGGCAGCAGTGGGGATGCAGTGCATGAGTCCAGAGAGTGCACTGGCACCACTGGGGATGCAGTGCAGTGAGTCCAGAGAGTGCACTGGCACCAATGGGGATGCACTGCAGTGAGTCCAGAGAGTGCACGGGCACCACTGGGGATGCAGTGCAGTTGAGTCCAGAGAGTGCACTGGCACCTTGGGGATGCAGTGCAGTGAGTCCAGAGAGTGCACTGGCACCACTGGGGATGCAGTGCAGTGACTACAGAGAGTGCACTGGCACCACTGGGGATGCAGTGCAGTGAGTCCAGAGAGTGCACTGGCACCTTGGGGATGCCCCCCGGTGAGTCCACAGAGTGCCCTGGCACCACACGGGATAGACTGAAGTGAGTCCAGAGAGTGCACTGGCACCACTGGGGGTGCAGTGCAGTGAGTCCAGAGAGTGCACTGGCACCACTTGGGATGCAGTGCAGTGACTACAGAGAGTGCACTGGCACCACTGGGGATGCAGTGCAGTTGAGTCCAGAGAGTGCACTGGCACCTTGGGGATGCAGTGCAGTGAGTCCACAGAGCGCCCTGGCACCAAACGGGATAGACTGCAGTGAGTCCAGAGAGTGCACTGGCACCACTGGGGATGCACTGCAGTTAGTCCAGAGAGTGCACTGTCACCACTGGGGAGGCAGTGCAGTGAGTCCAGAGAGTGCACTGTCACCACTGGGGATGCAGTGCAGTGACTACAGAGAGTGCACTGGCACCACTGGGGATGCAGTGCAGTTGAGTCCAGAGAGTGCACTGGCACCTTGGGGATGCAGTGCAGTGAGTCCACAGAGTGCCGTGGCACCACACGGGATCGACTGCAGTGAGTCCAGAGAGTGCATTGGCACCACTGGGAATGCAGCGCAGTGAGTCCAGAGAGTGCACTGGCACCAGTAGGGATGCACTGCAGTGAGTCCAGAGAGTGCACTGGCACCACTGGAGATGCACTGCAGTGAGTGCAGAGACTGCACTGGCACCACTGGGAATGCACTGCAGTGAGTCCAGAGACTGCACTGGCACCACTGGGGATGCAGTGCAGTGAGTCCAGAGAGTGCACGGGCACCACTGGGGATGCAGTGCAGTGAGTCCAGAGAGTGCACTGGCACCACTGGGGATGCAGTGCAGTGAGTCCAGAGAGTGCACTGGCACAACTGGGGATGCAGTTCAGTGAGTCCAGAGAGTGCACTGGCACCACTGTGGATGCACTGCAGTGAGTCCAGAGAGTGCACTGGCACCACCGGGGATGCAGTGCAGTGAGTCCAGAGAGTGCACTGGCACCACTGGGGATGCAGTGCAGTGACTCCAGAGAGTGCACTGGCACCACTGGGGATGCAGTGCAGTGAGTCCACAGAGTGCACTGGCACCACTGGGGATGCACTGCAGTGAGTCCAGAGAGTGCACGGGCACCACTGGGCATGCAGTGCAGTTGAGTCCAGAGAGTGCACTGGCACCTTGGGGATGCAGTGCAGTGAGTCCAGAGAGTGCACTGGCACCACTGGGGATGCAGTGCCGTGAGTCCAGAGAGTGCACTGGCACCAGTGGGCGTGCACTGCAGTGAAGCCAGAGAGTGCACTGGCACCAGTGGGCGTGCACTGCAGTGAGTCCAGAGAGTGCACTGGCACCACTGGGGTTGCAGTGCAGTGAGTCCAGAGAGTGCACTGGCACCACTGGGGATGCAGTGCAGTGAGTCCAGAGATTGCACTGGCACCACTTGGGATGCAGTGCAGTGAGTCCAGAGATTGCACTGGCACCACTGAGGATGCAGTGCAGTGAGTCCAGAGAGTGCACTGGCACCACTGGGGATGCACTGCAGTGAGTCCAGAGAGTGCACTGGCACCACTGGGGATGCAGTGCAGTGAGTCCAGAGACTGCACTGGCACCAACTGGAGCTGCACTGCAGTGAGTCCTGAGATTGCACAGGCACCACTGGGGATGCAGTGCAGTGAGTCCAGAGACTACACTGGCACCACTGGGGATGCAGTGAAGTGAGTCCAGAGAGTGCACTGGCACCACTGTTCATGCAGTGCAGTGAGTCCAAAGAGTGCACTGGCACCACTGGGAATGCAGTGCATGAGTGCAGAGAGTGCACTGGCACCACTGGGGATGCAGTGCAGTGAGTCCAGAGAGCGGACTGGCACCAGTGGGGATGGAGTGCAGTGAGTCCAGAGAGTGCACTGGCACCACTGGGGATGCACTGCAGTGAGTCCAGAGAGTGCACTGGCACCACTGGGGATGCACTGCAGTGAGTCCAGAGAGTGCACTGGCATCACTGGGGATGCAGTGCAGTGAGTCCAGAGAGTGCACTGGCACCACTGGGGATGCAGTGCAGTGAGTCCACAGAGTGCACTGGCACCACTGGGGATGCAGTGCAGTGGGTCCAGAGAGTTCACTGGCACCACTGGGGATGCAGTGCAGTGAGTCCAGAGAGTGCACTGGCACCACTGGGGATGCAGTGCAGTGAGTCCAGAGAGTGCACTGGCACCACTGGGGATGCACTGCAGTGAGTCCAGAGAGTGCACTGGCACCACTGGGGATGCAGTGCAGGGAGTCCAGAGACTGCACTGGCACCAACTGGAGCTGCACTTCAGTGAGACCTGAGATTGCTCTGGCACCACTGGGGATGCACTGCAGTGAGTCCAGAGACTACACTGGCACCACTGGGGATGCAGTGCAGTGAGTCCAGAGAGTGCACTGGCACCACTGTTCATGCAGTGCAGTGAGTCCAAAGAGTGCACTGGCACCACTGGGGATGCAGTGCATGAGTGCAGAGAGTGCACTGGCACCACTGGGGATGCACTGCAGTGAGTCCAGAGAGTGGACTGGCACCAGTGGGGATGGAGTGCAGTGAGTCCCGAGAGTGCACTGGCACCACTGGGGATGCAGTGCAGTGAGTCCAGAGAGTGCACTGGCACCACTGGGGATGCACCCCTGTGAGTCCAGAGAGTGCACTGGCACCACTGGGGATGCAGTGCAGTGAGTCCAGAGAGTGCACTGGCACCACTGGGGATGCACTGTAGTGAGTCCAGAGAGTGCACTGGCACCACTGGGGATGCAGTGCAGTGAGTCCAGAGAGGTCACTGGCAGCAGTGGGGATGCAGTGCATGAGTCCAGAGAGTGCACTGGCACCACTGGGGATGCAGTGTAGTTAGTCCAGAGAGTGCACTGGCACCACTGGGGATGCACTGCAGTGAGTCCAGAGAGTGCACGGGCACCACTGGGGATGCAGTGCAGTTGAGTCCAGAGAGTGCACTGGCACCTTGGGGATGCAGTGCAGTGAGTCCAGAGAGTGCACTGGCACCACTGGGGATGCAGTGCAGTGACTACAGAGAGTGCACTGGCACCACTGGGGATGCAGTGCAGTGAGTCCAGAGAGTGCACTGGCACCTTGGGGATGCACCCCGGTGAGTCCACAGAGTGCCCTGGCACCACACGGGATAGACTGAAGTGAGTCCAGAGAGTGCACTGGCACCACTGGGGGTGCAGTGCAGTGAGTCCAGAGAGTGCACTGTCACCACTGGGGAGGCAGTGCAGTGAGTCCAGAGAGTGCACTGGCACCACTGGGGATGCACTGCAGTGACTCCAGAGAGTGAACTGGCACCACTGGGGATGCAGTGCAGTGACTACAGAGAGTGCACTGGCACCACTGGGGATGCAGTGCAGTTGAGTCCAGAGAGTGCACTGGCACCTTGGGGATGCAGTGCAGTGAGTCCACAGAGTGCCCTGGCAGCACACGGGATAGACTGCAGTGAGTCCAGAGAGTGCACTGGCACCACTGGGGATGCACTGCAGTGAGTCCAGAGAGTGCACTGTCACCACTGGGGAGGCAGTGCAGTGAGTCCAGAGAGTGCACTGTCACCACTGGGGATGCAGTGCAGTGAGTCCAGAGAGTGCACTGTCACCACTGGGGATGCAGTGCAGTGACTACAGAGAGTGCACTGGCACCACAGGGGATGCACTGCAGTGAGTCCAGAGAGTGCACTGGCACCACAGGGGATGCACTGCAGTGAGTCCAGAGAGTGCACTGGCACCACTTGGGATGCACTGCAGTGAGTCCAGAGAGTGCACTGTCACCACTGGGGAGGCAGTGCAGTGAGTCCAGAGAGTGCACTGTCACCACTGGGGATGCAGTGCAGTGACTACAGAGAGTGCACTGGCACCACTGGGGATGCAGTGCAGTTGAGTCCAGAGAGTGCACTGGCACCTTGGGGATGCAGTGCAGTGAGTCCACAGAGTGCCGTGGCACCACACGGGATAGACTGCAGTGAGTCCAGAGAGTGCACTGGCACCACTGGGAATGCAGCACAGTGAGTCCAGAGAGTGCACTGGCACCAGTAGGGATGCACTGCAGTGAGTCCAGAGAGTGCACTGGCACCACTGGAGATGCACTGCAGTGAGTGCAGAGACTGCACTGGCACCACTGGGAATGCAGTGCAGTGAGTCCAGAGAGTGCACTGGCACCACTGGGGATGCAGTGCAGTGAGTCCAGAGAGTTCATGGTCCCCAATGGGGATGCAGTGCAGTGAGTCCAGAGAGTGCACTGGCACCACTGGGGATGCAGTGCAGTGAGTCCAGAGAGTGCACTGGCACAACTGGGGATGCAGTTCAGTGAGTCCAGAGAGTGCACTGGCACCACTGTGGATGCACTGCAGTGAGTCCAGAGAGTGCACTGGCACCACCGGGGATGCAGTGCAGTGAGTCCAGAGAGTGCACTGGCACCACTGGGGATGCCGTGCAGTGACTCCAGAGAGTGCACTGGCACCACTGGGGATGCAGTGCAGTGACTACAGAGAGTGCACTGGCACCACTGGGGATGCACTGCAGTGAGTCCAGAGAGTGCACGGGCACCACTGGGGATGCAGTGCAGTTGAGTCCAGAGAGTGCACTGGCACCTTGGGGATGCAGTGCAGTGAGTCCAGAGAGTGCACTGGCACCACTGGGGATGCAGTGCCGTGAGTCCAGAGAGTGCACTGGCACCAGTGGGCGTGCACTGCAGTGAGTCCAGAGAGTGCACTGGCACCAGTGGGCGTGCACTGCAGTGAGTCCAGAGAGTGCACTGGCACCACTGGGGTTGCAGTGCAGTGAGTCCAGAGAGTGCACTGGCACCACTGGGGATGCACTGCAGTGAGTCCAGAGAGTGCACTGGCACCACTGGGGATGCAGTGCAGTGAGTCCAGAGAGTGCACTGGCACCACTGGGGATGCAGTGCAGTGAGTCCAGAGAGTGCACTGGCACCACTGGGGATGCAGTGCAGTGAGTCCAGAGAGTGCACTGGCACCACTGGGGATGCACCCTGGTGAGCCCAGAGATTGCACTGGCACCACTGGGGATGCACTGCAGTGAATCTAGAGAGTGCAATGGCACCACTGGGGATGCAGTGCAGTGAGTCCAGAGAGTGCACTGGCACCACTGGGGATGCAGTGCAATGAGTCCAGAGAGTGCACTGGCACCACTGGGGATGCAGTGCAGTGTGTCCAGAGAGTGTACTGGCACCAGTGGGGATGGAGTGCAGTGAGTCCAGAGAGTGCACTGGCACCACTGGGGATGCACTGCAGTGAGTCCAGAGAGTGCACTGGCACTACTGCGGATGCACTGCAGTGACTCCAGAGAGTGCACTGGCACTACTGCGGATGCACTGCAGTGAGTCCAGAGAGTGCACTGGCACCACTGGGGATGCAGTGCAGTGAGTCCAGAGAGTGCACTGGCACCACTGGGGATGCAGTGCAGTGAGTCCAGAGAGTGCACTGGCACCACTGGGGATGCACTGCAGTGAGTCCAGAGAGTGCACTGGCACCACTGGGGATGCAGTGCAGGGAGTCCAGAGACTGCACTGGCACCAACTGGAGCTGCACTTCAGTGAGACCTGAGATTGCTCTGGCACCACTGGGGATGCACTGCAGTGAGTCCAGAGACTACACTGGCACCACTGGGGATGCAGTGCAGTGAGTCCAGAGAGTGCACTGGCACCACTGTTCATGCAGTGCAGTGAGTCCAAAGAGTGCACTGGCACCACTGGGGATGCAGTGCATGAGTGCAGAGAGTGCACTGGCACCACTGGGGATGCAGTGCAGTGAGTCCAGAGAGTGGACTGGCACCAGTGGGGATGGAGTGCAGTGAGTCCCGAGAGTGCACTGGCACCACTGGGGATGCAGTGCAGTGAGTCCAGAGAGTGCACTGGCACCACTGGGGATGCACCCCTGTGAGTCCAGAGAGTGCACTGGCACCACTGGGGATGCAGTGCAGTGAGTCCAGAGAGTGCACTGGCACCACTGGGGATGCACTGTAGTGAGTCCAGAGAGTGCACTGGCACCACTGGGGATGCAGTGCAGTGAGTCCAGAGAGGTCACTGGCAGCAGTGGGGATGCAGTGCATGAGTCCAGAGAGTGCACTGGCACCACTGGGGATGCAGTGCAGTTAGTCCAGAGAGTGCACTGGCACCACTGGGGATGCACTGCAGTGAGTCCAGAGAGTGCACGGGCACCACTGGGGATGCAGTGCAGTTGAGTCCAGAGAGTGCACTGGCACCTTGGGGATGCAGTGCAGTGAGTCCAGAGAGTGCACTGGCACCACTGGGGATGCAGTGCAGTGACTACAGAGAGTGCACTGGCACCACTGGGGATGCAGTGCAGTGAGTCCAGAGAGTGCACTGGCACCTTGGGGATGCACCCCGGTGAGTCCACAGAGTGCCCTGGCACCACACGGGATAGACTGAAGTGAGTCCAGAGAGTGCACTGGCACCACTGGGGGTGCAGTGCAGTGAGTCCAGAGAGTGCACTGTCACCACTGGGGAGGCAGTGCAGTGAGTCCAGAGAGTGCACTGGCACCACTGGGGATGCACTGCAGTGACTCCAGAGAGTGCACTGTCACCACTGGGGATGCAGTGCAGTGACTACAGAGAGTGCACTGGCACCACTGGGGATGCAGTGCAGTTGAGTCCAGAGAGTGCACTGGCACCTTGGGGATGCAGTGCAGTGACTACAGAGAGTGCACTGGCACCACTGGGGATGCAGTGCAGTTGAGTCCAGAGAGTGCACTGGCACCACTGGGGATGCAGTGCAGTGAGTCCACAGAGTGCCGTGGCACCACACGGGATAGACTGCAGTGAGTCCAGAGAGTGCACTGGCACCACTGGGGATGCAGCGCAGTGAGTCCAGAGAGTGCACTGTCACCACTGGGGATGCAGTGCAGTGACTACAGAGAGTGCACTGGCACCACAGGGGATGCACTGCAGTGAGTCCAGAGAGTGCACTGGCACCACAGGGGATGCACTGCAGTGAGTCCAGAGAGTGCACTGGCACAACTGGGGATGCAGTGCAGTGAGTCCAGAGAGTGCACTGTCACCACTGGGGATGCAGTGCAGTTGAGTCCAGAGAGTGCACTGGCACCTTGGGGATGCAGTGCAGTGAGTCCACAGAGTGCCGTGGCACCACACGGGATAGACTGCAGTGAGTCCAGAGAGTGCACTGGCACCACTGGGAATGCAGCACAGTGAGTCCAGAGAGTGCACTGGCACCAGTAGGGATGCACTGCAGTGAGTCCAGAGAGTGCACTGGCACCACTGGAGATGCACTGCAGTGAGTGCAGAGACTGCACTGGCACCACTGGGAATGCAGTGCAGTGAGTCCAGAGAGTGCACTGGCACCACTGGGGATGCAGTGCAGTGAGTCCAGAGAGTGCACTGGCACAACTGGGGATGCAGTTCAGTGAGTCCAGAGAGTGCACTGGCACCACTGTGGATGCACTGCAGTGAGTCCAGAGAGTGCACTGGCACCACCGGGGATGCAGTGCAGTGAGTCCAGAGAGTGCACTGGCACCACTGGGGATGCCGTGCAGTGACTCCAGAGAGTGCACTGGCACCACTGGGGATGCAGTGCAGTGACTACAGAGAGTGCACTGGCACCACTGGGGATGCACTGCAGTGAGTCCAGAGAGTGCACGGGCACCACTGGGGATGCAGTGCAGTTGAGTCCAGAGAGTGCACTGGCACCTTGGGGATGCAGTGCAGTGAGTCCAGAGAGTGCACTGGCACCACTGGGGATGCAGTGCCGTGAGTCCAGAGAGTGCACTGGCACCAGTGGGCGTGCACTGCAGTGAGTCCAGAGAGTGCACTGGCACCAGTGGGCGTGCACTGCAGTGAGTCCAGAGAGTGCACTGGCACCACTGGGGTTGCAGTGCAGTGAGTCCAGAGAGTGCACTGGCACCACTGGGGATGCACTGCAGTGAGTCCAGAGAGTGCACTGGCACCACTGGGGATGCAGTGCAGTGAGTCCAGAGAGTGCACTGGCACCACTGGGGATGCAGTGCAGTGAGTCCAGAGAGTGCACTGGCACCACTGGGGATGCAGTGCAGTGAGTCCAGAGAGTGCACTGGCACCACTGGGGATGCACCCTGGTGAGCCCAGAGATTGCACTGGCACCACTGGGGATGCACTGCAGTGAATCTAGAGAGTGCAATGGCACCACTGGGGATGCAGTGCAGTGAGTCCAGAGAGTGCACTGGCACCACTGGGGATGCAGTGCAATGAGTCCAGAGAGTGCACTGGCACCACTGGGGATGCAGTGCAGTGTGTCCAGAGAGTGTACTGGCACCAGTGGGGATGGAGTGCACTGAGTCCAGAGAGTGCACTGGCACCACTGGGGATGCACTGCAGTGAGTCCAGAGAGTGCACTGGCACTACTGCGGATGCACTGCAGTGAGTCCAGAGAGTGCACTGGCACCACTGCGGATGCACTGCAGAGAGTCCAGAGAGTGCACTGGCACCACTGGGGATGCAGTGCAGTGAGTCCAGAGAGTGCACTGGCACCACTGGGGATGCACTGCAGTGAGTCCAGAGAGTGCACTGGCACCACTGGGGATGCAGTGCAGTGAGTCCAGAGAGTGCACTGGCACCACGGGGGGATGCACCCCGGTGAGCCCAGAGATTGCACTGGCACCACTGGGGATGCAGTGCAGTGAGTCCACAGAGTGCCGTGGCACCACACGGGATAGACTGCAGTGAGTCCAGAGAGTGCACTGGCACCACTGGGGATGCTCTCTGGACTTGCCGGGGTGCATCCCCAGTAGTGCCAGTGCACTCTCTGGACTCACCGTAGTGCATCCCCAGTGGTACCAGTGCACTCTCTGGACTCACTGCAGTGCATCCCCAGTGGTGCCAGTGCACTCTCTGGACTCACTGCAGTGCATCCCCAGTGGTGCCAGTGCACTCTCTGGACTCACTGCACTGCATCCCCAGTGGTGCCAGTGCACTCTCTGGACTCAGTGCAGTGCATCCCCAGTGGTGCCAGTGCACTCTCTGGACTCACTGCACTGCATCCCCAGTGGTGCCAGTGCACTCTCTGGACTCACTGCACTGCATCCCAGTGGTGCCACTGCACTCTTTGGACTCACTGCACTGCATCCCCAGTGTTGCCAGTGCACTCTCTGGACTCACTGCCGTGCATCCCCAGTGGTGCCAGTGCACTCTCTGGACTCACTGCAGTGCATCCCCAGTGGTGCCAGTGCACTCTCTGGACTCACTGCACTGCATCCCCAGTGGTGCCAGTGCACTCTCTGGAGTCACTGCAGTGCATCCCCAAGGTGCCAGTGCACTCTCTGGACTCACTGCAGTGCATCCCTTGTGGTGCCATTGCACTCTCTGGACTCACTGCAGTGCATCCCCAGTGGTGCCAGTGCACTCTCTGGACTCACTGCACTGCATCCCCAGTGGTGCCAGTGCACTCTCTGGACTCACTGCAGTGTATCCCCATTGGAACCAGTGCACTCTCTGGACGCACTGCAGTGCATCCCCAGTGGTGCCAGTGTAGTCTCTGGACTCACTGCAGTGCAGCTCATTGGTCCCAGAGCACTCTCTGGACTCACTGCACTGCATCCCCAGTGGTCCCAGTGCACTCTCTGGACTCACTGCAGTGTATCCCCATTGGAGCCGGTGCACTCTCTGGACTCACTAAACTGCATCCCCAGTGGTGCCAGAGAACTCTCTGGACTCACAGCACTGCTTCCCCATTGGTGCCAGTGCACTCTCTGGACTCACTACACTAAAACCCCAGTGGTGCCAGTGCAGTCTCTGGACTCACTGCACTGCATCCCCAGTGGTGCCAGTGCACTCTCTGGACTCACTGAAGTGCATCCCCAGTGGTGCCAGTGCACTCTCTGGACTCACTGCACTGCATCCCCAGTGGTGCCAGTGCACTCTCTGGACTAACTGCACTGCATCCCCAGTGGTGCCAGTGCACTCTCTGGACTCATTGCAGTGCATCTCCAGTGGTGCCTGAGTACTCTCTGGACTCACGACACTGCATCCCCAGTGGTGCCAGTGCACTCTCTGGACTCACTGCAGTGCATCCCCAATGGTACCAGTGCACTCTCTGGATTCACTGCAGTGCATCCCCAGTGGAGCCAGTGCACTCTCTGGACTCACTGCACTGCATCCCCAGTGGTGCCAGTGAACTCTCTGGACTCACTGCACTGCATCCCAAGTGGTGCCAGTGCACTGTCTGGACTCACTGCAGTGCATCCCCAAGGTGCCAGTGCACTCTCTGGACTCACTGCAGTGCATCCCCAATGGTGCCAGTGCACTCTCTGGACTCACTGCACTGCATCCCCAGTGGTGCCAGTGCACTCTCTGGACTCACTGCACTGCATCCCCAGTGGTTCCATTGTACTCTCTGGACTCACTGCATTGCATCCCCAGTGGTGCCAGTGCACTCTCTGGACTCACTGCACTGCATCCCCAGTGGTGCCAGTGCACTCTCTGGACTCACTGAACTGCATCCCCAGTGGTGCCAGTGCACTCTCTGGACTCACTGCAGTGCATCCCTTGTGGTGCCATTGCACTCTCTGGACTCACTGCAGTGCATCCCCAGTGGTGCCAGTGCACTCTCTGGACTCACTGCACTGCATCCCCAGTGGTGCCAGTGCACTCTCTGGACTCACTGCACTGCATCCCAGTGGTGCCAGTGCACTCTTTGGACTCACTGCACTGCATCCCCAGTGTTGCCAGTGCACTCTCTGCACTCACTGCCGTGCATCCCCAGTGGTGCCAGTGCACTCTCTGGACTCACTGCAGTGCATCCCCAGTGGTGCCAGTGCACTCTCTGGACTCACTGCACTGCATCCCCAGTGGTGCCAGTGCACTCTCTGGACTCACTACAGTGCATCCCCAAGGTGCCAGTGCACTCTCTGGACTCACTGCAGTGCATCCCTTGTGGTGCCATTGCACTCTCTGGACTCACTGCAGTGCATCCCCAGTGGTGCCAGTGCACTCTCTGGACTCACTGCACTGCATCCCAAGTGGAGCCAGTGCACTCTCTGGACTCACTGCAGTGCATCCCCAGTGGTGCCAGTGTAGTCTCTGGACTCACTGCAGTGCAGCTCATTGGTGCCAGAGCACTCTCTGGACTCACTGCAGTGCATCCCCAGTGGTGCCAATGCACTCTCTGGACTCACTGCACTGCATCCCCAGTGGTGCCAGTGCACTCTCTGGACTAACTGCAGTGTATCCCCATTGGAGCCGGTGCACTCTCTGGACTCACTAAACTGCATCCCCAGTGGTGCCAGAGAACTCTCTGGACTCACAGCAGTGCATCCCCATTGGTGCCAGTGCACTCTCTGGACTCACTACACTAAAACCCCAGTGGTGCCAGTGCAGTCTCTGGACTCACTGCACTGCATCACCTGTGGTGCCAGTGCGCTCTCTGGAGTCACTGCACTGCATCCCCAGTGGTGCCAGTGCACTCTCTGGACTCACTGCACTTCACCCCAGTGGTGCCAGTCCACTCTTTGGACTCACTGCACTGCATCCCCAGTGGTGCCAGTGCACTCTCTGGACTCACTGCAGTGCATCCCCAGTGGTGCCAGTGCACTCTCTGGACTCACTGCACTGCATCCCCAGTTGTGCCAGTGCAATCTCTGGACTCACTGCAGTGCATCCCCAGTGGTGCCAGTGCACTCTCTGGACTCACTGCAGTGCTTCCCCACTGATGCCAGTGCACTCTCTGGACTCACCGGGGTGCATCCCCATTGGTGCCAGTGCACTCTCTGGACTCACTGCACTGCATCCCCAGTGTTGCCAGTGCACTCTCTGGACTCACTGCAGTGCATCCCCAGTGGTGCCAGTGCACTCTCTGGACTTGCTGGGGTGCATCCCCAGTAGTGCCAGTGCACTCTCTGGACTCACCGTAGTGCATCACCAGTTTTCCCAGTGCACTCTCTGGACTCACTGCACTGCATCCCCAGTGTTGCCAGTGCACTCTCTGGACTCACTGCACTGCATCCCCAGTGGTGCCAGTGCACTCTCTGGACTCACTGAAGTGCATCCCCAGTGGTGCCAGTGCACTCTCTGGACTTGCCGGGGTGCATCCCCACTAGTGCCAGTGCACTCTCCGGACTCACCGGAGTGCATCCCCAGTGGTGCCAGTGCACTCTCTGGACTCACTGAAGTGCATCCCCAGTGGTGCCAGTGCACTCTCTGGACTCACTGCACTGCATCCCCAGTGGTGCCAGTGCACTCTCTGGACTCACTGCACTGCATCCCCAGTGGTGCCAGTGCACTCTCTGGACTCATTGCAGTGCATCTCCAGTGGTGCCTGAGTACTCTCTGGACTCACGACACTGCATCCCCAGTGGTGCCAGTACACTCTCTGGACTCACTGCAGTGCATCCCCAATGGTACCAGTGCACTCTCTGGATTCACTGCAGTGCATCCCCAGTGGAGCCAGTGCACTCTCTGGACTCACTGCACTGCATCCCCAGTGGTGCCAGTGAACTCTCTGGACTCACTGCACTGCATCCCAAGTGGTGCCAGTGCACTGTCTGGACTCACTGCAGTGCATCCCCAAGGTGCCAGTGCACTCTCTGGACTCACTGCACTGCATCCCCAGTGGTGCCAGTGCACTCTCTGGACTCACTGCACTGCATCCCCAGTCGTGCCAGTGCACTCTCTGGACTCACTGCACTGCATCCCCAGTGGTGCCTGTGCACTCTCTGGACTCACCGCACTGCATCCCCAGTGGTGCCAGTGCACTCTCTGGACTCACTGCATTGCATCCGCAGTGGTGCCAGTGCACTCTCTGAACTCACCGCACTGCATCCCCAGTGGTGTCAGTGCACTCTCTGAACTCACTGCACTGCATCCCCAGTGGTGCCAGTGCACTCTGTGGACTCACTGCACTGCATCCCCAGTGGTACCAGTGCACTCTCTGGACTCACTGTACTGCATCTCCAGTGGTGCCAGTACACTCTCTGGACTCACTGCACTGCATCCCCAGTGGTGCCAGTGCACTCTCTGGAGTCACTGCACTGCATCCCCAGTGGTGCCAGTGCACTCTCTGGACTCATCGCATTGCATCCCCAGTGGTGCCAGTGCACTCTCTGCACTCACTGCACTGCATCCCCAGTGGTGCCAGTGCACTCTCTGGACTCACTGAACTGCATCCTCAGTGGTGCCAGTGCACTCTCTGGACTCACTGCAGTGTATCCGCAGTGGTGCCAGGGCACTCTGTGGACTCACTGCACTGCATCCCCAGTGGTGCCAGTGCACTCTCTGGACTCACTGCACTGCATCCCCAGTGGTGCCAGTGCACTCTCTGGACTCACTGCACTGCATCCCCAGAAGTGCCAGTGCACTCTTTGGACTCACTGCAGTGCATCCCCAGTGGTGCCAGTGCACTCTCTGGACTCACTGCACTGCATCCCCAGTGGTTCCATTGTACTCTCTGGACTCACTGCATTGCATCCCCAGTGGTGCCAGTGCACTCTCTGGACTCACTGCACTGCATCCCCACTGGTGCCAGTGCACTCTCTGGACTCACTGCACTGCATCCCCAGTGGTGCCAGTGCACTCTCTGGACTCACTGCAGTGCATCCCCAGTGGTGCCAGTGCACTCTCTGGACTCACTGCAGTGCATCCCCAGTGGTGCCAGTGCACTCTCTGGACTCACTGCACTGCATCCCCAGTGGTGCCAGTGCACTCTCTGGACTCACTGCACTGCATCCCAGTGGTGCCAGTGCACTCTTTGGACTCACTGCACTGCATCCCCAGTGTTGCCAGTGCACTCTCTGGACTCACTGCACTGCATCCCCAGTGGTGCCAGTGCAGTCTCTGGAGTCACTGCAGTGCATCCCCAAGGTGCCAGTGCACTCTCTGGACTCACTGCAGTGCATCCCTTGTGGTGCCATTGCACTCTCTGGACTCACTGCACTGCATCCCCAGTGGTGCCAGTGCACTCTCTGGACTCACTGCACTGCACCCCAAGTGTAGCCAGTGCACTCTCTGGACTCACTGCAGTGCATCCCCAGTGGTGCCAGTGTAGTCTCTGGACTCACTGCAGTGCAGCTCATTGGTGCCAGTGCACTCTCTGGACTCACTGCACTGCATCCCCAGTGGTGCCAGTGCACTCTCTGGACTCACTGCACTGCATCCCCAGTGGTGCCAGTGCACTCTCTGGACTCACTGCAGTGTATCCCCATATGAGCCGGTGCACTCTCTGGACTCACTAAACTGCATCCCCAGTGGTGCCAGAGAACTCTCTGGACTCACAGCACTGCATCCCCATTGGTGCCAGTGCACTCTCTGGACTCACTACACTAAAACCCCGGTGGTGCCAGTGCAGTCTCTGGACTCACTGCACTGCATCACCTGTGGTGCAAGTGCACTCTCTGGAGTCACTGCACTGCATACCCAGTGGTGCCAGTGCACTCTCTGGACTCACTGCACTGCATCCCAGTGGTGCCAGTGCACTCTTTGGACTCACTGCACTGCATCCCCAGTGGTGACAGTGCACTCTCTGGACTCACTGCACTGCATCCCCAGTGGTGCCAGTGCACTCTCTGGACTCACTGCACTGCATCCCCAGTGGTGCCAGTGCACTCTCTGGACTCACTGCACTGCATCCCCAGAAGTGCCAGTGCACTCTTTGGACTCACTGCAGTGCATCCCCAGTGGTGCCAGTGCACTCTCTGGACTCACTGCACTGCATCCCCAGTGGTTCCATTGTACTCTCTGGACTCACTGCATTGCATCCCCAGTGGTGCCAGTGCACTCTCTGGACTCACTGCACTGCATCCCCACTGGTGCCAGTGCACTCTCTGGACTCACTGCACTGCATCCCCAGTGGTGCCAGTGCACTCTCTGGACTCACTGCAGTGCATCCCCAGTGGTGCCAGTGCACTCTCTGGACTCACTGCAGTGCATCCCCAGTGGTGCCAGTGCACTCTCTGGACTCACTGCACTGCATCCCCAGTGGTGCCAGTGCACTCTCTGGACTCACTGCACTGCATCCCAGTGGTGCCAGTGCACTCTTTGGACTCACTGCACTGCATCCCCAGTGTTGCCAGTGCACTCTCTGGACTCACTGCACTGCATCCCCAGTGGTGCCAGTGCACTCTCTGGAGTCACTGCAGTGCATCCCCAAGGTGCCAGTGCACTCTCTGGACTCACTGCAGTGCATCCCTTGTGGTGCCATTGCACTCTCTGGACTCACTGCACTGCATCCCCAGTGGTGCCAGTGCACTCTCTGGACTCACTGCACTGCACCCCAAGTGTAGCCAGTGCACTCTCTGGACTCACTGCAGTGCATCCCCAGTGGTGCCAGTGTAGTCTCTGGACTCACTGCAGTGCAGCTCATTGGTGCCAGTGCACTCTCTGGACTCACTGCACTGCATCCCCAGTGGTGCCAGTGCACTCTCTGGACTCACTGCACTGCATCCCCAGTGGTGCCAGTGCACTCTCTGGACTCACTGCAGTGTATCCCCATATGAGCCGGTGCACTCTCTGGACTCACTAAACTGCATCCCCAGTGGTGCCAGAGAACTCTCTGGACTCACAGCACTGCATCCCCATTGGTGCCAGTGCACTCTCTGGACTCACTACACTAAAACCCCGGTGGTGCCAGTGCAGTCTCTGGACTCACTGCACTGCATCACCTGTGGTGCAAGTGCACTCTCTGGAGTCACTGCACTGCATACCCAGTGGTGCCAGTGCACTCTCTGGACTCACTGCACTGCATCCCAGTGGTGCCAGTGCACTCTTTGGACTCACTGCACTGCATCCCCAGTGGTGACAGTGCACTCTCTGGACTCACTGCAGTGCATCACCAGTGGTGCCAGTGCACTCTCTGGACTCACTGCACTGCATCCCCAGTTGTGCCAGGGCAATCTCTGGACTCACTGCAGTGCATCCCCAGTGGTGCCAGTGCACTCTCTGGACTCACTGCAGTGCTTCCCCACTGGTGCCAGTGCACTCTCTGGACTCACCGGGGTGCATCCCCATTGGTGCCAGTGCACTCTCTGGACTCACTGCACTGCATCCCCAGTGGTGCCAGTGCACTCTCTGGACTCACTGCACTGCATTCCCAGTGGTGCCAGTGCACTCTCTGGACTCACTGCACTGCATCCCCAGTGGTGCCAGTGCACTCTCTGGACTCACTGCACTGCATCCCCAGTGTTGCCAGTGCACTCTCTGGACTCACAGCACTGCATCCCCAGTGGTGCCAGTGCACTCTCTGGACTCACTGCACTGCATCCCAGTGGTGCCAGTGCACTCTTTGGAACCACTGCACTGCATCCCCAGTGGTGACAGTGCACTCTCTGGACTCTCTGCAGTGCATCACCAGTGGTGCCAGTACACTCTCTGGACTCACTGCACTGCATCCCCAGTTGTGCCAGTGCAATCTCTGGACTCACTGCAGTGCATCCCCAGTGGTGCCAGTGCACTCTCTGGACTCACTGCAGTGCTTCCCCACTGGTGCCAGTACACTCTCTGGACTCACTGCACTGCATCCCCAGTGTTACCAGTGCACTCTCTGGACTCACTGCACTGCATCCACAGTGGTGCCAGTGCACTCTCTGGACTCACTGTACTGCATCTCCAGTGGTGCCAGTGCACTCTCTGGACTCACTGCACTGCATCCCCAGTGGTGCCAGTGCACTCTCTAGACTCACTGCAGTGAATCCCCGATGGTGCCAGTGCACTCTCTGGACTCACTGCACTGCATCCCCAGTGGTGCCAGTTCACTCTCTGGACTCACTGAACTGCATCCCCGATGGTGCCAGTGCACTCTCTGGATTCACTGCACTGCATCCCCAGTGGTGCCAGTTCACTCTCTGGACTCACTGAACTGCATCCCCAGTGGTGCCAGTGAACTCTCTGCACTCACTGCACTGCATCACAAGTGGTGCCAGTGCACTCTCTGGACTCACTGCAGTGTATCCCCATTGGAGCCGGTGCACTCTCTGGACTCACTAAACTGCATCCCCAGTGGTGCCAGAGAACTCTCTGGACTCACAGCACTGCATCCCCATTGGTGCCAGTGCACTCTCTGGACTCACTACACCAAAACCCCAGTGGTGCCAGTGCAGTCTCTGGACTCACTGCACTGCATCACCTGTGGTGCCAGTGCACTCTCTGGAGTCACTGCACTGCATACCCAGTGGTGCCAGTGCACTCTCTGGACTCACTGCACTGCATCCCAGTGGTGCCAGTGCACTCTTTGGACTCACTGCACTGCATCCCCAGTGGTGACAGTGCACTCTCTGGACTCACTGCAGTGCATCACCAGTGGTGCCAGTGCACTCTCTGGACTCACTGCACTGCATCCCCAGTTGTGCCAGGGCAATCTCTGGACTCACTGCAGTGCATCCCCAGTGGTGCCAGTGCACTCTCTGGACTCACTGCAGTGCTTCCCCACTGGTGCCAGTGCACTCTCTGGACTCACCGGGGTGCATCCCCATTGGTGCCAGTGCACTCTCTGGACTCACTGCACTGCATCCCCAGTGGTGCCAGTGCACTCTCTGGACTCACTGCACTGCATTCCCAGTGGTGCCAGTGCACTCTCTGGACTCACTGCACTGCATCCCCAGTGGTGCCAGTGCACTCTCTGGACTCACTGCACTGCATCCCCAGTGTTGCCAGTGCACTCTCTGGACTCACAGCACTGCATCCCCAGTTGTGCCAGTGCACTCTCTGGAGTCACTGCACTGCATCCCCAGTGGTGCCAGTGCACTCTCTGGACTCACTGCACTGCATCCCAGTGGTGCCAGTGCACTCTTTGGACTCACTGCACTGCATCCCCAGTGGTGACAGTGCACTCTCTGGACTCACTGCAGTGCATCACCAGTGGTGCCAGTACACTCTCTGGACTCACTGCACTGCATCCCCAGTTGTGCCAGTGCAATCTCTGGACTCACTGCAGTGCATCCCCAGTGGTGCCAGTGCACTCTCTGGACTCACTGCAGTGCTTCCCCACTGGTGCCAGTACACTCTCTGGACTCACTGCACTGCATCCCCAGTGTTGCCAGTGCACTCTCTGGACTCACTGCACTGCATCCACAGTGGTGCCAGTGCACTCTCTGGACTCACTGTACTGCATCTCCAGTGGTGCCAGTGCACTCTCTGGACTCACTGCACTGCATCCCCAGTGGTGCCAGTGCACTCTCTGGACTCACAGCACTGCATCCCCAGTGGTGCCAGTGCACTTTCTGGACTCACTGCACTGCGTTGCCATTGGTGCCAGTGCACTCTCTGGACTCATTGCAGTGCATCCCCAGTGGTGCCAATGCACTCTCTGGACTCACGGCACTGCATCCCCAGTGGTGCCAGTGCACTCTCTGGACTCACTGCACTGCATCCCCAGTGGTGCCAGTGCACTCTCTGGACTCACTGCAGTGCCTCCCCTGTGGTTCCAGTGCACTCTCTGGACTCACTGCACTGCAACTCCAGTGGTGCCAGTGCACTCTCTGGAGTCACTGCACTGCCTCCCCAGTGGTGACAGTGCACTCTCTGAGCTCACTGCACTGCATCCCAGGTGGTGCCAGTGTACTCTCTGGACTCACTGCACTGCATCCCCAGTGGTGCCAGTGCACTCTCTGGACTCACTGCAGTGCATCGCCAGTGGTGCCAGTGCCCTCTCTGGACTCACTGCACTGCATCGCCAGTGGTGCCAGTGCAGTCTCTGTGTTAGTGTTGGGGAGAATCGAATGGATGTTTTACTAATGTCTCTTAGGTAATGGGACCTACAGTATAATTAAGCATTGCCAAATGTACTTACATTATCAATTAATCTATGTATACTGGATACTTAGGGAGTACATTGAACAATCAAAAGAATCATTGAAGGGGAACCTTGGGAGGGAACAGCTACAACCTGACCTTGGATAAGGGCCTGGAAATGATGAAATGAGTTGAAGCAGAACCAAGAAGCGGAGGGAGCATGCGTCGAGTAAGAAAGGTGAAAAGTTTAGCGGAGAGGAAGACTCCTTACTTCATCTGGACGACCACCTGGACGACCACCAGAGTGCGCCACGCATGTGCAAAGGGGAGGGGAGCTAATTAGAATGAAAAGCGAGGCTGATGTTGCAACCTGTAATGAATATGTATACCTGACGCAATATTGTATGTATAAATAACGGCTGGGAAGTAACGGGACTTGAAGCCAGATTTGGGCACCTGCCCCGGCTTCCAGCGCTGAATAAAGCACCTTCATATAATCACTTGGTGGTTATGTGGTTGCTACGCTAACATTTTGGCGACCCAGGTGGGACAGCGTGGGCACTGCTGAGGCGGCTCGTGTCTCGGTTTCGCTCCAGCCGGCACCGAGGGATTCTCGGGGAGCAGTCGACCACGACCGACCTCCGCTGCTCACGACGTACCACTGGAGTGGTAAGCAAAGGTGCTTTCAACTTTGGGTATTCGGTACCGATTTGGTTGGGAAAGCCTGCCGGTCAGACGCGGCGAAAGCCACGCTCGGTTGGGCAGGGAGCTCCCGGGGTAAGCCTAGGCGCCGTCCATTAGACAGAGCGAAAGCTCTGCAGGTTCGGCATTGGTGCTTTGGTATTGGTAATTGTATTGGTTTGTGCTGAAGGGTCAGCACTTGGTATTATTGGTATGTAGTAAGCACGCTGCTGCTCCGGCAGCTTCTGGGAAAGCGTGCTGCTGCTCCGGCAGCTTTTGGGAGAGCACGCTGCTGCTCCGGCAGCTTCTGGGAAAGCGTGCTGCTGCTCCGGCTGCTTCTGGGAGAGCACGCTGCTGCTCCGTCAGCTTTTGGGAAAGCGTGCTGCTGCTCCGGCAGCTTTTGGGAAAGCGTGCTGCTGCTCCGGCAGCTTTTGGGAGAGCACGCTGCTTCTCCGGCAGCTTTTGGGAAAGCGTGCTGCTGCTCCGGCAGCTTCTGGGAAAGCGTGCTGCTGCTCCGGCAGCTTTTGGGAGAGTGTGCTGCTGCTCCGGCAGCTTTTGGGAAAGCGTGCTGCTGCTCCGGCAGCTTTTGGGAGAGCACGCTGCTGCTCCGGCAGCTTTTGGGAACGCGTGCTGCTGCTCCGGCAGCTTTTGGGAGAGCACGCTGCTGCTCCGGCAGCTTTTGGGAAAGCGTGCTGCTGCTCCGGCAGCTTCTGGGAAAGTGTGCTGCTGCTCTGGCAGCTTTTGGGTTTGTATCATAAGCTCAAAATGAAAAAGATCAAAGGAATTCTGGGAAAAGATGTACCTATCCCGCGGACATCCCCGCTGGGGTGTTTGCTAGCACACTGGAAAGAGGGAGGTTTTGGTCAAGAAATGCGGAAAGGAAAGCTGATTGATTATTGTAATATTTGGTGGCCACAGTATAAGCTAGAGGACCAAGAAACTTGGCCTGAGAATGGAACATTGCAATATAATACAATTTTACAATTGATGCTATTCTGTAAGCGGGAAGGAAAATATGATGAACTGCCGTATGTGGAATTATTCTTGTATTTGCGCCGAAAGCCTGAATGGCAGCATGCTTGTGGAATAATGGTGCTTGAGGTTTCAACTGAGGAACGTTGTTGTGCATGTACTAAGGAGGGACACTGTATACAGCATCAGGCAATAGAGAATAATAAGTATTATGGGGAAATGAATAATGGAAATATTGATTTGGAAGTTGCGCCGTCGGCTCCGCCGGAAGAGCCAGGACAGGGAGGGAAAAGAGAAAAGGAAGATAGCAGTAGTGATGGAGAATCCCCGACTTTAGTCTCCCCTGTGTCACATAGGACCCGGCAACAGCGAAGGGCAGGAGAAACTATAAATGAACAGGGAGGGAAAATAATCGCTCCCCTCAGGCAAGGAGTGGGGACAGAAGGACCGGTATATGTTAAGGTGCCTTTTTCAGCTGGGGATTTAATGATATGGAAACAAGCAGCCGGCACCTACAGGGAAAACCCAGATAAAGTAGCTAGGGTAATGAAAATGATAATTAAAACCCAAAATCCCGATTGGGATGATCTCCAGGTGATCCTGGATACTTTGATGGACTCGACAGAAAAAGACATGGTATTGCGGGCAGCCAGAGAGAGAGCCCGAGAAGATATACGTAATGGATTAGTGCTTGGAAATCTAGATCAAAACTTCCCCACCGAGGATCCCCAATGGGATTATAACACAGGGGATGGAATAAGGAGGCTGAAGAGATATCAAGATTGGGTACAAGTCGGGGTACAGAATGCCATGCCCCGGACTTATCAAAGGACTTCCAGCTGTTTGTGCATGAGAGACAACGATTGGCATTAGGAGTACTGACCCAGCGACTTGGGAGCTGGAAAAGACCTGTGGGGTATTTTTCTAAACAATTGGATGCAGTAAGCGCTGGATGGCCCTCGTGTTTAAGGGCCGTGGCAGCCACAGTCCTTTTAATACAGGAAGCCAGGAAGCTCACGTTAGGGAAGCAAATTGAGTGTTCGTGCCACATATGGTGACTACGGTATTGGAGCAAAAGGGGGGCCATTGGCTATCGCCCAGCCGAATGATGAAATATCAAGCTATACTAACTGAGCAAGATGATGTAATCTTAAGAACTACTAACTTATTGAACCCAGCAGCGTTTCTAGGAACAACTACGGAGGAAGGAGACCTCAGTCATGATTGCGTGGAGATCATCGAACATACCTATGCCAGCAGAACAGACTTAAAGGATCAGCCTCGGGGGAGACCGGATTGGGAACCTTTCACGGATGGAAGCAGCTTTGTGGAAAATGGGACTCGTTATGCAGGATACGCGGCAACTACATCAAAGGTAGTGATTGAGGCAAATTCCCTACCTCCGGGGACTTCAGCCCAACGAGCAGAAATAGTCGCCCTGACACGAGCCCTGGAACTAAGCGAGGGTAAGAACGTGAATATTTGGACAGATTCAAAATATGCATTCGGGGTAGTCCACGTACATGGGGCATTATGGAAAGAAAGGGGAATGCTATCCTCACAAGGGACTAATATAAAATACCAGGAAGAACTATTGAAATTAATAACAGCTGTACAGAAACCCCAACAGGTGGCCATAATGCATTGTAAAGCTCATCAAGGAGGGGTGTCAGAGATTGCAGAAGGTAACAGACTGGCGGATTTGACGGCCCGGAAGGTTGCACGTGAAGTATGGAAAGTAATGGCTCTAATTCCATCGAAGGTAGGCCTCTCTTGTTTTAAATTACCTAAAGACCCAAAGTATTCAGCGGAAGATGAGAGACTTGCAAATTTGATGAAGGCCCAGAAGAATCCTGACGGGTGGTATGTGACTACGACAGGACAACTCATAGTACCTCCTATAATAATGCGAGAAATCTTACAAATAAAACATAATGAATGTCACTGGGGTGCAGAAGCAATGGTGACCTATTTGAAACGAGGTGTCATCTCGGTACACATGTTAACAATGGCAAAGTCAGTAATGTCAAAATGTGAGCTTTGCTTAAAGAATAATCCGGTAGCAAGGAAACATGCTGAGATGGGAAGAACTAGAGCTGGAATAGAGCCTGGAGATTACTGGCAAATAGACTTCGTGGAACTGCCTAAAGCAAGAGGTTATAAATACCGATTGGTAGGGGTTGATACTTTTTCAGGATGGCCAGAGGCCCTTCCCTGTCACACCAACTAAGCAAAGGAAACGGTAAAATGGTTACTACGGGAAATAATCCCTAGATTTGGTGTACCGTTGGGTATTTCTTCAGACAGGGGACCACATTTCATTGCCAATGTGGTCAAGGAGGTTAGTAGGTTACTGGGAATCACCCAGAACAGCCTATCCCACTTACTCCACCCCCATCCTATAGTACTAGCGTTAACAAGCAGGCATAGAGGAATCAATAAGATAGTAGACTAACGAAGATGCGTTAAGATTATACTTAGTAATCACTATATCAAGTTATACTCACTAACCTCTACTAACCTGATTCAACCTAACAGTAATGAAAATACTTGCTCTTGGTATGAGTGAAGTATTTTTAAAGGGGGGGAGTGTTAGTGTTGGGGAGAATCGAATGGAGGTTTTACTAATGTCTCTTAGGTAATGGGACCTACAGTATAATTAAGCATTGCCAAATGTACTTACATTATCAATTAATCTATGTATACTGGATACTTAGGGAGTACATTGAACAATCAAAAGAATCATTGAAGGGGAACCTTGGGAGGGAACAGCTACAACCTGACCTTGGATAAGGGCCTGGAAATGATGAAATGAGTTGAAGCAGAACCAAGAAGCGGAGGGAGCATGCGTCGAGTAAGAAAGGTGAAAAGTTTAGCGGAGAGGAAGACTCCTTACTTCATCTGGACGACCACCTGGACGACCACCAGAGTGCGCCACGCATGTGCAAAGGGGAGGGGAGCTAATTAGAATGAAAAGCGAGGCTGATGTTGCAACCTGTAATGAATATGTATACCTGACGCAATATTGTATGTATAAATAACGGCTGGGAAGTAACGGGACTTGAAGCCAGATTTGGGCACCTGCCCCGGCTTCCAGCGCTGAATAAAGCACCTTCATATAATCACTTGGTGGTTATGTGGTTGCTACGCTAACATTTTGGCGACCCAGGTGGGACAGCGTGGGCACTGCTGAGGCGGCTCGTGTCTCGGTTTCGCTCCAGCCGGCACCGAGGGATTCTCGGGGAGCAGTCGACCACGACCGACCTCCGCTGCTCACGACGTACCACTGGAGTGGTAAGCAAAGGTGCTTTCAACTTTGGGTATTCGGTACCGATTTGGTTGGGAAAGCCTGCCGGTCAGACGCGGCGAAAGCCACGCTCGGTTGGGCAGGGAGCTCCCGGGGTAAGCCTAGGCGCCGTCCGTTAGACAGAGCGAAAGCTCTGCAGGTTCGGCATTGGTGCTTTGGTATTGGTAATTGTATTGGTTTGTGCTGAAGGGTCAGCACTTGGTATTATTGGTATGTAGTAAGCACGCTGCTGCTCCGGCAGCTTCTGGGAAAGCGTGCTGCTGCTCCGGCAGCTTCTGGGAGAGCACGCTGCTGCTCCGGCAGCTTTTGGGAGAGTGTACTGCTGCTCCGGCAGCTTCTGGGAAAGTGTGCTGCTGCTCTGGCAGCTTTTGGGTTTGTATCATAAGCTCAAAATGAAAAAGATCAAAGGAATTCTGGGAAAAGATGTACCTATCCCGCGGACATCCCCGCTGGGGTGTTTGCTAGCACACTGGAAAGAGGGAGGTTTTGGTCAAGAAATGCGGAAAGGAAAGCTGATTGATTATTGTAATATTTGGTGGCCACAGTATAAGCTAGAGGACCAAGAAACTTGGCCTGAGAATGGAACATTGCAATATAATACAATTTTACAATTGATGCTATTCTGTAAGCGGGAAGGAAAATATGATGAACTGCCGTATGTGGAATTATTCTTGTATTTGCGCCGAAAGCCTGAATGGCAGCATGCTTGTGGAATAATGGTGCTTGAGGTTTCAACTGAGGAACGTTGTTGTGCATGTACTAAGGAGGGACACTGTATACAGCATCAGGCAATAGAGAATAATAAGTATTATGGGGAAATGAATAATGGAAATATTGATTTGGAAGTTGCGCCGTCGGCTCCGCCGGAAGAGCCAGGACAGGGAGGGAAAAGAGAAAAGGAAGATAGCAGTAGTGATGGAGAATCCCCGACTTTAGTCTCCCCTGTGTCACATAGGACCCGGCAACAGCGAAGGGCAGGAGAAACTATAAATGAACAGGGAGGGAAAATAATCGCTCCCCTCAGGCAAGGAGTGGGGACAGAAGGACCGGTATATGTTAAGGTGCCTTTTTCAGCTGGGGATTTAATGATATGGAAACAAGCAGCCGGCACCTACAGGGAAAACCCAGATAAAGTAGCTAGGGTAATGAAAATGATAATTAAAACCCAAAATCCCGATTGGGATGATCTCCAGGTGATCCTGGATACTTTGATGGACTCGACAGAAAAAGACATGGTATTGCGGGCAGCCAGAGAGAGAGCCCGAGAAGATATACGTAATGGATTAGTGCTTGGAAATCTAGATCAAAACTTCCCCACCGAGGATCCCCAATGGGATTATAACACAGGGGATGGAATAAGGAGGCTGAAGAGATATCAAGATTGGGTACAAGTCGGGGTACAGAATGCCATGCCCCGGACTTATCAAAGGACTTCCAGCTGTTTGTGCATGAGAGACAACGATTGGCATTAGGAGTACTGACCCAGCGACTTGGGAGCTGGAAAAGACCTGTGGGGTATTTTTCTAAACAATTGGATGCAGTAAGCGCTGGATGGCCCTCGTGTTTAAGGGCCGTGGCAGCCACAGTCCTTTTAATACAGGAAGCCAGGAAGCTCACGTTAGGGAAGCAAATTGAGTGTTCGTGCCACATATGGTGACTACGGTATTGGAGCAAAAGGGGGGCCATTGGCTATCGCCCAGCCGAATGATGAAATATCAAGCTATACTAACTGAGCAAGATGATGTAATCTTAAGAACTACTAACTTATTGAACCCAGCAGCGTTTCTAGGAACAACTACGGAGGAAGGAGACCTCAGTCATGATTGCGTGGAGATCATCGAACATACCTATGCCAGCAGAACAGACTTAAAGGATCAGCCTCGGGGGAGACCGGATTGGGAACCTTTCACGGATGGAAGCAGCTTTGTGGAAAATGGGACTCGTTATGCAGGATACGCGGCAACTACATCAAAGGTAGTGATTGAGGCAAATTCCCTACCTCCGGGGACTTCAGCCCAACGAGCAGAAATAGTCGCCCTGACACGAGCCCTGGAACTAAGCGAGGGTAAGAACGTGAATATTTGGACAGATTCAAAATATGCATTCGGGGTAGTCCACGTACATGGGGCATTATGGAAAGAAAGGGGAATGCTATCCTCACAAGGGACTAATATAAAATACCAGGAAGAACTATTGAAATTAATAACAGCTGTACAGAAACCCCAACAGGTGGCCATAATGCATTGTAAAGCTCATCAAGGAGGGGTGTCAGAGATTGCAGAAGGTAACAGACTGGCGGATTTGACGGCCCGGAAGGTTGCACGTGAAGTATGGAAAGTAATGGCTCTAATTCCATCGAAGGTAGGCCTCTCTTGTTTTAAATTACCTAAAGACCCAAAGTATTCAGCGGAAGATGAGAGACTTGCAAATTTGATGAAGGCCCAGAAGAATCCTGACGGGTGGTATGTGACTACGACAGGACAACTCATAGTACCTCCTATAATAATGCGAGAAATCTTACAAATAAAACATAATGAATGTCATTGGGGTGCAGAAGCAATGGTGACCTATTTGAAACGAGGTGTCATCTCGGTACACATGTTAACAATGGCAAAGTCAGTAATGTCAAAATGTGAGCTTTGCTTAAAGAATAATCCGGTAGCAAGGAAACATGCTGAGATGGGAAGAACTAGAGCTGGAATAGAGCCTGGAGATTACTGGCAAATAGACTTCGTGGAACTGCCTAAAGCAAGAGGTTATAAATACCGATTGGTAGGGGTTGATACTTTTTCAGGATGGCCAGAGGCCCTTCCCTGTCACACCAACTAAGCAAAGGAAACGGTAAAATGGTTACTACGGGAAATAATCCCTAGATTTGGTGTACCGTTGGGTATTTCTTCAGACAGGGGACCACATTTCATTGCCAACGTGGTCAAGGAGGTTAGTAGGTTACTGGGAATCACCCAGAACAGCCTATCCCACTTACTCCACCCCCATCCTATAGTACTAGCGTTAACAAGCAGGCATAGAGGAATCAATAAGATAGTAGACTAACGAAGATGCGTTAAGATTATACTTAGTAATCACTATATCAAGTTATACTCACTAACCTCTACTAACCTGATTCAACCTAACAGTAATGAAAATACTTGCTCTTGGTATGAGTGAAGTATTTTTAAAGGGGGGGAGTGTTAGTGTTGGGGAGAATCGAATGGAGGTTTTACTAATGTCTCTTAGGTAATGGGACCTACAGTATAATTAAGCATTGCCAAATGTACTTACATTATCAATTAATCTATGTATACTGGATACTTAGGGAGTACATTGAACAATCAAAAGAATCATTGAAGGGGAACCTTGGGAGGGAACAGCTACAACCTGACCTTGGATAAGGGCCTGGAAATGATGAAATGAGTTGAAGCAGAACCAAGAAGCGGAGGGAGCATGCGTCGAGTAAGAAAGGTGAAAAGTTTAGCGGAGAGGAAGACTCCTTACTTCATCTGGACGACCACCTGGACGACCACCAGAGTGCGCCACGCATGTGCAAAGGGGAGGGGAGCTAATTAGAATGAAAAGCGAGGCTGATGTTGCAACCTGTAATGAATATGTATACCTGACGCAATATTGTATGTATAAATAACGGCTGGGAAGTAACGGGACTTGAAGCCAGATTTGGGCACCTGCCCCGGCTTCCAGCGCTGAATAAAGCACCTTCATATAATCACTTGGTGGTTATGTGGTTGCTACGCTAACATTTTGGCGACCCAGGTGGGACAGCGTGGGCACTGCTGAGGCGGCTCGTGTCTCGGTTTCGCTCCAGCCGGCACCGAGGGATTCTCGGGGAGCAGTCGACCACGACCGACCTCCGCTGCTCACGACGTACCACTGGAGTGGTAAGCAAAGGTGCTTTCAACTTTGGGTATTCGGTACCGATTTGGTTGGGAAAGCCTGCCGGTCAGACGCGGCGAAAGCCACGCTCGGTTGGGCAGGGAGCTCCCGGGGTAAGCCTAGGCGCCGTCCGTTAGACAGAGCGAAAGCTCTGCAGGTTCGGCATTGGTGCTTTGGTATTGGTAATTGTATTGGTTTGTGCTGAAGGGTCAGCACTTGGTATTATTGGTATGTAGTAAGCACGCTGCTGCTCCGGCAGCTTTTGGGAAAGCGTGCTGCTGCTCCGGCAGCTTCTGGGAGAGCACGCTGCTGCTCCGGCAGCTTTTGGGAGAGTGTACTGCTGCTCCGGCAGCTTCTGGGAAAGTGTGCTGCTGCTCTGGCAGCTTTTGGGTTTGTATCATAAGCTCAAAATGAAAAAGATCAAAGGAATTCTGGGAAAAGATGTACCTATCCCGCGGACATCCCCGCTGGGGTGTTTGCTAGCACACTGGAAAGAGGGAGGTTTTGGTCAAGAAATGCGGAAAGGAAAGCTGATTGATTATTGTAATATTTGGTGGCCACAGTATAAGCTAGAGGACCAAGAAACTTGGCCTGAGAATGGAACATTGCAATATAATACAATTTTACAATTGATGCTATTCTGTAAGCGGGAAGGAAAATATGATGAACTGCCGTATGTGGAATTATTCTTGTATTTGCGCCGAAAGCCTGAATGGCAGCATGCTTGTGGAATAATGGTGCTTGAGGTTTCAACTGAGGAACGTTGTTGTGCATGTACTAAGGAGGGACACTGTATACAGCATCAGGCAATAGAGAATAATAAGTATTATGGGGAAATGAATAATGGAAATATTGATTTGGAAGTTGCGCCGTCGGCTCCGCCGGAAGAGCCAGGACAGGGAGGGAAAAGAGAAAAGGAAGATAGCAGTAGTGATGGAGAATCCCCGACTTTAGTCTCCCCTGTGTCACATAGGACCCGGCAACAGCGAAGGGCAGGAGAAACTATAAATGAACAGGGAGGGAAAATAATCGCTCCCCTCAGGCAAGGAGTGGGGACAGAAGGACCGGTATATGTTAAGGTGCCTTTTTCAGCTGGGGATTTAATGATATGGAAACAAGCAGCCGGCACCTACAGGGAAAACCCAGATAAAGTAGCTAGGGTAATGAAAATGATAATTAAAACCCAAAATCCCGATTGGGATGATCTCCAGGTGATCCTGGATACTTTGATGGACTCGACAGAAAAAGACATGGTATTGCGGGCAGCCAGAGAGAGAGCCCGAGAAGATATACGTAATGGATTAGTGCTTGGAAATCTAGATCAAAACTTCCCCACCGAGGATCCCCAATGGGATTATAACACAGGGGATGGAATAAGGAGGCTGAAGAGATATCAAGATTGGGTACAAGTCGGGGTACAGAATGCCATGCCCCGGACTTATCAAAGGACTTCCAGCTGTTTGTGCATGAGAGACAACGATTGGCATTAGGAGTACTGACCCAGCGACTTGGGAGCTGGAAAAGACCTGTGGGGTATTTTTCTAAACAATTGGATGCAGTAAGCGCTGGATGGCCCTCGTGTTTAAGGGCCGTGGCAGCCACAGTCCTTTTAATACAGGAAGCCAGGAAGCTCACGTTAGGGAAGCAAATTGAGTGTTCGTGCCACATATGGTGACTACGGTATTGGAGCAAAAGGGGGGCCATTGGCTATCGCCCAGCCGAATGATGAAATATCAAGCTATACTAACTGAGCAAGATGATGTAATCTTAAGAACTACTAACTTATTGAACCCAGCAGCGTTTCTAGGAACAACTACGGAGGAAGGAGACCTCAGTCATGATTGCGTGGAGATCATCGAACATACCTATGCCAGCAGAACAGACTTAAAGGATCAGCCTCGGGGGAGACCGGATTGGGAACCTTTCACGGATGGAAGCAGCTTTGTGGAAAATGGGACTCGTTATGCAGGATACGCGGCAACTACATCAAAGGTAGTGATTGAGGCAAATTCCCTACCTCCGGGGACTTCAGCCCAACGAGCAGAAATAGTCGCCCTGACACGAGCCCTGGAACTAAGCGAGGGTAAGAACGTGAATATTTGGACAGATTCAAAATATGCATTCGGGGTAGTCCACGTACATGGGGCATTATGGAAAGAAAGGGGAATGCTATCCTCACAAGGGACTAATATAAAATACCAGGAAGAACTATTGAAATTAATAACAGCTGTACAGAAACCCCAACAGGTGGCCATAATGCATTGTAAAGCTCATCAAGGAGGGGTGTCAGAGATTGCAGAAGGTAACAGACTGGCGGATTTGACGGCCCGGAAGGTTGCACGTGAAGTATGGAAAGTAATGGCTCTAATTCCATCGAAGGTAGGCCTCTCTTGTTTTAAATTACCTAAAGACCCAAAGTATTCAGCGGAAGATGAGAGACTTGCAAATTTGATGAAGGCCCAGAAGAATCCTGACGGGTGGTATGTGACTACGACAGGACAACTCATAGTACCTCCTATAATAATGCGAGAAATCTTACAAATAAAACATAATGAATGTCACTGGGGTGCAGAAGCAATGGTGACCTATTTGAAACGAGGTGTCATCTCGGTACACATGTTAACAATGGCAAAGTCAGTAATGTCAAAATGTGAGCTTTGCTTAAAGAATAATCCGGTAGCAAGGAAACATGCTGAGATGGGAAGAACTAGAGCTGGAATAGAGCCTGGAGATTACTGGCAAATAGACTTCGTGGAACTGCCTAAAGCAAGAGGTTATAAATACCGATTGGTAGGGGTTGATACTTTTTCAGGATGGCCAGAGGCCCTTCCCTGTCACACCAACTAAGCAAAGGAAACGGTAAAATGGTTACTACGGGAAATAATCCCTAGATTTGGTGTACCGTTGGGTATTTCTTCAGACAGGGGACCACATTTCATTGCCAACGTGGTCAAGGAGGTTAGTAGGTTACTGGGAATCACCCAGAACAGCCTATCCCACTTACTCCACCCCCATCCTATAGTACTAGCGTTAACAAGCAGGCATAGAGGAATCAATAAGATAGTAGACTAACGAAGATGCGTTAAGATTATACTTAGTAATCACTATATCAAGTTATACTCACTAACCTCTACTAACCTGATTCAACCTAACAGTAATGAAAATACTTGCTCTTGGTATGAGTGAAGTATTTTTAAAGGGGGGGAGTGTTAGTGTTGGGGAGAATCGAATGGAGGTTTTACTAATGTCTCTTAGGTAATGGGACCTACAGTATAATTAAGCATTGCCAAATGTACTTACATTATCAATTAATCTATGTATACTGGATACTTAGGGAGTACATTGAACAATCAAAAGAATCATTGAAGGGGAACCTTGGGAGGGAACAGCTACAACCTGACCTTGGATAAGGGCCTGGAAATGATGAAATGAGTTGAAGCAGAACCAAGAAGCGGAGGGAGCATGCGTCGAGTAAGAAAGGTGAAAAGTTTAGCGGAGAGGAAGACTCCTTACTTCATCTGGACGACCACCTGGACGACCACCAGAGTGCGCCACGCATGTGCAAAGGGGAGGGGAGCTAATTAGAATGAAAAGCGAGGCTGATGTTGCAACCTGTAATGAATATGTATACCTGACGCAATATTGTATGTATAAATAACGGCTGGGAAGTAACGGGACTTGAAGCCAGATTTGGGCACCTGCCCCGGCTTCCAGCGCTGAATAAAGCACCTTCATATAATCACTTGGTGGTTATGTGGTTGCTACGCTAACATTTTGGCGACCCAGGTGGGACAGCGTGGGCACTGCTGAGGCGGCTCGTGTCTCGGTTTCGCTCCAGCCGGCACCGAGGGATTCTCGGGGAGCAGTCGACCACGACCGACCTCCGCTGCTCACGACGTACCACTGGAGTGGTAAGCAAAGGTGCTTTCAACTTTGGGTATTCGGTACCGATTTGGTTGGGAAAGCCTGCCGGTCAGACGCGGCGAAAGCCACGCTCGGTTGGGCAGGGAGCTCCCGGGGTAAGCCTAGGCGCCGTCCGTTAGACAGAGCGAAAGCTCTGCAGGTTCGGCATTGGTGCTTTGGTATTGGTAATTGTATTGGTTTGTGCTGAAGGGTCAGCACTTGGTATTATTGGTATGTAGTAAGCACGCTGCTGCTCCGGCAGCTTCTGGGAAAGCGTGCTGCTGCTCCGGCAGCTTCTGGGAGAGCACGCTGCTGCTCCGGCAGCTTTTGGGAGAGTGTACTGCTGCTCCGGCAGCTTCTGGGAAAGTGTGCTGCTGCTCTGGCAGCTTTTGGGTTTGTATCATAAGCTCAAAATGAAAAAGATCAAAGGAATTCTGGGAAAAGATGTACCTATCCCGCGGACATCCCCGCTGGGGTGTTTGCTAGCACACTGGAAAGAGGGAGGTTTTGGTCAAGAAATGCGGAAAGGAAAGCTGATTGATTATTGTAATATTTGGTGGCCACAGTATAAGCTAGAGGACCAAGAAACTTGGCCTGAGAATGGAACATTGCAATATAATACAATTTTACAATTGATGCTATTCTGTAAGCGGGAAGGAAAATATGATGAACTGCCGTATGTGGAATTATTCTTGTATTTGCGCCGAAAGCCTGAATGGCAGCATGCTTGTGGAATAATGGTGCTTGAGGTTTCAACTGAGGAACGTTGTTGTGCATGTACTAAGGAGGGACACTGTATACAGCATCAGGCAATAGAGAATAATAAGTATTATGGGGAAATGAATAATGGAAATATTGATTTGGAAGTTGCGCCGTCGGCTCCGCCGGAAGAGCCAGGACAGGGAGGGAAAAGAGAAAAGGAAGATAGCAGTAGTGATGGAGAATCCCCGACTTTAGTCTCCCCTGTGTCACATAGGACCCGGCAACAGCGAAGGGCAGGAGAAACTATAAATGAACAGGGAGGGAAAATAATCGCTCCCCTCAGGCAAGGAGTGGGGACAGAAGGACCGGTATATGTTAAGGTGCCTTTTTCAGCTGGGGATTTAATGATATGGAAACAAGCAGCCGGCACCTACAGGGAAAACCCAGATAAAGTAGCTAGGGTAATGAAAATGATAATTAAAACCCAAAATCCCGATTGGGATGATCTCCAGGTGATCCTGGATACTTTGATGGACTCGACAGAAAAAGACATGGTATTGCGGGCAGCCAGAGAGAGAGCCCGAGAAGATATACGTAATGGATTAGTGCTTGGAAATCTAGATCAAAACTTCCCCACCGAGGATCCCCAATGGGATTATAACACAGGGGATGGAATAAGGAGGCTGAAGAGATATCAAGATTGGGTACAAGTCGGGGTACAGAATGCCATGCCCCGGACTTATCAAAGGACTTCCAGCTGTTTGTGCATGAGAGACAACGATTGGCATTAGGAGTACTGACCCAGCGACTTGGGAGCTGGAAAAGACCTGTGGGGTATTTTTCTAAACAATTGGATGCAGTAAGCGCTGGATGGCCCTCGTGTTTAAGGGCCGTGGCAGCCACAGTCCTTTTAATACAGGAAGCCAGGAAGCTCACGTTAGGGAAGCAAATTGAGTGTTCGTGCCACATATGGTGACTACGGTATTGGAGCAAAAGGGGGGCCATTGGCTATCGCCCAGCCGAATGATGAAATATCAAGCTATACTAACTGAGCAAGATGATGTAATCTTAAGAACTACTAACTTATTGAACCCAGCAGCGTTTCTAGGAACAACTACGGAGGAAGGAGACCTCAGTCATGATTGCGTGGAGATCATCGAACATACCTATGCCAGCAGAACAGACTTAAAGGATCAGCCTCGGGGGAGACCGGATTGGGAACCTTTCACGGATGGAAGCAGCTTTGTGGAAAATGGGACTCGTTATGCAGGATACGCGGCAACTACATCAAAGGTAGTGATTGAGGCAAATTCCCTACCTCCGGGGACTTCAGCCCAACGAGCAGAAATAGTCGCCCTGACACGAGCCCTGGAACTAAGCGAGGGTAAGAACGTGAATATTTGGACAGATTCAAAATATGCATTCGGGGTAGTCCACGTACATGGGGCATTATGGAAAGAAAGGGGAATGCTATCCTCACAAGGGACTAATATAAAATACCAGGAAGAACTATTGAAATTAATAACAGCTGTACAGAAACCCCAACAGGTGGCCATAATGCATTGTAAAGCTCATCAAGGAGGGGTGTCAGAGATTGCAGAAGGTAACAGACTGGCGGATTTGACGGCCCGGAAGGTTGCACGTGAAGTATGGAAAGTAATGGCTCTAATTCCATCGAAGGTAGGCCTCTCTTGTTTTAAATTACCTAAAGACCCAAAGTATTCAGCGGAAGATGAGAGACTTGCAAATTTGATGAAGGCCCAGAAGAATCCTGACGGGTGGTATGTGACTACGACAGGACAACTCATAGTACCTCCTATAATAATGCGAGAAATCTTACAAATAAAACATAATGAATGTCACTGGGGTGCAGAAGCAATGGTGACCTATTTGAAACGAGGTGTCATCTCGGTACACATGTTAACAATGGCAAAGTCAGTAATGTCAAAATGTGAGCTTTGCTTAAAGAATAATCCGGTAGCAAGGAAACATGCTGAGATGGGAAGAACTAGAGCTGGAATAGAGCCTGGAGATTACTGGCAAATAGACTTCGTGGAACTGCCTAAAGCAAGAGGTTATAAATACCGATTGGTAGGGGTTGATACTTTTTCAGGATGGCCAGAGGCCCTTCCCTGTCACACCAACTAAGCAAAGGAAACGGTAAAATGGTTACTACGGGAAATAATCCCTAGATTTGGTGTACCGTTGGGTATTTCTTCAGACAGGGGACCACATTTCATTGCCAACGTGGTCAAGGAGGTTAGTAGGTTACTGGGAATCACCCAGAACAGCCTATCCCACTTACTCCACCCCCATCCTATAGTACTAGCGTTAACAAGCAGGCATAGAGGAATCAATAAGATAGTAGACTAACGAAGATGCGTTAAGATTATACTTAGTAATCACTATATCAAGTTATACTCACTAACCTCTACTAACCTGATTCAACCTAACAGTAATGAAAATACTTGCTCTTGGTATGAGTGAAGTATTTTTAAAGGGGGGGAGTGTTAGTGTTGGGGAGAATCGAATGGAGGTTTTACTAATGTCTCTTAGGTAATGGGACCTACAGTATAATTAAGCATTGCCAAATGTACTTACATTATCAATTAATCTATGTATACTGGATACTTAGGGAGTACATTGAACAATCAAAAGAATCATTGAAGGGGAACCTTGGGAGGGAACAGCTACAACCTGACCTTGGATAAGGGCCTGGAAATGATGAAATGAGTTGAAGCAGAACCAAGAAGCGGAGGGAGCATGCGTCGAGTAAGAAAGGTGAAAAGTTTAGCGGAGAGGAAGACTCCTTACTTCATCTGGACGACCACCTGGACGACCACCAGAGTGCGCCACGCATGTGCAAAGGGGAGGGGAGCTAATTAGAATGAAAAGCGAGGCTGATGTTGCAACCTGTAATGAATATGTATACCTGACGCAATATTGTATGTATAAATAACGGCTGGGAAGTAACGGGACTTGAAGCCAGATTTGGGCACCTGCCCCGGCTTCCAGCGCTGAATAAAGCACCTTCATATAATCACTTGGTGGTTATGTGGTTGCTACGCTAACATTTTGGCGACCCAGGTGGGACAGCGTGGGCACTGCTGAGGCGGCTCGTGTCTCGGTTTCGCTCCAGCCGGCACCGAGGGATTCTCGGGGAGCAGTCGACCACGACCGACCTCCGCTGCTCACGACGTACCACTGGAGTGGTAAGCAAAGGTGCTTTCAACTTTGGGTATTCGGTACCGATTTGGTTGGGAAAGCCTGCCGGTCAGACGCGGCGAAAGCCACGCTCGGTTGGGCAGGGAGCTCCCGGGGTAAGCCTAGGCGCCGTCCGTTAGACAGAGCGAAAGCTCTGCAGGTTCGGCATTGGTGCTTTGGTATTGGTAATTGTATTGGTTTGTGCTGAAGGGTCAGCACTTGGTATTATTGGTATGTAGTAAGCACGCTGCTGCTCCGGCAGCTTCTGGGAAAGCGTGCTGCTGCTCCGGCAGCTTCTGGGAGAGCACGCTGCTGCTCCGGCAGCTTTTGGGAGAGTGTACTGCTGCTCCGGCAGCTTCTGGGAAAGTGTGCTGCTGCTCTGGCAGCTTTTGGGTTTGTATCATAAGCTCAAAATGAAAAAGATCAAAGGAATTCTGGGAAAAGATGTACCTATCCCGCGGACATCCCCGCTGGGGTGTTTGCTAGCACACTGGAAAGAGGGAGGTTTTGGTCAAGAAATGCGGAAAGGAAAGCTGATTGATTATTGTAATATTTGGTGGCCACAGTATAAGCTAGAGGACCAAGAAACTTGGCCTGAGAATGGAACATTGCAATATAATACAATTTTACAATTGATGCTATTCTGTAAGCGGGAAGGAAAATATGATGAACTGCCGTATGTGGAATTATTCTTGTATTTGCGCCGAAAGCCTGAATGGCAGCATGCTTGTGGAATAATGGTGCTTGAGGTTTCAACTGAGGAACGTTGTTGTGCATGTACTAAGGAGGGACACTGTATACAGCATCAGGCAATAGAGAATAATAAGTATTATGGGGAAATGAATAATGGAAATATTGATTTGGAAGTTGCGCCGTCGGCTCCGCCGGAAGAGCCAGGACAGGGAGGGAAAAGAGAAAAGGAAGATAGCAGTAGTGATGGAGAATCCCCGACTTTAGTCTCCCCTGTGTCACATAGGACCCGGCAACAGCGAAGGGCAGGAGAAACTATAAATGAACAGGGAGGGAAAATAATCGCTCCCCTCAGGCAAGGAGTGGGGACAGAAGGACCGGTATATGTTAAGGTGCCTTTTTCAGCTGGGGATTTAATGATATGGAAACAAGCAGCCGGCACCTACAGGGAAAACCCAGATAAAGTAGCTAGGGTAATGAAAATGATAATTAAAACCCAAAATCCCGATTGGGATGATCTCCAGGTGATCCTGGATACTTTGATGGACTCGACAGAAAAAGACATGGTATTGCGGGCAGCCAGAGAGAGAGCCCGAGAAGATATACGTAATGGATTAGTGCTTGGAAATCTAGATCAAAACTTCCCCACCGAGGATCCCCAATGGGATTATAACACAGGGGATGGAATAAGGAGGCTGAAGAGATATCAAGATTGGGTACAAGTCGGGGTACAGAATGCCATGCCCTGGACTTATCAAAGGACTTCCAGCTGTTTGTGCATGAGAGACAACGATTGGCATTAGGAGTACTGACCCAGCGACTTGGGAGCTGGAAAAGACCTGTGGGGTATTTTTCTAAACAATTGGATGCAGTAAGCGCTGGATGGCCCTCGTGTTTAAGGGCCGTGGCAGCCACAGTCCTTTTAATACAGGAAGCCAGGAAGCTCACGTTAGGGAAGCAAATTGAGTGTTCGTGCCACATATGGTGACTACGGTATTGGAGCAAAAGGGGGGCCATTGGCTATCGCCCAGCCGAATGATGAAATATCAAGCTATACTAACTGAGCAAGATGATGTAATCTTAAGAACTACTAACTTATTGAACCCAGCAGCGTTTCTAGGAACAACTACGGAGGAAGGAGACCTCAGTCATGATTGCGTGGAGATCATCGAACATACCTATGCCAGCAGAACAGACTTAAAGGATCAGCCTCGGGGGAGACCGGATTGGGAACTTTTCACGGATGGAAGCAGCTTTGTGGAAAATGGGACTCGTTATGCAGGATACGCGGCAACTACATCAAAGGTAGTGATTGAGGCAAATTCCCTACCTCCGGGGACTTCAGCCCAACGAGCAGAAATAGTCGCCCTGACACGAGCCCTGGAACTAAGCGAGGGTAAGAACGTGAATATTTGGACAGATTCAAAATATGCATTCGGGGTAGTCCACGTACATGGGGCATTATGGAAAGAAAGGGGAATGCTATCCTCACAAGGGACTAATATAAAATACCAGGAAGAACTATTGAAATTAATAACAGCTGTACAGAAACCCCAACAGGTGGCCATAATGCATTGTAAAGCTCATCAAGGAGGGGTGTCAGAGATTGCAGAAGGTAACAGACTGGCGGATTTGACGGCCCGGAAGGTTGCACGTGAAGTATGGAAAGTAATGGCTCTAATTCCATCGAAGGTAGGCCTCTCTTGTTTTAAATTACCTAAAGACCCAAAGTATTCAGCGGAAGATGAGAGACTTGCAAATTTGATGAAGGCCCAGAAGAATCCTGACGGGTGGTATGTGACTACGACAGGACAACTCATAGTACCTCCTATAATAATGCGAGAAATCTTACAAATAAAACATAATGAATGTCACTGGGGTGCAGAAGCAATGGTGACCTATTTGAAACGAGGTGTCATCTCGGTACACATGTTAACAATGGCAAAGTCAGTAATGTCAAAATGTGAGCTTTGCTTAAAGAATAATCCGGTAGCAAGGAAACATGCTGAGATGGGAAGAACTAGAGCTGGAATAGAGCCTGGAGATTACTGGCAAATAGACTTCGTGGAACTGCCTAAAGCAAGAGGTTATAAATACCGATTGGTAGGGGTTGATACTTTTTCAGGATGGCCAGAGGCCCTTCCCTGTCACACCAACTAAGCAAAGGAAACGGTAAAATGGTTACTACGGGAAATAATCCCTAGATTTGGTGTACCGTTGGGTATTTCTTCAGACAGGGGACCACATTTCATTGCCAACGTGGTCAAGGAGGTTAGTAGGTTACTGGGAATCACCCAGAACAGCCTATCCCACTTACTCCACCCCCATCCTATAGTACTAGCGTTAACAAGCAGGCATAGAGGAATCAATAAGATAGTAGACTAACGAAGATGCGTTAAGATTATACTTAGTAATCACTATATCAAGTTATACTCACTAACCTCTACTAACCTGATTCAACCTAACAGTAATGAAAATACTTGCTCTTGGTATGAGTGAAGTATTTTTAAAGGGGGGGAGTGTTAGTGTTGGGGAGAATCGAATGGAGGTTTTACTAATGTCTCTTAGGTAATGGGACCTACAGTATAATTAAGCATTGCCAAATGTACTTACATTATCAATTAATCTATGTATACTGGATACTTAGGGAGTACATTGAACAATCAAAAGAATCATTGAAGGGGAACCTTGGGAGGGAACAGCTACAACCTGACCTTGGATAAGGGCCTGGAAATGATGAAATGAGTTGAAGCAGAACCAAGAAGCGGAGGGAGCATGCGTCGAGTAAGAAAGGTGAAAAGTTTAGCGGAGAGGAAGACTCCTTACTTCATCTGGACGACCACCTGGACGACCACCAGAGTGCGCCACGCATGTGCAAAGGGGAGGGGAGCTAATTAGAATGAAAAGCGAGGCTGATGTTGCAACCTGTAATGAATATGTATACCTGACGCAATATTGTATGTATAAATAACGGCTGGGAAGTAACGGGACTTGAAGCCAGATTTGGGCACCTGCCCCGGCTTCCAGCGCTGAATAAAGCTGCTTCATATAATAACTTGGTGATTATGTGGTTGCTACACTAACATCTGGACTCACTGCATCCCCAGTGGTGCCAGTGCACTCTCTGGACTCACTGCACTGCATCCCCAGTTGTGCCAATGCACTCTCTGGACTCACGGCACTGCATCCCCAGTGGTTCCAGTGCACTCTCTGGACTCACTGCACTGCAACTCCAGTGGTGCCAGTGCACTCTCTGGAGTCACTGCACTGCATCCCCAGTGGTGACAGTGCACTCTCTGGACTCACTGCACTGCATGCCCAGTGGTGCCAGTGCACTCTCTGGACTCACTGCACTGCATCGCCAGTGGTGCCAGTGCACTCTCTGGACTCACTGCACTGCATCCCCAGTGGTGCCAGTGCACTCTCTAGACTCACTGCAGTGCAGCTCCTGAGGTGCCAGTGCACTCTCTGGACTCACTGCAGTGCATCCCCAGTGGTGCCAGTGCACTCTCTGGACTCACTGCAGTGCAACTCCAGAGGTGCCAGTGCACTCTCTGGACTCACTGAACTGCATCCCCAGTGGTGCCAGTGCACTCTCTGGACTCACTGCACTGCATCCCCAGTGGTGCCAGTGCACTCTCTGGACTCACTGAACTGCATCCCCAGTGGTGCCAGTGCACTCTCTGGACTCACTGCACTGCAACCCCAGTGGTGCCAGTGTACTCTCTGGACTCACTGCACTGCATCCCCAGTGGTTCCAGTGCACTCTCTGGACTCACTGAACTGCATCCCCAGTGGTGCCAGTGCACTCTCTTGAGTCACTGCACTGCATCCCCAGTGGTGCCAGTGCACTCTCTGGACTCACTGAACTGCATCCCCAGTGGTGCCAGTGCACTCTCTGGACTCACTGCACTGCATCCCCAGTGGTGCCAGTGCACTCTCTGGACTCACTGAACTGCATCCCCAGTGGTGCCAGTGCACTCTCTGGACTCACTGCGCTGCATCCCCAGTGGTGCCAGTGCACTCTCTGGACTCACTGCACTGCATCCCCAGTGGTGCCAGTGCACTCTCTGGACTCACTGCGCTGCATCCCCGGTGGTACCAGTGCACTCTCTGGACTCACTGCGCTGCATCCCCAGTGGTGCCAGTGCACTCTCTGGACTTGCCGGGGTGCATCCCCAGTGGTGCCAGTGACCTCTCTGGACTCACCGCACTGCATCCCCAGTGGTGCCAGTGCACTCTCTGGACTCACTGCACTGCATCACCAATGGTGCCAGTGCACTATTTGGACTCACTGCAGTGCATCCCCAGTGGTGCCAGTGCACTCTCTGGACTCAATGCACTGCATCCCCAGTGGTGCCAGTACACTCTCTGGACTCACTGCACTGCATCCCCAGTGGTGCCAGTGCACTCTCTGGACTCACTGCACTGCATCCCCAGTGGTGCCAGTGCACTCTCTGGACTCACTGTACTGCATCCCCAGTGGTGCCAGTACACTCTCTGGAGTCACTGCAGTGCATCCCCAGTGGTGCCGCTACCGAGTGGAGCGGCTGCCACGGCTGGAGAGGCTGCCGCGGTTGGAGCGGCTGACGCGGCTGGAGCGGCTGGAGCGGCTGCCGCGGCTGGAGCGCCTGCCGCGGTTGGAGCGGCTGCCGCGGCTGGAGCGGCTGGAGCGTCTGCCGCGTATGCCGCGATTGGAGCGGCTGCCGCGGCTGGACCGGCTGCCGCGGCTGCCGCGGCTGGAGCGGCTGGAGCAGCTGCCGAGGCTGGAGGGGCTACCACGTCTGGAGCGGATGCCGCGGCTGGGGCAGTACAGTAAGTCCAGAGAGTGTACTGTCACCACTGGGGATGCAGTACAGTGAGTCCAGAGAGTGCACTGGCACCACTGGGGATGCAGTGCAGTGAGTCCAGAGAGTGCACTGGCACCACTGGGGATGCAGTGCAGTGAGTCCAGAGAGTACACTGGCACCACTGGGGTTGCAGTGCAGTGAGTCCAGAGAGTGCACTGGCACCACTGGGGATGCAGTTCAGTGAGTCCAGAGAGTGCACTGGCACCACTGGGGATGCAGTGCAGTGAGTCCAGAGAGTGCACTGGCACCACTGGGGATGCAGTTCAATGAGTCCAGAGAGTGCACTGGCACCTCTGGGGTTGCACTGCAGTGAGTCCAGAGAGTGCACTGGCACCACTTCGGATGCACTGCAGTGAGTCCAGAGAGTGCACTGTCACCTTTGGGGATGCACTGCATTGTCTGCAGAGAGTGCCCTGGCACCACTGGGGATGCACTGCAGTGAGTCCAGAGAGTGCACTGGCCCCGCTGGGGATGCACTGCAGTGAGTCCAGAGAGTGCACTGGCAACACTGGGGATGCACTGCAGTGAGTCCAGAGAGTGCACTGGCACCACTGGGGATGCAGTGCAGTGAGTCCAGAGAGTGCACTGGCACCACTGGGGATGCAGTGCAGTGAGTCCAAAGAGTGCACTGGCACCACTGGGGATGCAGTGCAGTGAGACCAGAGAGTGCACTGGCACCACTGGGGATGCACTGCAGTGAGTCCAGAGAGTGCACTGGCACCACTGGGATGCAGTGCAGTGAGTCCAGAGAGCCACTGGCACCACTGGGGATGCAGTTCACTGAGTCCAGAGAGTGCACTGGCACCACTGGGGATGCAGTGCACTGAGTTCAGAGAGTTCACTCTCGGCACTGGGGATGCACTGCAGTGAGTCCAAGGAGTGCACTGGCACCAAAGGGGATGCAGTGCAGTGAGTCCAGAGAGTACATTGGCACCAACTGGAGCTGCACTGCTGTGAGTCCAGATATTGCACTGGCACCACTGGGGTTACAGTGCAGCGAGTCCAGAGACTACACTGGCACCACTGGGGTTGCACTGCAGTGAGTCCAGAGAGTGCAATGGCACCACTGGGGATGCAGTTCAGTAAGTCCAGAGAGTGAACTGGCACCAATGGGGATGCACTGCAGTGAGTCCAGAGAGTGCACTGGTACCTCAGGGGCTGCACTGCAGTGAGTCCAGAGAGTGCACTGGCACCAATGGGGATGCACTGCAGTGAGTCCAGAGAGTGCACTGGCACCACTGTGGATGCTATGCACTGAGTCCAGAGAGTGCACTGGCACCACTGGGGATGCACTGCAGAGACTCCAGAGAGTAAACTGTCACCAATGGGGACGCAGCGCAGTGAGTCCAGAGAGTGCACTGTGAACCACTGGGGATGCACTGCAGTGGGTCCAGAGAGTGCACTGGCACCACTGGGGATGCAGTGCAGTGAGTCCAGAGAGTGCACTGGCACCACTGGGGATGCAGTGCAGTGAGTCCAGAGAGTGCACTGGCTCCACTGGGGATGCAGTGCTGTGAGTCCAGAGAGTGCACTGGCACCACTGGGGATGCAATACAGTGAGTCTAGAGAGTGCAATGGAACCACTGGGGATGCAGTGCAGTGAGTCCAGAGAGTGCACTGCCACCACTGGGGATACAGTGCAGTGAGTCCAGAGAGTGCACTGGCACTTCTGGGGATGCAGTGCAGTGAGTGCAGAGAGTGCACTAGCACAACAGGGGATGCACTGCAGTGACTCCAAAAAGTGCACTGGCACCACTGGGGATGCAGTGCAGTGAGTCCAGAGAGTGCACTGGCACCACTGGGGATGCAGTGCTGTGAGTCCAGAGAGTTCCCTTGCACCACTGGGGATAAACTGCAGTGAGTCAAAACAGTGCAGTGGCCCCACCTGGGATGCACTGCCGTGAGTCCAGAGAGTTCTCTGGCACAAATGGGGATGCAGCTTAGTGAGTCCAGAGAGTGCACCGGCTCCAATGGGGATACACTGCAGTGTGTCCAGAGAGTGCTCTGGCACCACTGGGAATGCAGTGCAGTGAGTCCAGAGAGTGCACTGGCACCAGTGGGGATGCAGTGCAGTGAGTCCAGAGAGTGCACTGGGACCACTGTGGTTGCAGTGCAGTGAGTCCAGAGAGTGCACTGGCATCACTGGGGATGCACTGCAGTGAGTCCAGAGAGTGCAGTGGCACCATTGGGGATGCAGTGCACTGAGTCCAGAGAGTGCGCAGTCAGCACTGGGGATGCACTGCAGTGAGTCCAGAGAGTGCACTGGCACCAGTGGGGATGCAGTGCAGTGAGTCCAGAGAGTGCACTGGCACCACTGGGGATGCAGTGCAGTGAGTCCTGAGAGTGCAATGGCACCACAAGGGATGCACTGCAGTGAGTCCAGTGAGTCCACTGGCACCACTGGGGATGCAGTGCAGTGAGTCCAGGGAGTGCACTGGAACCACTGGGGATGCACTGCAGTGAGTCCAGAGAGTGCCCTGGCACCAACTGGAGCTGCACTGCTGTGAGTCCTGAGATTGCACTGGCACCAATTGGGTTGCAGTGCAGTGAGTCCAGAGAGTGCACTGGCACCACTGGGGATGCAGTGCAGTGAGTCCAGAGAGTGAACTGGCACCACTGGGGATGCAGTGCAGTGAGTCCAGAGAGTGCACTGGCACCACCGGGGATTCACTGCACTTTGTCCAGAGAGTACACTGGCACCACTGGGGATGCACTGCAGTGAGTCCAGAGAGTGCACTGGCACCTCAGGGGCTGCATTGCAGTGAGTCCAGAGAGTGCACTGGCACCACTGGGGATGCAGTGCAGTGCCTCCAGAGAGTGCACTGGCAACACTGGGGATGCAGTCCAGTGCGTGCAGAGAGTGCACTGGCACCAGTGGGGAAGCACTGCAGTGAGTCCAGAGAGTGCACTGGCACCACTGGGGATGCAGTGCAGTTAGACCAGAGATTGCACTGGCACCACTGGGGATGCACTGCAGTGAGTCCAGAGAGTGCACTGGCACCACTGGGGACGCAGTGCAGTGAGTCCAGAGAGTGCACTGGCACCACTGGGGATGCACTGCAGTGAGTCCAGAGAGTGCACTGGCACCACTGAGGATGCAGTGCAGTGAGACCAAAGAGTGCACTGGCACCATTGAGGATGCAGTACAGTGAGTCCAGAGAGTGCACTGGCACCACTGGGGATGCAGTGCAGTGAGTCCAGAGAGTGCACTGGCACCACCGGGGATTCACTGCAAGGAGTCCAGAGAGTGCACTGGCACCACTGGGAATGCAGTGCACTGAGTCCAGAGAGTGCACTGGCACCACTGGGGATGCAGTGCAGTGAGTCCAGAGAGTGCACTGGCACCACTGGGGATGCACTGCAGTGAGTCCAGAGAGTGCACTGGCACCACTGGGGATGCAGTGCAGTGAGTCCTGAGAGTGCAATGGCACCACAAGGGATGCACTGCAGTGAGTCCAGAGAGTGCACTGGCACCACTGGGGATGCAGTGCAGTGAGTCCAGAGAGTGCACTGGCACCTCTGGAGATGCACTGCAGTGAGTCCAGAGAGTGCCCTGGCACCAACTGGAGCTGCACTGCTGTGAGTCCTGAGATTGCACTGGCACCACTGGGGTTGCAGTGCAGTGAGTCCAGAGACTTCGCAGGCACCACTTGGGATGCAGTGCAGTGAGTCGAGAGAGTGCACTGGCACCACTGGGGATGCAGTGCAGTGAGTCCAGAGAGTGCACTGGCACCACTGGAGATGCACTGCAGTGAGTCCAGAGAGTGCCCTGGCACCAACTGGAGCTGCACTGCTGTGAGTCCTGAGATTGCACTGGCACCAATTGGGTTGCAGTGCAGTGAGTCCAGAGAGTGCACTGGCACCACTGGGGATGCAGTTCAGTGAGTCCAGAGAGTGAACTGGCACCACTGGGGATGCAGTGCAGTGAGTCCAGAGAGTGCACTGGCACCACTGGGGATGCAGTGCAGTGCCTCCAGAGAGTGCACTGGCAACACTGGGGATGCAGTCCAGTGCGTGCAGAGAGTGCACTGGCACCAGTGGGGAAGCACTGCAGTGAGTCCAGAGAGTGCACTGGCACCACTGGGGATGCAGTGCAGTGAGACCAGAGATTGCACTGGCACCACTGGGGATGCACTGCAGTGAGTCCAGAGAGTGCACTGGCACAACTGGGGACGCAGTGCAGTGAGTCCAGAGAGTGCACTGGCACCACTGGGGATGCACTGCAGTGAGTCCAGAGAGTGCACTGGCACCACTGAGGATGCAGTGCAGTGAGACCAAAGAGTGCACTGGCACCATTGAGGATGCAGTACAGTGAGTCCAGAGAGTGCACTGGCACCACTGGGGATGCAGTGCAGTGAGTCCAGAGAGTGCACTGGCACCACCGGGGATTCACTGCAAGGAGTCCAGAGAGTGCACTGGCACCACTGGGAATGCAGTGCAGTGAGTCCAGAGAGTGCACTGGCACCACTGGGGATGCAGTGCAGTGAGTCCAGAGAGTGCACTGGCACCACTGGGGATGCAGTGCAGTGAGTCCAGAGAGTGCACTGGCACCACTGGGGATGCAGTGCAGTGAGTCCTGAGAGTGCAATGGCACCACAAGGGATGCACTGCAGTGAGTCCAGAGAGTGCACTGGCACCACTGGGGATGCAGTGCAGTGAGTCCAGAGAGTGCACTGGCACCTCTGGAGATGCACTGCAGTGAGTCCAGAGAGTGCCCTGGCACCAACTGGAGCTGCACTGCTGTGCGTCCTGAGATTGCACTGGCACCACTGGGGTTGCAGTGCAGTGAGTACAGAGACTTCGCAGGCACCACTTGGGATGCAGTGCAGTGAGTCGAGAGAGTGCACTGGCACCACTGGGGATGCAGTTCAATGAGTCCAGAGAGTGAACAGGCACCACTGGGGATGCACTGCAGTGAGTCCAGAGAGTGCACTGGCACCACCGGGGATTCACTGCACTTAGTCCAGAGAGTGCACTGGCACCACTGGGCATGCACTGCAGTGAGTCCAGAGAGTGCACTGGCACCTCAGAGGCTGCATTGCATTGAGTCCAGAGAGTGCACTGGCACCACTGTGGATGCAGTGCAGGTAGTCCAGAGAGTGCACTGGCAACACTGGGGAGGCAGTCCAGTGTGTGCAGAGAGTGCACTGGCACCAGTGGGGAAGCACTGCAGTGAGTCCAGAGAGTGCACTGGCACCACTGGGCATGCACTGCAGTGAGTCCAGAGAGTGCACTGGCACCTCAGAGGCTGCATTGCAGTGAGTCCAGAGAGTGCACTGGCACCACTGTGGATGCAGTGCAGGTAGTCCAGAGAGTGCACTGGCAACACTGGGGATGCAGTCCAGTGCGTGCAGAGAGTGCACTGGCACCACTGGGGATGCACTGCAGTGAGTCCAGAGAGTGCACTGGCACCACTGTGGATGCACTGCAGTGAGTCCAGAGACTGCACTGGCACAACTGGGGATGCAGTGCAGTGAGTCCAGAGAGTGCACTGGCACCACTGGGGATGCACTGAAGTGAGTCCAGAGAGTGCACTGGCACCACTGGGGATGCAGTGCAGTGAGTCCAAAGAGTGCACTGGCACCACTGGGGATGCAGTGCAGTGAGTCCAGAGAGTGAACTGGCACCACTGGGGATGCACTGCAGTGAGTCCAGAGAGTGCACTGGCACCACTGGGCATGCACTGCAGTGAGTCCAGAGAGTGCACTGGCACCTCAGGGGCTGCATTGCAGTGAGTCCAGACAGTACACTGGCACCACTGTGGATGCAGTGAAGTGAGTCCAGAGAGTGCAATGGCACCACTGGGGATGCAGTGCATTGAGTCCAGAGAGTGCACTGGCACCACTGGGGATGCACTGCAGTGAGTCCAGAGACTTCGCAGGCACCACTTGGGATGCAGTGCAGTGAGTCCAGAGAGTGCACTGGCACCAGTGGGGAAGCACTGCAGTGGGTCCAGAGAGTGCACTGGCACCACTGGGGATGCAGTGCAGTGAGTCCAGAGAGTGCACTGGCACCACAGGGGATGCAATGTAATGAGTCCAGAGAGTGCAATGTAACCACTGGGGATGCAGTGCAGTGAGTCCAGAGAGTGCACTGGCACCACTGGGGATGCAGTGAAGTGAGTCCAGAGAGTGCACTGGCACCACTGTTGATGCACTGCAGTGAGTCCAGAGAGTGCACTGGCACCACTGGGGATGCAGTGCAGTGAGTCCAGAGAGTGCACTGGCACCTCTGGAGATGCACTGCAGTGAGTCCAGAGAGTGCCCTGGCACCAACTGGAGCTGCACTGCTGTGAGTCCTGAGATTGCACTGGCACCACTGGGGTTGCAGTGCAGTGAGTCCAGAGACTTCGCAGGCACCACTTGGGATGCAGTGCAGTGAGTCGAGAGAGTGCACTGGCACCACTGGGGATGCAGTTCAATGAGTCCAGAGAGTGAACTGGCACCACTGGGGATGCACTGCAGTGAGTCCAGAGAGTGCACTGGCACCACCGGGGATTCACTGCACTTAGTCCAGAGAGTGCACTGGCACCACTGGGCATGCACTGCAGTGAGTCCAGAGAGTGCACTGGCACCTCAGAGGCTGCATTGCATTGAGTCCAGAGAGTGCACTGGCACCACTGTGGATGCAGTGCGGGTAGTCCAGAGAGTGCACTGGCAACACTGGGGAGGCAGTCCAGTGTGTGCAGAGAGTGCACTGGCACCAGTGGGGAAGCACTGCAGTGAGTCCAGAGAGTGCACTGGCACCACTGGGCATGCACTGCAGTGAGTCCAGAGAGTGCACTGGCACCTCAGAGGCTGCATTGCAGTGAGTCCAGAGAGTGCACTGGCACCACTGTGGATGCAGTGCAGGTAGTCCAGAGAGTGCACTGGCAACACTGGGGATGCAGTCCAGTGCGTGCAGAGAGTGCACTGGCACCACTGGGGATGCACTGCAGTGAGTCCAGAGAGTGCACTGGCACCACTGTGGATGCACTGCAGTGAGTCCAGAGACTGCACTGGCACCACTGGGGATGCAGTGCAGTGAGTCCAGAGAGTGCACTGGCACCACTGGGGATGCACTGAAGTGAGTCCAGAGAGTGCACTGGCACCACTGGGGATGCAGTGCAGTGAGTCCAAAGAGTGCACTGGCACCACTGGGGCTGCAGTGCAGTGAGTCCAGAGAGTGAACTGGCACCACTGGGGATGCACTGCAGTGAGTCCAGAGAGTGCACTGGCACCACTGGGCATGCACTGCAGTGAGTCCAGAGAGTGCACTGGCACCTCAGGGGCTGCATTGCAGTGAGTCCAGAGAGTACACTGGCACCACTGTGGATGCAGTGAAGTGAGTCCAGAGAGTGCAATGGCACCACTGGGGATGCAGTGCATTGAGTCCAGAGAGTGCACTGGCACCACTGGGGATGCACTGCAGTGAGTCCAGAGACTTCGCAGGCACCACTTGGGATGCAGTGCAGTGAGTCCAGAGAGTGCACTGGCACCAGTGGGGAAGCACTGCAGTGGGTCCAGAGAGTGCACTGGCACCACTGGGGATGCAGTGCAGTGAGTCCAGAGAGTGCACTGGCACCACAGGGGATGCAATGTAATGAGTCCAGAGAGTGCAATGTAACCACTGGGGATGCAGTGCAGTGAGTCCAGAGAGTGCACTGGCACCACTGGGGATGCAGTGCAGTGAGTCCAGAGAGTGCACTGGCACCACTGTTGATGCACTGCAGTGAGTCCAGAGAGTGCACTGGCACCACTGGGGATGCACTGCCGTGATTCCAGAGAGTCCACTGGCACCACTGGGGATGCAGTGCAGTGAGTCCAGAGAGTGCACTGGCACCACTGGGGATGCAGTGCAGTGAGTCCAGAGAGTGCACTGGCACCACTGTTGATGCAGTGCATTGAGTCCAGAGAGTGCACTGGCACCACTGGGGATGCAGTGCAATGAGTCCAGAGAGTGCACTGTCACCACTGGTGATGCAGTGCAGTGAGTCCAGAGAGCCACTGGCACCACTGGGGATGCAGTGCAGTGAGTCCAGAGACTGCACATGCACCACTGTGGATGTAGTGCAGTGAGTCCAGAGAGTGCACTGGCACCACTGGGGATGCAGTTCAGTGAGTCCAGAGAGTGAACTGGCACCACTGGGGATGCAGTTCAGTGAGTCCAGAGAGTGAACTGGCACCACTGGGGATGCAGTACAGTGAGTCCACAGAGTGCACTGGCACCACTGGGGCTGCATTGCAGTGAGTCCAGAGAGTGCACTGGCACCACTGTGGATGCAGTGCAGGTAGTCCAGAGAGTGCACTGGCAACACTGGGGATGCAGTCCAGTGCGTGCAGAGAGTGCACTGGCACCACTGGGGATGCACTGCAGTGAGTCCAGAGAGTGCACTGGCACCACTGTGGATGCACTGCAGTGAGTCCAGAGACTGCACTGGCACCACTGGGGATGCAGTGCAGTGAGTCCAGAGAGTGCACTGGCACCACTGGGGATGCACTGAAGTGAGTCCAGAGAGTGCACTGGCACCACTGGGGATGCAGTGCAGTGAGTCCAAAGAGTGCACTGGCACCACTGGGGCTGCAGTGCAGTGAGTCCAGAGAGTGAACTGGCACCACTGGGGATGCACTGCAGTGAGTCCAGAGAGTGCACTGGCACCACTGGGCATGCACTGCAGTGAGTCCAGAGAGTGCACTGGCACCTCAGGGGCTGCATTGCAGTGAGTCCAGAGAGTACACTGGCACCACTGTGGATGCAGTGAAGTGAGTCCAGAGAGTGCAATGGCACCACTGGGGATGCAGTGCATTGAGTCCAGAGAGTGCACTGGCACCACTGGGGATGCACTGCAGTGAGTCCAGAGACTTCGCAGGCACCACTTGGGATGCAGTGCAGTGAGTCCAGAGAGTGCACTGGCACCAGTGGGGAAGCACTGCAGTGGGTCCAGAGAGTGCACTGGCACCACTGGGGATGCAGTGCAGTGAGTCCAGAGAGTGCACTGGCACCACAGGGGATGCAATGTAATGAGTCCAGAGAGTGCAATGTAACCACTGGGGATGCAGTGCAGTGAGTCCAGAGAGTGCACTGGCACCACTGGGGATGCAGTGCAGTGAGTCCAGAGAGTGCACTGGCACCACTGTTGATGCACTGCAGTGAGTCCAGAGAGTGCACTGGCACCACTGGGGATGCACTGCCGTGATTCCAGAGAGTCCACTGGCACCACTGGGGATGCAGTGCAGTGAGTCCAGAGAGTGCACTGGCACCACTGGGGATGCAGTGCAGTGAGTCCAGAGAGTGCACTGGCACCACTGTTGATGCAGTGCATTGAGTCCAGAGAGTGCACTGGCACCACTGGGGATGCAGTGCAATGAGTCCAGAGAGTGCACTGTCACCACTGGTGATGCAGTGCAGTGAGTCCAGAGAGCCACTGGCACCACTGGGGATGCAGTGCAGTGAGTCCAGAGACTGCACATGCACCACTGTGGATGTAGTGCAGTGAGTCCAGAGAGTGCACTGGCACCACTGGGGATGCAGTTCAGTGAGTCCAGAGAGTGAACTGGCACCACTGGGGATGCAGTTCAGTGAGTCCAGAGAGTGAACTGGCACCACAGGGGATGCAGTACAGTGAGTCCACAGAGTGCACTGGCACCACAGGGGATACACTGCAGTGAGTCCAGAGAGTGCACTGGCACCACTGGGGATGCACTGCAGTGAGTCCAGAGAGTGCACTGGCACCACTGGGGATGCACTTCAGTGAGTCCAGAGAGTGCACTGGCACCACTGGGGATGCAGTGCAGTGAGTCCAGAGAGTGCACTGGCAAGACAGGGGATGCAGTGCAGTGAGTCCAGTGAGTGCACTGGCACCACTGGTGATGCACTGCAGTGAGTCCAGAGAGTGCACTGGCACCACTGGGGTTGCACTGCAGTGATTCCAGAGAGTCCACTGGCACCACTGGGGATGCACTGCAGTGAGTCCAGAGAGTGCAGTGGCACCACTGGGGATGCAGTGCAGTGAGTCCAGAGAGTGCACTGGCACCACTGGGGATGCAGTGCAGTGAGTCCAGAGAGTGCACTGGCACCACTGTTGATGCAGTGCAGTGACTCCAGAGAGTGCACTGGCACCACTGTGTGCAGTGCAATGAGTCCAGAGAGTGCACTGTCACCACTGGTGATGCAGTGCAGTGAGTCCAGAGAGCCACTGGCACCAATGGGGATGCAGTGCAATGAGTCCAGAGACTGCACATGCACCACTGGGGATGTAGTGCAGTGAGTCCAGAGAGTGCACTGGCATCACTGGGGATGCATTGCACTGAGTCCACAGAGTGCACTGGCACCACTGGGGATGCAGTGCAGTGAGTCCAGAGAGTGCACTCTCAGCACTGGGGATGCACTGCAGTGAGTCCAAAGAGTGCACTGGCACCAAAGGTGATGCAGTGCAGTGAGACCAGAGAGTGCACTGGCACCACTGGGGATGCAGTGCAGTGAGTCCAGAGAGTGCACCGGCTCCACTGGGGATGCAGTGCAGTGAGTCCATAGAGTGCACTGGCACCACTGGGGATGCAGTGCAGTGAGTGAAGAGAGTGCACTGGCTCCACTGGGGATGCAGTGCAGTGAGTCCAGAGAGTGCACTGGCACCACTGGGGATGCAGTGCAGTGAGACCAGAGAGTGCACTGGCACCACCGGGGATGCAGTGCAGTGAGTCCAGAGAGTGCACTGGCACCACTGGGGATGCAGTGCAGTGAGTCCAGAGAGTGCATTGGCAGCAACTGGAGCTGTACTGCTGTGAGTCCTGAGATTGCACTGGCACCACTGGGGTTACAGTGCAGTGAGCCCAGAGACTACACTGGCACCACTGGGGTTGCACTGCAGTGAGTCCAGAGATTTCACAGGCACCACTGGGAATGCAGTGCAGTGAGTCCAGAGAGTGCACTGGCACCACTGGGGATGCAGTTCAGTAAGTCCAGAGAGTGAACTGGCACAACTGGGGATGCAGTGCAGTGAGTCCAGAGAGTGCACTGGGACCACCGGGGATTCACTGCAGTGAGTCCAGAGAGTGCACTGACACCACTGGGAATGCACTGCAGTGAGTACAGAGAGTGCACTGGTACCTCAGGGGCTGCACTGCAGTGAGTCCAGAGAGTGCACTGACACCAATGGGGATGCACTGCAGTGAGTCCAGAGAGTGCACTGGCACCACTAGGGATGCTATGCAGTGAGTCCAGACAGTGCACTGGCACCACTGGGGATGCACTGCAGTGAGTCCAGAGAGTGAAATGTCACCAATGGGGACGCAGCGCAGTGAGTCCAGAGAGTGCACTGGCACCACTGGGGATGCACTGCAGTGGGTCCAGAGAGTGCACTGGCACCACTGGGGATGCAGTGCAGTGAGTCCAGAGAGTGCAGTGGCACCACTGGAGATGCACTGCAGTGAGTCCAGAGAGTGCACTGGCTCCACTGGGGATGCAGTGCAGTGACTCCAGAGAGTGCACTGGCACCACTGGGGATGCAATGCAGTGAGTGCAGAGAGTGCACTAGCACAACAGGGGATGCACTGCAGTGACTCCAAAAAGTGCACTGGCACCACTGGGGATGCACTGCAGTGAGTCCAGAGAGTGCACTGGCACCACTGGGGATGCACTGCAGTGAGTCCAGAGAGTGCACTGGCACCACTGGGGATGCAGTGCAGTGAGTCCAGAGAGTGCACTGGCACCACTGGGGATGCCGTGCCGTGAGTCCAGAGAGTGCCCTTGCACCACTGGGGATAAACTGCAGTGAGTCAAAACAGTGCACTGGCACCACCTGGGATGCACTGCCGTGAGTCCAGAGAGTTCTCTGGCACAAATGGGGATGCAGTGCAGTGAGTCCAGAGAGTGCACCGGCTCCAATGGGGATACACTGCAGTGTGTCCAGAGAGTGCTCTGGCACCACTGGGAATGCAGTGCAGTGAGTCCAGAGAGTGCACTGGCTCCACTGAGCTGCACTGCAGTGAGTCCAGGAATTGCACTGGCACCACTGGGGATGCACTGCTTTGAGTCCAGAGACTACACTGGCCCCACTGTGGATGCAGTGCAGTGAGTCCAGAGAGTGCACTGGCACCACTGGGGATGCACTGCAGTGAGTCCAGAGAGTGCACTGGCACCAACTGGAGCTGCACTGCTGTGAGGCCTGAGATTGCACTGGCACCACTGGGGTTGCAGTGCAGTGAGTCCAGAGACTACACTGGCACCACTGGGGATGCACTGCAGTGAGTCCAGAGACTTCGCAGGCACCACTTGGGATGCAGTGCAGTGAGTCCAGAGAGTGCACTGGCACCACTGGGGATGCAGTGCAGTGAGTCCAGAGAGTGAACTGGCAGCACTGGGGATGCAGTGCAGTGAGTCCAGAGACTGCACTGGCACCACCGGGGATTCACTGCAGTGAGTCCACAGAGTGCACTGGCACCACTGTGGATGCAGTGCAGTGCGAGAGAGTGCACTGGCACCAGTGGGGAAGCACTGCAGTGAGTCCAGAGAGTGCACTAGCACCACTGGGGATGCACTGCAGTGAGTCCAGAGAGTGCACTGGCACCACTGGGGATGCACTGCAGTGAGTCCAGAGACTGCACTGGCACAACTGGGGATGCACTGCAGTGAGTCCAGAGAGTGCACTGGCACCACTTGGGATGCAGTGCAGTGAGTCCAAAGAGTGCACTGGCACCACTGGGATGCAGTGCAGTGAGTCCAGAGAGTGCACTGGCACCACTGGGGATGCAGTTCAGTGAGTCCAGAGAGTGCACTGGCACCACCGGGAATTCACTGCAAGGAGTCCAGAGAGTGCACTGGCACCACTGGGAATGCACTGCACTGAGTCCAGAGAGTGCACTGGCACCACTGGGGATGCAGTGCAGTGAGTCCAGAGAGTGCACTGGCACCACTGGGATGCAGTGCAGTGAGTCCACAGAGTGCACTGGCACCACAGGGGATACAATGCAGTGAGTCCAGAGATTGTACTGTCACCAATGGGGATGCAGCGCAGTGACTACAGAGAGTGCACTGGCACCACTGGGGATGCACTGCAGTGAGTCCAGAGAGTGCACTGGCACCAGTGGGGAAGCACTGCAGTGGGTCCAGAGAGTGCACTGGCACCACTGGGGATGCAGTGCAGTGAGTCCAGAGAGTGCACTGGCACCACAGGGGATTCAATGCAATGAGTCCAGAGAGTGCAATGTAACCACTGGGGATGCACTGCAGTGAGTCCAGAGAGTGCACTGGCACCACTGGGGATGCAGTGCAGTGAGTCCAGAGAGTGCACTGGCACCACTGTTGATGCAGTGCAGTGACTCCAGAGAGTGCACTGGCACCATTGGGGATGCAGTGCAGTGAATCCAAAGAGTGCACTGGCACCACTGGGATGCAGTGCAGTGAGTCCAGAGAGTGCACTGGCACCACTGGGGATGCAGTGCAGTGAGTCCAGAGAGTGCACTGGCACCACCGGGAATTCACTGCAAGGAGTCCAGAGAGTGCACTAGCACCACTGGGAATGCACTGCAGTGAGTCCAGAGAGTGCACTGGCACCACTGGGGATGCAGTGCAGTGAGTCCAGAGAGTGCACTGGCACCACTGGGATGCAGTGCAGTGAGTCCAGAGAGTTCACTGGCACCACAGGGGATACAATGCAGTGAGTCCAGAGATTGTACTGTCACCAATGGGGATGCAGCGCAGTGACTACAGAGAGTGCACTGGCACCACTGGGGATGCACTGCAGTGAGTCCAGAGAGTGCACTGGCACCAGTGGGGAAGCACTGCAGTGGGTCCAGAGAGTGCACTGGCACCACTGGGGATGCAGTGCAGTGAGTCCAGAGAGTGCACTGGCACCACAGGGGATTCAATGCAATGAGTCCAGAGAGTGCAATGTAACCACTGGGGATGCACTGCAGTGAGTCCAGAGAGTGCACTGGCACCACTGGGGATGCAGTGCAGTGAGTCCAGAGATTGCACTGGCACCGCTGTTGATGCAGTGCAGTGACTCCAGAGAGTGCACTGGCACCACTGGGGATGCAGTGCAGTGAGTCCAGAGAGTGCACTGTCACCACTGGTGATGCAGTGCAGTGAGTCCAGAGAGCCACTGGCACCACTGGGGATGCAGTGCAGTGAATCCAGAGACTGCACATGCACCACCTGCATCACCTGTGGTGCCAGTGCACTCTCTGGACTCACTGCATTGCATCCCCAGTGGTGCCAGTGCACTCTCTGGACTCACTGCACTGCATCCCCAATCGTACCAGTGCACTCTCTGGACTCACTGCACTCCATCCCCAGTGGTGCCACTGCAATCTCTGGTCTCACTGCACTGCATCCCCAGTGTTCCCAGAGCACTCTCTGGACTCATTGCACTGCATCCCCAATGGTGCCAGTGCACTCTCTGGACTCACTGCAGTGCATCTCCAGTGGTGCTAGTGCACTCTCTGGACTCACCGGGGGGCATTCCCAGTGGTACCAGTGCACCCTCTGGACTCACTGCACTGCATCCCCAGTGGTGCCAGTGCACTCTCTAGACTCACTGCACTGCATCCCCAGTGGTGACAGTGCACTCTCTGGTCTTGCCGGGGTGCATCCCCAGTGGTGCCAGTGCACTCTCTGGACTCACTGCACTGCATCCCCTGTGGTGCCAGTGCACTCTCTGGACTTGCCGGGGTGCATCCCCAGTGGTGCCAGTGCACTCTCTGGACTTGCCGGGGTGCATCCCCAGTGGTGCCAGTGCACTCTCTGAACTCACTGCACTGCATCCCCAGTGGTGACAGTGCACTCTCTGGACTCACTGCAGTGCATCCCCAGTGGTGCCAGTGCACTCTCTGGACTCACTGCACTGCATCCCCAGGGTGCCAGTGCACTCTCTGGTCTCACTGCATTGCATCCCCAGTGGTGCCAGTGCACTCTCTGGACTCACTGCACTGCATACCCAATCGTACCAGTGCACTCTCTGGACTCACTGCACTCCATCCCCAGTGGTGCCACTGCAATCGCTGGTATCACTGCACTGCATCCCCAGTGGTGCCAGTGCACTCTCTGGACTCACTGCAGTGCATCTACAGTGGTGCCAGTGCACTCTCTGGACTCACTGCACTGCATCACCAGTGGTACCAGTGCACTCTCTGGACTCAGTGCACTGCATCCCCAGTGGTGCCAGTGCACTCTCTGGACTCACTGCACTGCATCCCCAGTGGTTCCATTGTACTCTCTGGACTCACTGCATTGCATCCCCAGTGCTGCCAGTGCACTCTCTGGACTCACTGCAGTGCATCCCCACTGGTGCCAGTGCACTCTCTGGACTCACTGCACTGCATCCCCAGTGGTGCCAGTGCACTCTCTGGACTCACTGCAGTGCATCCCCAGTGGTGCCAGTGCACTCTCTGGACTCACTGCAGTGCATCCCCAGTGGTGCCAGTGCACTCTCTGGACTCACTGCAGTGCATCCCCACTGGTGCCAGTGCACTCTCTGGACTCACTGCACTGCATACCCAGTGGTGCCAGTGCACTCTCTGGACTCACTGCAGTGCATCCCCAGTGGTGCCAGTGCACTCTTTGGACTCACTGCACTGCATCCCCAGTGTTGCCAGTGCACTCTCTGGACTCACTGCCGTGCATCCCCAGTGGTGCCAGTGCACTCTCTGGACTCACTGCAGTGCATCCCCAGTGGTGCCAGTGCACTCTCTGGACTCACTGCAGTGCATCCCCAAGGTGCCAGTGCACTCTCTGGACTCACTGCACTGCATCCCCAGTGGTGCCATTGCACTCTCTGGACTCACTGCACTGCATCCCCAGTGGTGCCAGTGCACTCTCTGGACTCACTGCACTGCATCCCAAGTGGAGCCAGTGCACTCTCTGGACTCACAGCAGTGCATCCCCAGTGGTGCCAGTGTAGTCTCTGGACTCACTGCAGTGCAGCTCATTGGTGCCAGTGCACTCTCTGGACTCACTGCACTGCATCCCCAGTGGTGCCAGTGCACTCTCTGGACTCACTGCACTGCATCCCCAGTGGTGCCAGTGCACTCTCTGGACTCACTGCAGTGTATCCCCATTGGAGCCGGTGCACTCTCTGGACTCACTAAACTGCATCCCCAGTGGTGCCAGAGAACTCTCTGGACTCACAGCACTGCATCCCCATTGGTGCCAGTGCACTCTCTGGACTCACTACACTAAAACCCCAGTGGTGCCAGTGCAGTCTCTGGACTCACTGCACTGCATCACCTGTGGTGCCAGTGCACTCTCTGGAGTCACTGCACTGCATCCCCAGTGGTGCCAGTGCACTCTCTGGACTCACTGCACTGCATCCCAGTGGTGCCAGTGCACTCTTTGGACTCACTGCAGTGCACCCCAGTGGTGACAGTGCACTCTCTGGACTCACTGCAGTGCATCCCCAGTGGTGCCAGTGCACTCTCTGGACTCACTGCACTGCATCCCCAGTTGTGCCAGTGCAATCTCTGGACTCACTGCAGTGCATCCCCAGTGGTGCCAGTGCACTCTCTGGACTCACTGCAGTGCTTCCCCACTGGTGCCAGTGCACTCTCTGGACTCACCGGGGTGCATCCCCATTGGTGCCAGTGCACTCTCTGGACTCACTGCACTGCATCCCCAGTGTTGCCAGTGCACTCTCTGGACTCACTGCATTGCATCCCCAGTGGTGCCAGTGCACTCTCTGGACTCACTGCACTGCATTCCCAGTGGTGCCAGTGCACTCTCTGGACTCACTGCAGTGCATCCCCAGTGGTGCCAGTGCACTCTCTGGACTCACTGCACTGCATCCCCTGTGGTGCCAGTTCACTCTCTGGTCTCACTGAACTGCATCCCCAGTGGTGCCAGTGAACTCTCTGGACTCACTGCACTGCATCCCAAGTGGTGCCTGTGAAGTCTCTGGACTCACTGCACTGCAACCCCAGTGGTGCCAGTGCAATCTCTGGACTCACGGCACTGCATCATCACTGGTGCCAGTGCACTCTCTGGACTCACTGCAGTGCATCCCTTGTGGTGCCATTGCACTCTCAGGACTCACTGCAGTGCATCCCCAGTGGTGCCAGTGCACTCTCTGGACTCACTTCACTGCATCCCCAGTGGTGCCAGTGCACTCTCTGTACTCACTGCAGTGCATCCCCAGTGGTGCCAGTGCACTCTCTGGACTCAATGCAGTGCATCCCCAGTGGTGCCAGTGCACTCTCTGGACTCACTGCACTGCATTCCCATTGGTGCCAGTGCACTCTGTGGACTCACTGCACTACATCCCCAGTGGGGCCAGTGCACTCTCTGGACTCACTGCACTGCATCCCCAGTGGTGCCAGTGCACTCTCTGGACTCACTGCAGTATATCCCCAATGGTGCCAGTGTACTCTCTGCACTCACTGCAGTGCATCCCCAGTGGTGCCAGTGCACTCTCTGGACTCACTGCAGTGCATCCCCAGTGGTGCCAGTTCACTCTCTGTAGTCACTGTACTGCATCCCCAGTGGTGCCAGTGCACTCTCTGGACTCACTGCACTGCATCCCCAGTGGTGCCAGTGCACTCTCTGGAGTCACTGCAGTGCATCCCCAGTGGTGCCAGTGCACTCTGTGGACTCACTGTACTGCATCCACAGTGGTGCCAGTGCACTCTCTGGACTCACCGCACTGCATCACCAGTGGTGCCAGTGCACTCTCTGGACTCACTGCAGTGCATCCCCAGTGGTGCCAGTGCACTCTATGGACTCACTGCAGTGCATCCCCAGTGGTGCCAGTGCACTCTCTGGACTCACTGCACTGCATCCCCAAGGTTCCTGTGCACTCTCTGGACTCACTGCACTGCATCCCCAGTGGTGCCAGTGCACTCTCTGGACTCACTGCACTGCATCCCCAGTGGTGCCAGTGCACTCTGTGGACTCACTGCACTGCATCCCCAGTGGTGCCAGTGCACTCTGTGGACTCACTGTACTGCATCCCCAGTGGTGCCAGTGCACTCTCTGGACTCACTGCAGTGCATCCCCAGTGGTGCCAGTTCACTCTCTGGAGTCACTATACTGCATCCCCAGTGGTGCCAGTGCACTCTCTGGACTCACTGCAGTGCATCCCCAGTGGTGCCAGTGCACTCTCTGGACTAACTGAACTGCATCCCCAATTGATCCAGTGCACTCTCTGGACTCACTGCACTGCATCCCCAGTGGTGCCAGTGCACTCTCTGGAGTCACTGCAGTGCATCCTCAGTGCTGCCAGTGCACTCTCTGGACTCACTGCACTGCATCACCAGTGGTGCCAGTGCACTCTCTGGAGTCACTGCAGTGCATCCCCAGTGGTGCCAGTGCACTCTGTGGACTCACTGTACTGCATCCACAGTGGTGCCAGTGCACTCTCTGGACTCACCGCACTGCATCCAGAGTGGTGCCAGTGCACTCTCTGGACTCACCGCACTGCATTCCCAGTGGTGCCAGTGCACTCTCTGGACTAACTGTACTGCATCCCCAATTGATCCAGTGCACTCTCTGGACTCACTGCAGTGCATCCCCAGTGCTGACAGTGCACTCTCTGGACTCACTGCACTGCATCCCCAGTGGTGCCAGTGCTCTCTCTGGACTCACTGCACTGCATCTCCAGTGGTGACAGTGCACTCTCTGGACTCACTGCACTGCATCACCAGTGGTGCCAGTGCACTCTCTGGACTCACTGCAGTGCATCCCCAGTGGTGCCAGTGCACTCTCTGGACTCACTGCACTGCATCCCCAGTGGTGCCAGTGCACTCTCTAGAGTCACTGCAGTGCATCCCCAGTGGTGCCAGTGCACTCTCTGGACTCACTGCAGTGCATCCCCCGTGGTGCCAGTGCACTCTCTGGACTCACTGCAGTGCATCCCCAGTGGTGCCAGTGCACTCTCTGGACTCACTGCACTGCATCCCCAGTGGTGCCAGTTCACTCTATGTAGTCATTGCGCTGCATCCCCAGTGGTGCCAGTGCACTCTCTGGACTCACTGCATTGCATCCCCAGTGGTGCCAGTGCACTCTGTGGACTCACTGCACTGCATCCCCAGTGGTGCCAGTGCACTCTCTGGACTCACAACACTGCATCCCCAGTGGTGCCAGTGCACTCTCTGGTATCACAGCAGTGCATCCCCAGTGGTGCCAGTGCACTCTCTGGACTCACTGCACTGCATCCCCAGTGGTGCCAGTGCACTCTCTGGACTCACTGCACTGCATCCCCAGTGGTGCCAGTGCACTCTCTGGAGTCTCTGCAGTGCATCCCCAGTGGTGCCAGTGCACTCTCTGGACTCACTGCACTGCATCCCCAGTGGTGCCATTGCACTCTCTGGACTCACTGCAGTACATCCCCAATGGTGCCAGTGTACTCTCTGCACTCAATGCAGTGCATCCCCAGTGGTGCCAGTGCACTCTCTGGACTCACTGCAGTCCATCCCCAGTGGTGCCAGCGCACTCACTGGAGTCACTGTACTGCATCACCAGTGGTGCCAGTGCACTCTCTGGACTCACTGCACTGCATCCCCAGTGGTGCCAGTGCACTCTCTGGACTCACTGCACTGCATCCCCAGTGGTGCCAGTGCACTCTCTGGACTCACTGCAGTGCATCCCCAGTGGTGCCAGTGCACTCTCTGGACTCACTGCACTGCATCCCCAGTGGTGCCAGTGCACTCTCTGGACTCACAGCACTGCATCCCCAGTGGTGCCAGTGCACTCTCTGTAGTCATTGCGCTACATCCCCAGTGGTGCCAGTGCACTCTCTGGACTCACTGCACTGCATCCCCAGTGGTGCCAGTGCACTCTGTGGACTCACTGCACTGCATCCCCAGTGGTGCCAGTGCACTCTCTGGACTCACTGCAGTGCATCCCCCGTGGTGCCAGTGCACTCTCTGGACTCACTGCACTGCATCCCCAGTGGTGCCAGTGCACTCTCTGGACTCACTGCACTGCATCCCCAGTGGTGCCAGTGCACTCTATGTAGTCATTGCACTGCATCCCCAGTGGTGCCAGTGCACTCTCTGGACTCACTGCATTGCATCCCCAGTGGTGCCAGTGCACTCTGTGGACTCACTGCACTGCATCCCCAGTGCTGACAGTGCACTCTCTGGACTCACAGCACTGCATCCCCAGTGGTGCCAGTGCACTCTCTGGTCTCACAGCAGTGCATCCCCAGTGGTGCCAGTGCACTCTCTGGACTCACTGCACTGCATCCCCAGTGGTGCCAGTGCACTCTCTGGACTCACTGCACTGCATCCCCAGTGGTGCCAGTGCACTCTCTGGAGTCTCTGCAGTGCATCCCCAGTGGTGCCAGTGCACTCTGTGGACTCACTGTACTGCATCCCCAGTGGTGCCAGTGCACTCTCTGGACTCACAGCACTGCATCCCCAGTGGTGCCATTGCACTCTCTGGACTCACTGCAGTACATCCCCAATGGTGCCAGTGTACTCTCTGCACTCACTGCAGTGCATCCCCAGTGGTGCCAGTGCACTCTCTGGACTCACTGCAGTCCATCCCCAGTGGTGCCAGTGCACTTTCTGGACTCACTGTACTGCATCCCCAGTGGTGCCAGTGCACTCTCTGGACTCACTGCACTGCATCACCAGTGGTGCCAGTGCACTCTCTGGACTCACTGCACTGCATCCCCAGTGGTGCCAGTGCACTCTCTGGACTCACTGCAGTGCATCCCCAGTGGTGCCAGTGCAGTCTCTGGACTCACTGCACTGCATCCCCAGTGGTGCCAGTGCACTCTCTGGACTCACAGCACTGCATCCCCAGTGGTGCCAGTGCACTCTCTGTAGTCATTGCGCTGCATCCCCAGTGGTGCCAGTGCACTCTCTGGACTCACTGCACTGCATCCCCAGTGGTGCCAGTGCACTCTGTGGACTCACTGTACTGCATCCCCAGTGGTGCCAGTGCACTCTCTGGACTCACTGCACTGCATCCCCAATGGTGCCAGTGTACTCTCTGCACTCACTGCAGTGCATCCCCAGTGGTGCCAGTGCACTCTCTGGACTCACTGCACTGCATCCCCAGTGGTGCCGGTGCACTCTCTAGAGTCACTGCAGTGCATCCCCAGTGGTGCCAGTGCACTCTCTGGAGTCTCTGCAGTGCATCCCCATTGGTGCCAGTGCACTCTGTGGACTAACTGAACTGCATCCCCAATTGATCCAGTGCACTCTCTGGACTCACTGCACTGCATCCCCAGTGGTGCCAGTGCACTCTCTGGACTCACTGCAGTGCATCCCCAGTGCTGCCAGTGCACTCTCTGGACTCACTGCACTGCATCACCAGTGGTGCCAGTGCACTCTCTGGACTCACTGCACTGCATCCCCAGTGGTGCCAGTGCACTCTCTGGACTCACTGTACTGCATCCACAGTTGTGCCAGTGCACTCTCTGGACTCACCGCACTGCATCCAGAGTGGTGCCAGTGCACTCTCTGGACTCACTGCACTGCATTCCCAGTGGTGCCAGTGCACTCTCTGGACTAACTGTACTGCATCACCAATTGATACAGTGCACTCTCTGGACTCACTGCAGTGCATCCCCAGTGGTGCCAGTGCACTCTCTCGACTCACTGCACTGCATCCCCAGTGGTGCCAGTGCTCTCTCTGGACTCACTGCACTGCATCCCCAGTGGTGCCAGTGGACTCTCTGGACTCACTGCACTGCATCACCAGTGGTGCCAGTGCACTCTCTGGACTCACTGCAGTGCATCCCCAGTGGTGCCAGTGCACTCTCTGGACTCACTGCAGTGCATCCCCAGTGGTGCCAGTGCACTCTCTGGACTCACAGCACTGCATCCCCAGTGGTGCCAGTGCACTCTCTGGTCTCACAGCAGTGCATCCCCAGTGGTGCCAGTGCACTCTGTGGACTCACTGTACTGCATCCCCAGTGGTGCCAGTGCACTCTCTGGACTCACTGCAGTACATCCCCAATGGTGCCAGTGTACTCTCTGGACTCCTTGCAGTGAATCCCCAGTGGTGCCAGTGCACTCTCTGGACTCACTGCACTGCATCCCCAGTGGTGCCGGTGCACTCTCTAGAGTCACTGCAGTGCATCCCCAGTGGTGCCAGTGCACTCTCTGGAGTCTCTGCAGTGCATCCCCAGTGGTGCCAGTGCACTCTGTGGACTAACTGAACTGCATCCCCAATTGATCCAGTGCACTCTCGGGACTCACTGCACTGCATCCCCAGTGGTGCCAGTGCACTCTCTGGAGTCACTGCAGTGCATCCCCAGTGCTGCCAGTGCACTCTCTGGACTCACTGCACTGCATCACCAGTGGTGCCAGTGCACTCTCTGGAGTCACTGCAGTGCATCCCCATTGGTGCCAGTGCACTCTGTGGACTCACTGTACTGCATCCACAGTGGTGCCAGTGCACTCTCTGGACTCACTGCACTGCATCCCCAGTGGTGCCAGTGCACTCTCTAGAGTCACTGCAGTGCATCCCCAGTGGTGCCAGTGCACTCTCTGGACTCACTGCAGTGCATCCAGAGTGGTGCCAGTGCACTCTCTGGACTCACTGCACTGCATCCCCAGTGGTGCCAGTGCACTCTCTGGACTCACTGCACTGCATCCCCAGTGGTGCCAGTGCACTCTATGTAGTCATTGCGCTGCATCCCCAGTGGTGCCAGTGCACTCTCTGGACTCACTGCAGTGCATCCCCAGTGGTGCCAGTGCACTCTGTGGACTCACTGCACTGCATCCCCAGTGGTGCCAGTGCACTCTCTGGACTCACAGCACTGCATCCCCAGTGGTGCCAGTGCACTCTCTGGTCTCACAGCAGTGCATCCCCAGTGGTGCCAGTGCACTCTGTGGACTCACTGTACTGCATCCCCAGTGGTGCCAGTGCACTCTCTGGACTCACTGCAGTACATCCCCAATGGTGCCAGTGTACTCTCTGCACTCACTGCAGTGCATCCCCAGTGGTGCCAGTGCACTCTCTGGACTCACTGCACTGCATCCCCAGTGGTGCCGGTGCACTCTCTAGTGTCACTGCAGTGCATCCCCAGTGGTGCCAGTGCACTCTCTGGAGTCTCTGCAGTGCATCCCCAGTGGTGCCAGTGCACTCTCTGGACTCACTGCACTGCATCACCAGTGGTGCCAGTGCACTCTCTGGAGTCACTGCAGTGCATCCCCAGTGGTGCCAGTGCACTCTCTGCACTCACTGCAGTGCATCCCCAGTGGTGCCAGTGCACTCTCTGGACTAACTGAACTGCATCCCCAATTGATCCAGTGCACTCTCTGGACTCACTGCACTGCATCCCCAGTGGTGCCAGTGCACTCTCTGGAGTCACTGCAGTGCATCCCCAGTGCTGCCAGTGCACTCTCTGGACTCACTGCACTGCATCACCAGTGGTGCCAGTGCACTCTCTGGAGTCACTGCAGTGCATCCCCAGTGGTGCCAGTGCACTCTGTGGACTCACTGTACTGCATCCACAGTGGTGCCAGTGCACTCTCTGGACTCACCGCACTACATCCAGAGTGGTGCCAGTGCACTCTCTGGACTCACTGCACTGCATTCCCAGTGGTGCCAGTGCACTCTCTGGACTAACTGTACTGCATCACCAATTGATACAGTGCACTCTCTGGACTCACTGCAGTGCATCCCCCGTGGTGCCAGTGCACTCTCTGGACTCACTGCACTGCATCCCCAGTGGTGCCAGTGCACTCTCTGGACTCACTGCACTGCATCCCCAGTGGTGCCAGTGCACTCTATGTAGTCATTGCGCTGCATCCCCAGTGGTGCCAGTGCACTCTCTGGACTCACTGCATTGCATCCCCAGTGGTGCCAGTGCACTCTGTGGACTCACTGCACTGCATCCCCAGTGGTGCCAGTGCACTCTCTGGACTCACAGCACTGCATCCCCAGTGGTGCCAGTGCACTCTCTGGTCTCACAGCAGTGCATCCCCAGTGGTGCCAGTGCACTCTCTGGACTCACTGCACTGCATCCCCAGTGGTGCCAGTGCACTCTCTGGACTCACTGCACTGCATCCCCAGTGGTGCCAGTGCACTCTCTGGAGTCTCTGCAGTGCATCCCCAGTGGTGCCAGTGCACTCTGTGGACTCACTGTACTGCATCCCCAGTGGTGCCAGTGCACTCTCTGGACTCACAGCACTGCATCCCCAGTGGTGCCACTGCACTCTCTGGACTCACTGCAGTACATCCCCAATGGTGCCAGTGTACTCTCTGCACTCACTGCAGTGCACCCCAGTGGTGCCAGTGCACTCTCTGGACTCACTGCACTCCATCCCCAGTGGTGCCAGTTCACTCTCTGTAGTCACTGTACTGCATCCCCAGTGGTGCCAGTGCACTCTCTGGACTCACTGCACTGCATCCCCAGTGGTGCCAGTGCACTCTCTGGAGTCACTGCAGTGCATCCCCAGTGGTGCCAGTGCACTCTGTGGACTCACTGTACTGCATCCACAGTGGTGCCAGTGCACTCTCTGGACTCACCGCACTGCATCCCCAGTGGTGACAGTGCACTCTCTGGACTCACTGCACTGCATCCCCAGTGGTGCCAGTGCTCTCTCTGGACTCACTGCACTGCATCACCAGTGGTGCCAGTGCACTCTCTGGACTCACTGCAGTGCATCCCCAGTGGTGCCAGTGCACTCTCTGGACTCACTGTACTGCATCCCCAGTCGTGCCAGTGCACTCTCTAGAGTCACTGCAGTGCATCCCCAGTGGTGCCAGTGCACTCTCTGGACTCACTGCACTGCATCACCAGTGGTGCCAGTGCACTCTCTGGACTCACCGCACTGCATCCCCAGTGGTGCCAGTGCACTCTCTGGACTCACTGCAGTGCATCCCCAGTGGTGCCAGTGCACTCTCTGGACTCACTGCAGTGCATCCCCAGTGGTGCCAGTTCACTCTCTGGACTCACTGCAGTGCATCCCCAGTGGTGCCAGTGCACTCTCTGGACTCACTGCACTGCATCCCCAGTGGTGCCAGTGCACTCTCTGGACTAACTGAACTGCATCCCCAGTTGATCCAGTGCACTCTCTGGACTCACTGCCCTGCATCCCCAGTGGTGCCAGTGCACTCTCTGGACTCACTGCACTGCATCCCCAGTGCTGCCAGTGCACTCTGTGGACTCACTGTACTGCATCCACAGTGGCGCCAGTGCACTCTCTGGACTCACCACACTGCATCCCCAGTGGTGCCAGTGCACTCTCTGTAGTCATTGCGCTGCATCACCAGTGGTACCAGTGCACTCTCTGGACTCACTGCACTGCATCCCCAGTGGGGCCAGTGCACTCTCTGGAGTCATTTCAGTGCATCCCCAGTGGTGCCAGTGCACTCTATGATCTCACTGCAGTGCATCCCCAGTGGTGCCAGTGCACTCTCTGGACTCACTGCACTGCATCCCCAAGGTGCCTGTGCACTCTCTGCACTCACTACACTGCATCCCCAGTGGTGTCAGTGCACTCTCTGGACTCACTGCAGTGCATCCCCAGTGGTGCCAGTGCACTCTCTGGACTCACTGCACTGCATCCCCAGTGGTGCCAGTGCACTCTCTGGACTCACTGCACTGCATCCCCAGTGGTGCCAGTGCACTCTCTGGACTCACTGCACTGCATCCCCAGTGGTGCCAGTGCACTCTGTGGACTCACTGCACTGCATCCCCAGTGGTGCCAGTGCACTCTCTGCAGTCTCTGCAGTGCATCCCCAGTGGTGCCAGTGCACTCTGTGGACTCACTGTACTGCATCCCCAGTGGTGCCAGTGCACTCTCTGGACTCACTGCAGTACATCCCCAATGGTGCCAGTGTACTCTCTGCACTCACTGCAGTGCATCCCCAGTGGTGCCAGTGCACTCTCTGGACTCACTGCAGTGCATCCCCAGTGGTGCCAGTTCACTCTCTGGAGTCACTGTACTGCATCCCCAGTGGTGCCAGTGCACTCTCTGGACTCACTGCAGTGCATCCCCAGTGGTGCCAGTGCACTCTCTGGACTAACTGAACTGCATCCCCAATTGATCCAGTGCACTCTCTGGACTCACTGCACTGCATCCCCAGTGGTGCCAGTGCACTCTCTGGAGTCACTGCAGTGCATCCTCAGTGCTGCCAGTGCACTCTCTGGACTCACTGCACTGCATCACCAGTGGTGCCAGTGCACTCTCTGGAGTCACTGCAGTGCATCCCCAGTGGTGCCAGTGCACTCTGTACTGCATCCACAGTGGTGCCAGTGCACTCTCTGGACTCACCGCACTGCATCCAGAGTGGTGCCAGTGCACTCTCTGGACTCACTGCACTGCATTCCCAGTGGTGCCAGTGCACTCTCTGGACTAACTGTACTGCATCCCCAATTGATCCAGTGCACTCTCTGGACTCACTGCAGTGCATCCCCAGTGGTGCCAGTGCACTCTCTGGACTCACTGCACTGCATCCCCAGTGGTGCCAGTGCTCTCTCTGGACTCACTGCACTGCATCCCCAGTGGTGCCAGTGCACTCTCTGGACTCACTGCACTGCATCACCAGTGGTGCCAGTGCACTCTCTGGACTCACTGCAGTGCATCCCCAGTGGTGCCAGTGCACTCGCTGGACTCACTGCAGTGCATCCCCAGTGGTGCCAGAACACTCTCTGGACTCACTGCAGTGCATCCCCAGTGGTGCCAGTGCACTCTCTGGACTCACTGCAGTGCATCCCCCGTGGTGCCAGTGCACTCTCTGGACTCACTGCACTGCATCCCCAGTGGTGCCAGTGCACTCTCTGGACTCACTGCACTGCATCCCCAGTGGTGCCAGTTCACTCTATGTGGTCATTGCGCTGCATCCCCAGTGGTGCCAGTGCACTCTCTGGACTCACTGCATTGCATCCCCAGTTGTGCCAGTGCACTCTGTGGACTCACTGCACTGCATCCCCAGTGGTGCCAGTGCACTCTCTGGACTCACAGCACTGCATCCCCAGTGGTGCCAGTGCACTCTCTGGTATCACAGCAGTGCATCCCCAGTGGTGCCAGTGCACTCTCTGGACTCACTGCACTGCATCACCAGTGGTGCCAGTGCACTCTCTGGAGTCTCTGCAGTGCATCCCCAGTGGTGCCAGTGCACTCTGTGGACTCACTGTACTGCATCCCCAGTGGTGCCAGTGCACTCTCTGGACTCACTGCAGTGCATCCCCAGTGGTGCCATTGTACTCTCTGGACTCACTGCAGTACATCCCCAATGGTGCCAGTGTACTCTCTGCACTCACTGCAGTGCATCCCCAGTGGTGCCAGTGCACTCTCTGGACTCATTGCAGTCCATCCCCAGTGGTGCCAGTGCACTCACTGGACTCACAGCACTGCATCCCCAGTGGTGCCAGTGCACTCTCTGGACTCACTGCACTGCATCCCCAGTGGTGCCAGTGCACTCTCTGGACTCACTGCACTGCATCCCCAGTGGTGCCAGTGCACTCTCTGGACTCACTGCAGTGCATCCCCAGTGGTGCCAGTGCACTCTCTGGACTCACTGCACTGCATCCCCAGTGGTGCCAGTGCACTCTCTGGACTCACAGCACTGCATCCCCAGTGGTGCCAGTGCACTCTCTGTAGTCATTGCGCTGCATCCCCAGTGGTGCCAGTGCACTCTCTGGACTCACTGCACTGCATCCCCAGTGGTGCCAGTGCACTCTGTGGACTCACTGCACTGCATCCCCAGTGGTGCCAGTGCACTCTCTGGACTCACTGCAGTGCATCCCCCGTGGTGCCAGTGCACTCTCTGGACTCACTGCACTGCATCCCCAGTGGTGCCAGTGCACTCTCTGGACTCACTGCACTGCATCCCCAGTGGTGCCAGTGCACTCTCTGGACTCACTGCAGTGCATCCCCAGTGGTGCCAGTGCACTCTCTGGACTCACTGCATTGCATCCCCAGTGGTGCCAGTGCACTCTGTGGACTCACTGCACTGCATCCCCAGTGGTGCCAGTGCACTCTCTGGACTCACAGCACTGCATCCCCAGTGGTGCCAGTGCACTCTCTGGTCTCACAGCAGTGCATCCCCAGTGGTGCCAGTGCACTCTCTGGACTCACTGCACTGCATCCCCAGTGGTGCCAGTGCACTCTCTGGACTCACTGCACTGCATCCCCAGTGGTGCCAGTGCACTCTCTGGAGTCTCTGCAGTGCATCCCCAGTGGTGCCAGTGCACTCTGTGCACTCACTGTACTGCATCCCCAGTGGTGCCAGTGCACTCTCTGGACTCACTGCACTGCATCCCCAGTGGTGCCATTGGACTCTCTGGACTCACTGCAGTACATCCCCAATGGTGCCAGTGTACTCTCTGGACTTCCTGCAGTGCATCCCCAGTGGTGCCAGTGCACTCTCTGGACTCACTGCAGTCCATCCCCAGTGGTGCCAGTGCACTCTCTGGACTCACTGTACTGCATCCCCAGTGGTGCCAGTGCACTCTCTGGACTCACTGCACTGCATCCCCAGTGGTGCCAGTGCACTCTCTGGACTCACTGCACTGCATCCCCAGTGGTGCCAGTGCACTCTCTGGACTCACTGCAGTGCATCCCCAGTGGTGCCAGTGCACTCTCTGGACTCACTTCACTGCATCCCCAGTGGTGCCAGTGCACTCTCTGGACTCACAGCACTGCATCCCCAGTGGTGCCAGTGCACTCTCTGTAGTCATTGCGCTGCATCCCCAGTGGTGCCAGTGCACTCTCTGGACTCACTGCACTGCATCCCCAGTGGTGCCAGTGCACTCTGTGGACTCACTGTACTGCATCCCCAGTGGTGCCAGTGCACTCTCTGGACTAACTGCAGTACATCCCCAATGGTGTCAGTGTACTCTCTGCACTCACTGCAGTGCATCCCCAGTGGTGCCAGTGCACTCTCTGGACTCACTGCACTGCATCCCCAGTGGTGCCGGTACACTCTCTAGAGTCACTGCAGTGCATCCCCAGTGGTGCCAGTGCACTCTCTGGAGTCTCTGCAGTGCATCCCCAGTGGTGCCAGTGCACTCTGTGGACTAACTGAACTGCATCCCCAATTGATCCAGTGCACTCTCTGGACTCACTGCACTGCATCCCCAGTGGTGCCGGTGCACTCTCTAGAGTCACTGCAGTGCATCCCCAGTGCTGCCAGTGCACTCTCTGGACTCACTGCACTGCATCACCAGTGGTGCCAGTGCACTCTCTGGACTCACTGCACTGCATCCCCAGTGGTTCCAGTGCACTCTGTGGACTCACTGTACTGCATCCACAGTGGTGCCAGTGCACTCTCTGGACTCACCGCACTGCATCCAGAGTGGTGCCAGTGCACTCTCTGGACTCACTGCACTGCATTCCCAGTGGTGCCAGTGCACTCTCTGGACTAACTGTACTGCATCACCAATTGATACAGTGCACTCTCTGGACTCACTGCAGTGCATCCCCAGTGGTGCCAGTGCACTCTCTGGACTCACTGCACTGCATCCCCAGTGGTGCCAGTGCTCTCTCTGGATTCACTGCACTGCATCCCCAGTGGTGCCAGTGCACTCTCTGGACTCAATGCACTGCATCACCAGTGGTGCCAGTGCACTCTCTGGACTCACTGCAGTGCATCCCCAGTGGTGCCAGTGCACTCTCTGGACTCACTGCACTGCATCCCCAGTGGTGCCAGTGCACTCTCTAGAGTCACTGCAGTGCATCCCCAGTGGTGCCAGTGCACTCTCTGGACTCACTGCAGTGCATCCCCCGTGGTGCCAGTGCACTCTCTGGACTCACTGCACTGCATCCCCAGTGGTGCCAGTGCACTCTCTGGACTCACTGCACTGCATCCCCAGTGGTGCCAGTGCACTCTATGTAGTCATTGCGCTGCATCCCCAGTGGTGCCAGTGCACTCTCTGGACTCACTGCATTGCATCCCCAGTGGTGCCAGTGCACTCTGTGGACTCACTGCACTGCATCCCCAGTGGTGCCAGTGCACTCTCTGGACTCACAGCACTGCATCCCCAGTGGTGCCAGTGCACTCTCTGGTCTCACAGCAGTGCATCCCCAGTGGTGCCAGTGCACTCTGTGGACTCACTGTACTGCATCCCCAGTGGTGCCAGTGCACTCTCTGGACTCACTGCAGTACATCCCCAATGGTGCCAGTGTACTCTCTGCACTCACTGCAGTGCATCCCCAGTGGTGCCAGTGCACTCTCTGGACTCACTGCACTGCATCCCCAGTGGTGCCGGTGCACTCTCTAGAGTCACTGCAGTGCATCCCCAGTGGTGCCAGTGCACTCTCTGGAGTCTCTGCAGTGCACCCCCAGTGGTGCCAGTGCACTCTGTGGACTAACTGAACTGCATCCCCAATTGATCCAGTGCACTCTCTGGACTCACTGCACTGCATCCCCAGTGGTGCCAGTGCACTCTCTGGAGTCACTGCAGTGCATCCCCAGGGCTGCCAGTGCACTCTCTGGACTCACTGCACTGCATCACCAGTGGTGCCAGTGCACTCTCTGGACTCACTGCAGTGCATCCCCAGTGGTGCCAGTGCACTCTCTGGACTCACTGTACTGCATCCACAGTGGTGCCAGTGCACTCCCTGGACTCACCGCACTACATCCCCAGTGGTGCCAGTGCACTCTCTGGACTCACTGCACTGCATTCCCAGTGGTGCCAGTGCACTCTCTGGACTAACTGTACTGCATCACCAATTGATACAGTGCACTCTCTGGACTCACTGCACTGCATCCCCAGTGGTGCCAGTGCACTCTCTGGACTCACTGCAGTGCATCCCCAGTGGTGCCAGTGCACTCTCTGGACTCACTGCACTGCATCCCCCGTGGTGCCAGTGCACTCTCTGGACTCACTGCACTGCATCCCCAGTGGTGCCAGTGCACTCTCTGGACTCACTGCACTGCATCCCCAGTGGTGCCAGTGCACCCTATGTAGTCATTGCGCTGCATCCCCAGTGGTGCCAGTGCACTCTCTGGAGTCACTGCATTGCATCCCCAGTGGTGCCAGTGCACTCTGTGGACTCACTGCACTGCATCCCCAGTGGTGCCAGTGCACTCTCTGGACTCACTGCACTGCATCCCCAGTGGTGCCAGTGCACTCTCTGGACTCACTGCACTGCATCCCCAGTGGGGCCAGTGCACTCTCTGGACTCACTGCACTGCATCCCCAGTGGTGCCAGTGCACTCTCTGGACTCACTGCAGTGCATCCCCAGTGGTGCCAGTGCACTCTCTGGACTCACTGCACTGCATCCCCAGTGGTGCCAGTGCACTCTCTGGACTCACAGCACTGCATCCCCAGTGGTGCCAGTGCACTCTCTAGAGTCACTGCAGTGCATCACCAGTGGTGCCAGTGCACTCTCTGGACTCACTGCACTGCATCACCAGTGGTGCCAGTGCACTCTCTGGAGTCACTGCACTGCATCCCCAGTGATGCCAGTGCGCTCTGTGGACTCACTGCACTGCATCCCCAGTGGTGCCAGTGCACTCTCTGGACTCACCGCAGTGCATCCCCAGTGGTGCCAGTGCACTCTCTGGACTCACTGCAGTGCATCCCCAGTGGTGCCAGTGCACTCTCTGGACTTACAGCACTGCATCCCCAGTGGTGCCAGTGCACTCTCTGGACTCACTGCGCTGCATCCCCAGTGGTGCCAGTGCACTCTCTGGACTCACTGTACTTCATCCCCAGTGGTGCCAGTGCACTCTCTGTAGTCATTGCGCTGCATCCCCAGTGGTGCCAGTGCACTCTCTGGAGTCACTGCACGGCATCCCCAGTGGTGCCAGTGCACTCTCTGGAGTCACTGCATTGCTTCCCCAGTGGTGCCAGTGCACTCTCTGGACTCACTGCACTGCATCCCCAGTGGTGCCGGTGCACTCTCTAGAGTCACTGCAGTGCATCCCCAGTGGTGCCAGTGCACTCTCTGCAGTCTCTGCAGTGCATCCCCAGTGCTGCCAGTTCACTCTCTGGAGTCACTGTACTGCATCCCCAGTGGTGCCAGTGCACTCTCTGGACTCACTGCACTGCATCCCCAGTGGTGCCAGTGCACTCTCTGGACTAACTGAACTGCATCCCCAATTGATCCAGTGCACTCTCTGGACTCACTGCACTGCATCCCCAGTGGTGCCAGTGCACTCTCTAGAGTCACTGCAGTGCATCCCCAGTGGTGCCAGTGCACTCTCTGGAGTCACTGCAGTGCTTCCCCAGTGGTGCCAGTGCACACTCTGGACTCACTGCACTGCATCCCCAGTGGTGCCGGTGCACTCTCTAGAGTCACTGCAGTGCATCTCCAGTGGTGCCAGTGCACTCTCTGGAGTCTCTGCAGTGCATCCCCAGTGGTGCCAGTGCACTCTCTGGACTCACTGCACTGCATTCCCAGTGGTGCCAGTGCACTCTCTGGACTAACTGTACTGCATCCCCAATTGATCCAGTGCACTCTCTGGACTCACTGCACTGCATCCCCAGTCGTGCCAGTGCACTCTCTGGACTCACTGCACTGCATCCCCAGTGGTGCCAGTGCTCTCTCTGGACTCACTGCACTGCATCCCCAGTGGTGCCAGTGCACTCTCTGGACTCACTGCACTGCATCACCAGTGGTGCCAGTGCACTCTCTGGACTCACTGCAGTGCATCCCCAGTGGTGCCAGTGCACTCTCTGGACTCACTGCACTGCATCCCCAGTGGTGCCAGTGCACTCTCTAGAGTCACTGCAGTGCATCCCCAGTGGTGCCAGTGCACTCTCTGGATTCACTGCAGTGCATCCCCAGTGGTGCCAGTGCACTCTCTGGAGTTACTGCACTGCATCCCCAGTGGTGCCAGTGCACTCTCTGGACTCACCGCACTGCATCCCCAGTGGTGCCAGTGCACTCTCTGGACTCACTGCACTGCATCCCCAGTGGTGCCAGTGCACTCTCTGGACTAACTGAACTGCATCCCCAATTGATCCAGTGCACTCTCTGGACTCACTGCACTGCATCCCCAGTGGTGCCAGTGCACTCTCTGGAGTCACTGCAGTGCATCCCCTGTGCTGCCAGTGCACTCTGTGGACTCACTGTACTGCATCCCCAGTGGCGCCAGTGCACTCTCTGGACTCACTGCACTGCATCCCCAGTGGTGCCAGTGCACTCTCTGGACTCACTGCAGTGCATTCCCAGTGGTGCCAGTGCACTCTCTGGAGTCACTGCACTGCATCCCCAGTGGTGCCAGGGCACTCTCTGGACTCACTGCACTGCATCCCCAGTGGTGCCAGTGCACTCTCTGTAGTCATTGCGCTGCATCACCAGTGGTACCAGTGCACTCTCTGGACTCACTGCACTGCATCCCCAGTGGGGCCAGTGCACTCTCTGGAGTCATTTCAGTGCATCCCCAGTGGTGCCAGTGCACTCTATGGACTCACTGCAGTGCATCCCCAGTGGTGCCAGTGCACTCTCTGGACTCACTGCAGTGCATCCCCAGTGGTGCCAATGCACTCTCTGGACTCACTGCACTGCATCCCCAAGGTGCCAGTGCACTCTCTGCACTCACTACACTGCATCCCCAGTGGTGTCAGTGCACTCTCTGGACTCACTGCACTGCATCCCCAGTGGTGCCAGTGCACTCTCTGGACTCACAACAGTGCATTCCCAGTGCTGACAGTGCACTCTCTGGACTCACTGCACTGCATCCCCAGTGGTGCCAGTGCACTCTCTGGACTCACCGCACTGCATCCCCTGTGGTGCCAGTGCACTCTCTGGACTCACTGCAGTGCATCCCCAGTGGTGCCAGTGCACTCTCTGGACTCACTGCAGTCCATCCCCAGTGGTGCCAGTGCACTCTCTGGACTCACTGCACTGCATCCCCAGTGGTGCCAGTGCACTCTCTGGAGTCACTGCAGTGCATCCCCAGTGGTGCCAGTGCACTCTGTGGACTCACTGTACTGCATCCACAGTGGTGCCAGTGCACTCTCTGGACTCACCGCACTGCATGCAGGGTGGTGCCAGTGCACTCTCTGGACTCACTGCAGTGCATCCCCAGTGGTGCCAGTGCACTCTCTGCACTCACTGCACTGCATCCCCAGTGGTGCCAGTGCTCTCTCTGGACTCACTGCACTGCATCCCCAGTGGTGCCAGTGCACTCTCTGGACTCACTGCACTGCATCACCAGTGGATCCAGTGCACTCTCTGGACTCACTGCACTGCATCCCCAGTGGTGCCAGTGCACTCTCTGGACTCACTGCAGTGCATCCCCAGTGGTGCCAGTGCACTCTCTGGACTCACTGCACTGCATCCCCAGTGGTGCCAGTGCACTCTCTAGAGTCACTGCAGTGCATCCCCAGTGGTGCCAGTGCACTCTCTGGACTCACTGCACTGCATCCCCAGTGGTGCCAGTTCACTCTCTGGAGTTACTGCACTGCATCCCCAGTGGTGCCAGTGCACTCTCTGGACTCACCGCACTGCATCCCCAGTGGTGCCAGTGCACTCTCTGGACTCACTGCACTGCATCCCCAGTGGTGCCAGTGCACTCTCTGGACTAACTGAACTGCATCCCCAATTGATCCAGTGCACTCTCTGGACTCACTGCACTGCATCCCCAGTGGTGCCAGTGCACTCTCTGGAGTCACTGCAGTGCATCCCCTGTGCTGCCAGTGCACTCTGTGGACTCACTGTACTGCATCCCCAGTGGCGCCAGTGCACTCTCTGGACTCACTGCACTGCATCCCCAGTGGTGCCAGTGCACTCTCTGGACTCACTGCAGTGCATTCCCAGTGGTGCCAGTGCACTCTCTGGAGTCACTGCAGTGCATCCCCAGTGGTGCCAGGGCACTCTCTGGACTCACTGCACTGCATCCCCAGTGGTGCCAGTGCACTCTCTGTAGTCATTGCGCTGCATCACCAGTGGTACCAGTGCACTCTCTGGACTCACTGCACTGCATCCCCAGTGGGGCCAGTGCACTCTCTGGAGTCATTTCAGTGCATCCCCAGTGGTGCCAGTGCACTCTATGGACTCACTGCAGTGCATCCCCAGTGGTGCCAGTGCACTCTCTGGACTCACTGCAGTGCATCCCCAGTGGTGCCAATGCACTCTCTGGACTCACTGCACTGCATCCCCAAGGTGCCAGTGCACTCTCTGCACTCACTACACTGCATCCCCAGTGGTGTCAGTGCACTCTCTGGACTCACTGCACTGCATCCCCAGTGGTGCCAGTGCACTCTCTGGACTCACAACAGTGCATTCCCAGTGCTGACAGTGCACTCTCTGGACTCACTGCACTGCATCCCCAGTGGTGCCAGTGCACTCTCTGGACTCACCGCACTGCATCCCCTGTGGTGCCAGTGCACTCTCTGGACTCACTGCAGTGCATCCCCAGTGGTGCCAGTGCACTCTCTGGACTCACTGCAGTCCATCCCCAGTGGTGCCAGTGCACTCTCTGGACTCACTGCACTGCATCCCCAGTGGTGCCAGTGCACTCTCTGGAGTCACTGCAGTGCATCCCCAGTGGTGCCAGTGCACTCTGTGGACTCACTGTACTGCATCCACAGTGGTGCCAGTGCACTCTCTGGACTCACCGCACTGCATGCAGGGTGGTGCCAGTGCACTCTCTGGACTCACTGCAGTGCATCCCCAGTGGTGCCAGTGCACTCTCTGGACTCACTGCACTGCATCCCCAGTGGTGCCAGTGCTCTCTCTGGACTCACTGCACTGCATCCCCAGTGGTGCCAGTGCACTCTCTGGACTCACTGCACTGCATCACCAGTGGATCCAGTGCACTCTCTGGACTCACTGCAGTGCATCCCCAGTGGTGCCAGTGCACTCTCTGGACTCACTGCACTGCATCACCAGTGGTGCCAGTGCACTCTCTGGACTCACTGCAGTGCATCCCCAGTGGTGCCAGTGCACTCTCTGGACTCACTGCACTGCATCCCCAGTGGTGCCAGTGCTCTCTCTGGACTCACTGCACTGCATCCCCAGTGGTGCCAGTGCACTCTCTGGACTCACTGCACTGCATCACCAGTGGATCCAGTGCACTCTCTGGACTCACTGCACTGCATCCCCAGTGGTGCCAGTGCACTCTCTGGACTCACTGCAGTGCATCCCCAGTGGTGCCAGTGCACTCTCTGGACTTACAGCACTGCATCCCCAGTGGTGCCAGTGCACTCTCTGGACTCACTGCACTGCATCCCCAGTGGTGCCAGTGCACTCTCTAGAGTCACTGCAGTGCATCCCCAGTGGTGCCAGTGCACTCTCTGGACTCACTGCAGTGCATCCCCAGTGGTGCCAGTGCACTCTCTGGAGTTACTGCACTGCATCCCCAGTGGTGCCAGTGCACTCTCTGGACTCACCGCACTGCATCCCCAGTGGTGCCAGTGCACTCTCTGGACTCACTGCACTGCATCCCCAGTGGTGCCAGTGCACTCTCTGGACTAACTGAACTGCATCCCCAATTGATCCAGTGCACTCTCTGGACTCACTGCACTGCATCCCCAGTGGTGCCAGTGCACTCTCTGGAGTCACTGCAGTGCATCCCCTGTGCTGCCAGTGCACTCTGTGGACTCACTGTACTGCATCCCCAGTGGCGCCAGTGCACTCTCTGGACTCACTGCACTGCATCCCCAGTGGTGCCAGTGCACTCTCTGGACTCACTGCAGTGCATTCCCAGTGGTGCCAGTGCACTCTCTGGAGTCACTGCACTGCATCCCCAGTGGTGCCAGGGCACTCTCTGGACTCACTGCACTGCATCCCCAGTGGTGCCAGTGCACTCTCTGCACTCACCGCACTGCATCCCCTGTGGTGCCAGTGCACTCTCTGGACTCACCGCAGTGCATCCCCAGTAGTGCCAGTGCACTCTCTGGACTCACTGCAGTCCATCCCCAGTGGTGCCAGTGCACTCTCTGGACTCACTGCAGTGCATCCCCAGTGGTGCCAGTGCACTCTCTGGACTCACTGCACTGCATCCCCAGTGGTGCCAGTGCACTCTCTAGAGTCACTGCAGTGCATCCCCAGTGGTGCCAGTGCGCTCTGTGGACTCACTGCACTGCATCCCCAGTGGTGCCAGTGCACTCTCTGGACTCACCGCACTGCATCCCCAGTGGTGCCAGTGCACTCTCTGGACTCACTGCTCTGCATCCCCAGTGGTGCCAGTGCACTCTCTGGACTCACTGCAGTGCATCCCCAGTGGTGCCAGTGCACTCTCTGGACTTACAGCACTGCATCCCCAGTGGTGCCAGTGCACTCTCTGGACTCACTGTACTGCATCCCCAGTGGTGCCAGTGCACTCTCTGTAGTCATTGCGCTGCATCCCCAGTGGTGCCAGTGCACTCTCTGGAGTCACTGCACTGCATCCCCAGTGGTGCCAGTGCACTCTCTGGACTAACTGCACTGCATCCCCAGTGGTGCCGGTGCACTCTCTAGAGTCACTGCAGTGCATCCCCAGTGGTGCCAGTGCACTCTCTGGAGTCTCTGCAGTGCATCCCCAGTGGTGCCAGTGCACTCTGTGGACTCACTGTACTGCATCCCCAGTGGTGCCAGTGCACTCTCTGGACTCACTGCACTGCATCCCCAGTGGTGCCAGTGCACTCTCTGGACTCACTGCAGTACATCCCCAATGGTGCCAGTGTACTCTCTGCACTCACTGCACTGCATCCCCAGTGGTGCCAGTGCACTCTCTGGACTCACTGCAGTGCATCCCCAGTGGTGCCAGTTCACTCTCTGGAGTCACTGTACTGCATCCCCAGTGGTGCCAGTGCACTCTCTGGACTCACTGCACTGCATCCCCAGTGGTGCCAGTGCACTCTCTGGACTAACTGAACTGCATCCCCAATTGATCCATTGCACTCTCTGGACTCACTGCACTGCATCCCCAGTGGTGCCAGTGCACTCTCTGGAGTCACTGCAGTGCATCCCCTGTGCTGCCAGTGCACTCTGTGGACTCACTGTACTGCATCCCCAGTGGCGCCAGTGCACTCTCTGGACTCACTGCACTGCATCCCCAGTGGTGCCAGTGCACTCTCTGGACTCACTGCAGTGCATTCCCAGTGGTGCCAGTGCACTCTCTGGAGTCACTGCACTGCATCCCCAGTGGTGCCAGTGCACTCTCTGGACTCACTGCACTGCATCCCCAGTGGTGTGTGCACTCTCTGTAGTCATTGCGCTGCATCACCAGTGGTACCAGTGCACTCTCTGGACTCACTGCACTGCATCCCCAGTGGGGCCAGTGCACTCTCTGGAGTCATTTCAGTGCATCCCCAGTGGTGCCAGTGCACTCTATGGACTCACTGCAGTGCATCCCCAGTGGTGCCAGTGCACTCTCTGGACTCACTGCAGTGCATCCCCAGTGGTGCCAATGCACTCTCTGGACTCACTGCACTGCATCCCCAAGGTGCCAGTGCACTCTCTGCACTCACTACACTGCATCCCCAGTGGTGTCAGTGCACTCTCTGGACTCACTGCAGTGCATCCCCAGTGGTGCCAGTGCACTCTCTGGACTCACAACAGTGCATTCCCAGTGCTGACTGCACTCTCTGGACTCACTGCACTGCATCACCACTGGTGCCAGTGCACTCTGTGGACTCACTGCACTGTATCCCCAGTGGTGCCAGTGCACTCTCTGCAGTCTCTGCAGTGCATCCCCAGTGGTGCCAGTTCACTCTCTGGAGTCACTGTACTGCATCCCCAGTGGTGCCAGTGCACTCTCTGGACTAACTGAACTGCATCCCCAATTGATCCAGTGCACTCTCTGGACTCACTGCACTGCATCCCCAGTGGTGCCAGTGCACTCTCTGGACTCACTGCAGTGCATCCCCAGTGCTGCCAGTGCACTCTCTGGACTCACTGCACTGCATCACCAGTGGTGCCAGTGCACTCTCTGGAGTCACTGCACTGCATCCCCAGTGGTGCCAGTGTACTCTGTGGACTCACTGTACTGCATCCACAGTGGTGCCAGTGCACTCTCTGGACTCACCGCACTGCATCCAGAGTGGTGCCAGTGCACTCTCTGGACTCACTGCACTGCATTCCCAGTGGTGCCACTGCACTCTCTGGACTAATTGTACTGCATCCCCAATTGATCCAGTGCACTCTCTGGAGTCACTGCACTGCATCCCCAGTGGTGCCAGTGCACTCTCTGGACTCACTGCACTGCATCCCCAGTGGTGCCAGTGCACTCTCTGGACTCACTGCACTGCATCCCCAGTGGTGCCAGTGTACTCTGTGGACTCACTGCACTGCATCCACAGTGGTGCCAGTGCACTCTCTGGACTCACCGCACTGCATCCAGAGTGGTGCCAGTGCACTCTCTGGACTCACTGCACTGCATTCCCAGTGGTGCCAGTGCACTCTCTGGACTAACTGTACTGCATCCCCAATTGATCCAGTGCACTCTCTGGACTCACTGCACTGCATCCCCAGTGGTGCCAGTGCACTCTCTGGACTCACTGCACTGCATCCCCAGTGGTGCCAGTGCACTCTCTGGAGTTACTGCACTGCATCCCCAGTGGTGCCAGTGCACTCTCTGGACTCACAGCACTGCATCCCCAGTGGTGCCAGTGCACTCTCTGTAGTCATTGCGCTGCATCCCCAGTGGTGCCAGTGCACTCTCTGGAGTCACTGCACTGCATCCCCAGTGGTGCCGGTACACTCTCTAGAGTCACTGCAGTGCATCCCCAGTGGTGCCAGTGCACTCTCTGGAGTCTCTGCAGTGCATCCCCAGTGGTGCCAGTGCACTCTGTGGACTAACTGAACTGCATCCCCAATTGATCCAGTGCACTCTCTGGACTCACTGCACTGCATCCCCAGTGGTGCCGGTGCACTCTCTAGAGTCACTGCAGTGCATCCCCAGTGGTGCCAGTGCACTCTCTGGACTCACTGCACTGCATCCCCAGTGGTGCCAGTGCACTCTCTAGAGTCACTGCACTGCATCCCCAGTGGTGCCAGTGCACTCTCTGGACTCACTGCACTGCATCACCAGTGGTGCCAGTGCAGTCTCCGGAGTCACTGCACTTCATCCCCAGTGGTGCCAGTGCGCTCTGTGGACTCACTGCACTGCATCCCCAGTGGTGCCAGTGCACTCTCTGCACTCATCGCACTGCATCCCCAGTGGTGCCAGTGCACTCTCTGGACTCACCGCACTGCATCCCCAGTGGTGCCAGTGCACTCTCTGGACTCACTGCAGTGCATCCCCAGTGGTGCCAGTGCACTCTCTGGACTCAGTGCACTGCATCCCCAGTGGTGCCAGTGCACTCTCTGGACTTACAGCAGTGCATCCCCAGTGGTGCCAGTGCACTCTCTGGACTCACTGTACTGCATCCCCAGTGGTGCCAGTGCACTCTCTGTAGTCATTGCGCTGCATCCCCAGTGGTGCCAGTGCACTCTCTGGAGTCACTGCACTGCATCCCCAGTGGTGCCAGTGCACCTTCTGGAGTCACTGCAGTGCTTCCCCAGTGGTGCCAGTGCACTCTCTGGACTCACTGCACTGCATCCCCAGTGGTGCCGGTGCACTCTCTAGAGTCACTGCAGTGCATCCCCAGTGGTGCCAGTGCACTCTCTGGAGTCTCTGCAGTGCATCCCCAGTGGTGCCAGTGCACTCTGTGGACTCACTGTACTGCATCCCCAATTGATCCAGTGCACTCTCTGGACTCACTGCAGTGCATCCCCAGTGGTGCCAGTGCACTCTCTGGACTCACTGCACTGCATCCCCAGTGGTGTCAGTGCTCTCTCTGCACTCACTGCACTGCATCCCCAGTGGTGCCAGTGCACTCTCTGGACTCACTGCACTGCATCACCAGTGGTGCCAGTGCACTCTCTGGACTCACTGCAGTGCATCCCCAGTGGTGCCAGTGCACTCTCTGGACTCACTGCACTGCATCCCCAGTGGTGCCAGTGCACTCTCTAGAGTCACTGCAGTGCATCACCAGTGGTGCCAGTGCACTCTCTGGACTCATTGCACTGCATCCCCAGTGGTGCCAGTGCACTCTCTGGACTCACCGCACTGCATCCCCAGTGGTGCCAGTGCACTCTCTGGACTCACTGCACTGCATCCCCAGTGGTGCCAGTGCACTCTCTGGACTTACAGCACTGCATCCCCAGTGGTGCCAGTGCACTCTCTGGACTCACTGCGCTGAATCCCCAGTAGTGCCAGTGCAGTCTCTGGACTCACTGCTCTGCATCCCCAGTGGTGCCAGTGCACTCTCTGGAGTCACTGCAGTGCTTCCCCAGTGGTGCCAGTGCACTCTCTAGAGTCACTGCACTGCATCCCCAGTGGTGCCAGTGCACTCTCGGGAGTCTCTGCAGTGCATCCCCAGTGGTGCCAGTGCACTCTCTGGACTCACTGTACTGCATCCACAGTTGCGCCAGTGCACTCTCTGGACTCACCGCACTGCATCCAAGTGGTGCCAGTGCACTCTCTGGACTCACTGCACTGCATCCCAATGGTGCCAGTGCACCCTCTGGACTCACTGCAGTGCATCCCCAGTGGTGCCAGTGCACTCTCTGGAGTCACTGCACTGCATCCCCAGTGGTGCCAGTGCACTCTCTGGACTCACAGCACTGCATCCCCAGTGGTGCCAGTGCACTCTCTGTAGTCATTGCGCTGCATCCCCAGTGGTACCAGTGCACTCTATGGACTCACTGCACTGCATCCCCAGTGGGGCCAGTGCACTCTCTGGAGTCATTTCAGTGCATCCCCAGTGGTGCCAGTGCACTCTATGGACTCACTGCAGTGCATCCCCAGTGGTGCCAGTGCACTCACTGGACTGACTGCACTGCATCCCCAGTGGTGCCAATGCACTCTCTGGACTCACTTCACTGCATCCCCAAGGTGCCAGTGCACTCTCTGCACTCACTACACTGCATCCCCAGTGGTGCCAGTGCACTCTCTGGACTCACTGCACTGCATCCCCAGTGGTGACAGTGCACTCTCTGGAGTCTCTGCAGTGCATCCCCAGTGGTGCCAGTGCACTCTGTGGACTCACTGTACTGCATCCCCAGTGGTGCCAGTTCACTCTCTGGACTCACGGCAGTACATCCCCAATGGTGCCAGTGTACTCTCTGCACTCACTGCAGTGCATCCCCAGTGGTGCCAGTGCACTCTCTGGACTCACTGCAGTGCATCCCCAGTGGTGCCAGTTCACTCTCTGGAGTCACTGTACTGCATCCCCAGTGGTGCCAGTGCACTCTCTGGACTCACTGCAGTGCATCCCCAGTGGTGCCAGTGCACTCTCTGGACTCACTGCAGTGCATCCCCAGTGGTGCCAGTGCACTCTCTGGAGTCACTGCACTGCATCCCCAGTGGTGCCAGTGCACTCTCTGGACTCACAGCACTGCATCCCCAGTGGTGCCAGTGCACTCTCTGTAGTCATTGCGCTGCATCCCCAGTGGTACCAGTGCACTCTATGCACTCACTGCACTGCATCGCCAGTGGGGCCAGTGCACTCTCTGGAGTCATTCAGTGCATCCCCAGTGGTGCCAGTGCACTCTCTGGACTCACTGCAGTGCATCCGAAGTGGTGCCAATGCACTCTCTGGACTCACTGCACTGCATCCCCAAGGTGCCAGTGCACTCTCTGCACTCACTACACTGCATCCCCAGTGGTGCCAGTGCACTCTCTGGACTCACTGCAATGCATCCCCAGTGGTGCCAGTGCACTCTCTGGACTCACAGCAGTGCATTCCCAGTGGTGCCAGTGCACTCTCTGGACTCACTGCACTGCATCCCCAGTGGAACCAGTGCACTATCTGGACTCACTGCACTGCATCCCCAGTGCTGACAGTGCACTCTCTGGACTCACTGCACTGCATCCCCAGTGGTGCCAGTGCACTCTCTGGACTCACTGCAGTGCATCCCCAGTGGTGCCAGTGCACTCTCTGGACTCAGTGCACTGCATCCCCAGTGGTGCCAGTGCACTCTCTGGACTTACAGCAGTGCATCCCCAGTGGTGCCAGTGCACTCTCTGGACTCACTGTACTGCATCCCCAGTGGTGCCAGTGCACTCTCTGCACTCACTGCAGTACATCCCCAATGGTGCCAGTGTACTCTCTGCACTCACTGCAGTGCATCCCCAGTGGTGCCAGTGCACTCTCTGGACTCACTGCAGTGCATCCCCAGTGGTGCCAGTTCACTCTCTGGAGTCACTGTACTGCATCCCCAGTGGTGCCAGTGCACTCTCTGGACTCACTGCAGTGCATCCCCAGTGGTGCCAGTTCACTCTCTGGAGTCACTGTACTGCATCCCCAGTGGTGCCAGTGCACTCTCTGTAGTCATTGCGCTGCATCCCCAGTGGTGCCAGTGCACTCTCTGGACTCACTGCACTGCATCCCCAGTGGTGCCAGTGCACTCTGTGGACTCACTGTACTGCATCCCCAGTGGTGCCAGTGCACTCTCTGGACTAACTGCAGTACATCCCCAATGGTGTCAGTGTACTCTCTGGACTCACTGCACTGCATCCCCAGTGGTGCCGGTACACTCTCTAGAGTCACTGCAGTGCATCCCCAGTGGTGCCAGTGCACTCTCTGGAGTCTCTGCAGTGCATCCCCAGTGGTGCCAGTGCACTCTCTGGACTCACCGCACTGCATCCAGAGTGGTGCCAGTGCACTCTCTGGACTCACTGCAGTGCATCCCCAGTGGTGCCAGTGCACTCTCTGCACTCACTGCAGTGCATCCCCCGTGGTGCCAGTGCACTCTCTGGAGTCACTGCACTGCATCCCCAGTGGTGCAAGTGCACTCTCTGGACTCACTACACTGCATCCCCAGTGGTGCCAGTGCACTCTATGGACTCACTACACTGCATCCCCAGTGGTGCCAGTGCACTCTCTGGACTCACTGCGCTGCATCCCCAGTGGTGCCAGTGCACTCTCTGTAGTCATTGCGCTGCATCCCCAGTGGTGCCAGGGCTCTCTCTGGACTCACTGCACTGCATCCCCACTGGTGCCAGTGCACTCTCTGGAGTCACTGCAGTGCATCCCCAGTGGTGCCAGTGCACTCTCTGGACTCACTGCACTGCATCCCCAGTGGTGCCGGTGCACTCTCTACAGTCACTGCAGTGCATCTCCAGTGGTGCCAGTGCACTCTCTGGAGTCTCTGCAGTGCATCCCCAGTGGTGCCAGTGCACTCTCTAGAGTCACTGCAGTGCATCCCCAGTGGTGCCAGTGCGCTCTGTGGACTCACTGCACTGCATCCCCAGTGGTGCCAGTGCACTCTCTGGACTCACCGCACTGCATCCCCAGTGGTGCCAGTGCACTCTCTGGACTCACTGCTCTGCATCCCCAGTGGTGCCAGTGCACTCTCTGGACTCACTGCAGTGCATCCCCAGTGGTGCCAGTGCACTCTCTGGACTTACAGCACTGCATCCCCAGTGGTGCCAGTGCACTCTCTGGACTCACTGTACTGCATCCCCAGTGGTGCCAGTGCACTCTCTGTAGTCATTGCGCTGCATCCCCAGTGGTGCCAGTGCACTCTCTGGAGTCACTGCACTGCATCCCCAGTGGTGCCAGTGCACTCTCTGGACTAACTGCACTGCATCCCCAGTGGTGCCGGTGCACTCTCTAGAGTCACTGCAGTGCATCCCCAGTGGTGCCAGTGCACTCTCTGGAGTCTCTGCAGTGCATCCCCAGTGGTGCCAGTGCACTCTGTGGACTCACTGTACTGCATCCCCAGTGGTGCCAGTGCACTCTCTGGACTCACTGCACTGCATCCCCAGTGGTGCCAGTGCACTCTCTGGACTCACTGCAGTACATCCCCAATGGTGCCAGTGTACTCTCTGCACTCACTGCACTGCATCCCCAGTGGTGCCAGTGCACTCTCTGGACTCACTGCAGTGCATCCCCAGTGGTGCCAGTTCACTCTCTGGAGTCACTGTACTGCATCCCCAGTGGTGCCAGTGCACTCTCTGGACTCACTGCACTGCATCCCCAGTGGTGCCAGTGCACTCTCTGGACTAACTGAACTGCATCCCCAATTGATCCATTGCACTCTCTGGACTCACTGCACTGCATCCCCAGTGGTGCCAGTGCACTCTCTGGAGTCACTGCAGTGCATCCCCTGTGCTGCCAGTGCACTCTGTGGACTCACTGTACTGCATCCCCAGTGGCGCCAGTGCACTCTCTGGACTCACTGCACTGCATCCCCAGTGGTGCCAGTGCACTCTCTGGACTCACTGCAGTGCATTCCCAGTGGTGCCAGTGCACTCTCTGGAGTCACTGCACTGCATCCCCAGTGGTGCCAGTGCACTCTCTGGACTCACTGCACTGCATCCCCAGTGGTGTGTGCACTCTCTGTAGTCATTGCGCTGCATCACCAGTGGTACCAGTGCACTCTCTGGACTCACTGCACTGCATCCCCAGTGGGGCCAGTGCACTCTCTGGAGTCATTTCAGTGCATCCCCAGTGGTGCCAGTGCACTCTATGGACTCACTGCAGTGCATCCCCAGTGGTGCCAGTGCACTCTCTGGACTCACTGCAGTGCATCCCCAGTGGTGCCAATGCACTCTCTGGACTCACTGCACTGCATCCCCAAGGTGCCAGTGCACTCTCTGCACTCACTACACTGCATCCCCAGTGGTGTCAGTGCACTCTCTGGACTCACTGCAGTGCATCCCCAGTGGTGCCAGTGCACTCTCTGGACTCACAACAGTGCATTCCCAGTGCTGACAGTGCACTCTCTGGACTCACTGCACTGCATCACCACTGGTGCCAGTGCACTCTGTGGACTCACTGCACTGTATCCCCAGTGGTGCCAGTGCACTCTCTGCAGTCTCTGCAGTGCATCCCCAGTGGTGCCAGTTCACTCTCTGGAGTCACTGTACTGCATCCCCAGTGGTGCCAGTGCACTCTCTGGACTAACTGAACTGCATCCCCAATTGATCCAGTGCACTCTCTGGACTCACTGCACTGCATCCCCAGTGGTGCCAGTGCACTCTCTGGACTCACTGCAGTGCATCCCCAGTGCTGCCAGTGCACTCTCTGGACTCACTGCACTGCATCACCAGTGGTGCCAGTGCACTCTCTGGAGTCACTGCACTGCATCCCCAGTGGTGCCAGTGTACTCTGTGGACTCACTGTACTGCATCCACAGTGGTGCCAGTGCACTCTCTGGACTCACCGCACTGCATCCAGAGTGGTGCCAGTGCACTCTCTGGACTCACTGCACTGCATTCCCAGTGGTGCCACTGCACTCTCTGGACTAATTGTACTGCATCCCCAATTGATCCAGTGCACTCTCTGGAGTCACTGCACTGCATCCCCAGTGGTGCCAGTGCACTCTCTGGACTCACTGCACTGCATCCCCAGTGGTGCCAGTGCACTCTCTGGACTCACTGCACTGCATCCCCAGTGGTGCCAGTGTACTCTGTGGACTCACTGCACTGCATCCACAGTGGTGCCAGTGCACTCTCTGGACTCACCGCACTGCATCCAGAGTGGTGCCAGTGTACTCTCTGGACTCACTGCACTGCATTCCCAGTGGTGCCAGTGCACTCTCTGGACTAACTGTACTGCATCCCCAATTGATCCAGTGCACTCTCTGGACTCACTGCACTGCATCCCCAGTGGTGCCAGTGCACTCTCTGGACTCACTGCACTGCATCCCCAGTGGTGCCAGTGCACTCTCTGGAGTTACTGCACTGCATCCCCAGTGGTGCCAGTGCACTCTCTGGACTCACAGCACTGCATCCCCAGTGGTGCCAGTGCACTCTCTGTAGTCATTGCGCTGCATCCCCAGTGGTGCCAGTGCACTCTCTGGAGTCACTGCACTGCATCCCCAGTGGTGCCAGTGCACTCTGTGGACTCACTGTACTGCATCCCCAGTGGTGCCAGTGCACTCTCTGGACTAACTGCAGTACATCCCCAATGGTGTCAGTGTACTCTCTGCACTCACTGCAGTGCATCCCCAGTGGTGCCAGTGCACTCTCTGGACTCACTGCACTGCATCCCCAGTGGTGCCGGTACACTCTCTAGAGTCACTGCAGTGCATCCCCAGTGGTGCCAGTGCACTCTCTGGAGTCTCTGCAGTGCATCCCCAGTGGTGCCAGTGCACTCTGTGGACTAACTGAACTGCATCCCCAATTGATCCAGTGCACTCTCTGGACTCACTGCACTGCATCCCCAGTGGTGCCGGTGCACTCTCTAGAGTCACTGCAGTGCATCCCCAGTGGTGCCAGTGCACTCTCTGGACTCACTGCACTGCATCCCCAGTGGTGCCAGTGCACTCTCTAGAGTCACTGCACTGCATCCCCAGTGGTGCCAGTGCACTCTCTGGACTCACTGCACTGCATCACCAGTGGTGCCAGTGCAGTCTCCGGAGTCACTGCACTTCATCCCCAGTGGTGCCAGTGCGCTCTGTGGACTCACTGCACTGCATCCCCAGTGGTGCCAGTGCACTCTCTGCACTCATCGCACTGCATCCCCAGTGGTGCCAGTGCACTCTCTGGACTCACCGCACTGCATCCCCAGTGGTGCCAGTGCACTCTCTGGACTCACTGCAGTGCATCCCCAGTGGTGCCAGTGCACTCTCTGGACTCAGTGCACTGCATCCCCAGTGGTGCCAGTGCACTCTCTGGACTTACAGCAGTGCATCCCCAGTGGTGCCAGTGCACTCTCTGGACTCACTGTACTGCATCCCCAGTGGTGCCAGTGCACTCTCTGTAGTCATTGCGCTGCATCCCCAGTGGTGCCAGTGCACTCTCTGGAGTCACTGCACTGCATCCCCAGTGGTGCCAGTGCACCTTCTGGAGTCACTGCAGTGCTTCCCCAGTGGTGCCAGTGCACTCTCTGGACTCACTGCACTGCATCCCCAGTGGTGCCGGTGCACTCTCTAGAGTCACTGCAGTGCATCCCCAGTGGTGCCAGTGCACTCTCTGGAGTCTCTGCAGTGCATCCCCAGTGGTGCCAGTGCACTCTGTGGACTCACTGTACTGCATCCCCAATTGATCCAGTGCACTCTCTGGACTCACTGCAGTGCATCCCCAGTGGTGCCAGTGCACTCTCTGGACTCACTGCACTGCATCCCCAGTGGTGTCAGTGCTCTCTCTGCACTCACTGCACTGCATCCCCAGTGGTGCCAGTGCACTCTCTGGACTCACTGCACTGCATCACCAGTGGTGCCAGTGCACTCTCTGGACTCACTGCAGTGCATCCCCAGTGGTGCCAGTGCACTCTCTGGACTCACTGCACTGCATCCCCAGTGGTGCCAGTGCACTCTCTAGAGTCACTGCAGTGCATCACCAGTGGTGCCAGTGCACTCTCTGGACTCACTGCACTGCATCCCCAGTGGTGCCAGTGCACTCTCTGGACTCACCGCACTGCATCCCCAGTGGTGCCAGTGCACTCTCTGGACTCACTGCACTGCATCCCCAGTGGTGCCAGTGCACTCTCTGGACTTACAGCACTGCATCCCCAGTGGTGCCAGTGCACTCTCTGGACTCACTGCGCTGAATCCCCAGTAGTGCCAGTGCAGTCTCTGGACTCACTGCTCTGCATCCCCAGTGGTGCCAGTGCACTCTCTGGAGTCACTGCAGTGCTTCCCCAGTGGTGCCAGTGCACTCTCTAGAGTCACTGCACTGCATCCCCAGTGGTGCCAGTGCACTCTCGGGAGTCTCTGCAGTGCATCCCCAGTGGTGCCAGTGCACTCTCTGGACTCACTGTACTGCATCCACAGTTGCGCCAGTGCACTCTCTGGACTCACCGCACTGCATCCAAGTGGTGCCAGTGCACTCTCTGGACTCACTGCACTGCATCCCAATGGTGCCAGTGCACCCTCTGGACTCACTGCAGTGCATCCCCAGTGGTGCCAGTGCACTCTCTGGAGTCACTGCACTGCATCCCCAGTGGTGCCAGTGCACTCTCTGGACTCACAGCACTGCATCCCCAGTGGTGCCAGTGCACTCTCTGTAGTCATTGCGCTGCATCCCCAGTGGTACCAGTGCACTCTATGGACTCACTGCACTGCATCCCCAGTGGGGCCAGTGCACTCTCTGGAGTCATTTCAGTGCATCCCCAGTGGTGCCAGTGCACTCTATGGACTCACTGCAGTGCATCCCCAGTGGTGCCAGTGCACTCTCTGGACTCACTGCAGTGCATCCCCAGTGGTGCCAATGCACTCTCTGGACTCACTTCACTGCATCCCCAAGGTGCCAGTGCACTCTCTGCACTCACTACACTGCATCCCCAGTGGTGCCAGTGCACTCTCTGGACTCACTGCACTGCATCCCCAGTGGTGACAGTGCACTCTCTGGAGTCTCTGCAGTGCATCCCCAGTGGTGCCAGTGCACTCTGTGGACTCACTGTACTGCATCCCCAGTGGTGCCAGTTCACTCTCTGGACTCACGGCAGTACATCCCCAATGGTGCCAGTGTACTCTCTGCACTCACTGCAGTGCATCCCCAGTGGTGCCAGTGCACTCTCTGGACTCACTGCAGTGCATCCCCAGTGGTGCCAGTTCACTCTCTGGAGTCACTGTACTGCATCCCCAGTGGTGCCAGTGCACTCTCTGGACTCACTGCAGTGCATCCCCAGTGGTGCCAGTGCACTCTCTGGACTCACTGCAGTGCATCCCCAGTGGTGCCAGTGCACTCTCTGGAGTCACTGCACTGCATCCCCAGTGGTGCAAGTGCACTCTCTGGACTCACAGCACTGCATCCCCAGTGGTGCCAGTGCACTCTCTGTAGTCATTGCGCTGCATCCCCAGTGGTACCAGTGCACTCTATGCACTCACTGCACTGCATCGCCAGTGGGGCCAGTGCACTCTCTGGAGTCATTCAGTGCATCCCCAGTGGTGCCAGTGCACTCTCTGGACTCACTGCAGTGCATCCGAAGTGGTGGCAATGCACTCTCTGGACTCACTGCACTGCATCCCCAAGGTGCCAGTGCACTCTCTGCACTCACTACACTGCATCCCCAGTGGTGCCAGTGCACTCTCTGGACTCACTGCAATGCATCCCCAGTGGTGCCAGTGCACTCTCTGGACTCACAGCAGTGCATTCCCAGTGGTGCCAGTGCACTCTCTGGACTCACTGCACTGCATCCCCAGTGGTACCAGTGCACTATCTGGACTCACTGCACTGCATCCCCAGTGCTGACAGTGCACTCTCTGGACTCACTGCACTGCATCCCCAGTGGTGCCAGTGCACTCTCTGGACTCACTGCAGTGCATCCCCAGTGGTGCCAGTGCACTCTCTGGACTCACTGCACTGCATCCCCAGTGGTGCCAGTGCACTCTCTGGAGTCTCTGCAGTGCATCCCCAGTGGTGCCAGTGCACTCTGTGGACTCACTGTACTGCATCCCCAGTGGTGCCAGTGCACTCTCTGGACTCACTGCAGTACATCCCCAATGGTGCCAGTGTACTCTCTGCACTCACTGCAGTGCATCCCCAGTGGTGCCAGTGCACTCTCTGGACTCACTGCAGTGCATCCCCAGTGGTGCCAGTTCACTCTCTGGAGTCACTGTACTGCATCCCCAGTGGTGCCAGTGCACTCTCTGGACTCACTGCAGTGCATCCCCAGTGGTGCCATTTCACTCTCTGGAGTCACTGTACTGCATCCCCAGTGGTGCCAGTGCACTCTCTGTAGTCATTGCGCTGCATCCCCAGTGGTGCCAGTGCACTCTCTGGACTCACTGCACTGCATCCCCAGTGGTGCCAGTGCACTCTGTGGACTCACTGTACTGCATCCCCAGTGGTGCCAGTGCACTCTCTGGACTAACTGCAGTACATCCCCAATGGTGTCAGTGTACTCTCTGGACTCACTGCACTGCATCCCCAGTGGTGCCGGTACACTCTCTAGAGTCACTGCAGTGCATCCCCAGTGGTGCCAGTGCACTCTCTGGAGTCTCTGCAGTGCATCCCCAGTGGTGCCAGTGCACTCTCTGGACTCACCGCACTGCATCCAGAGTGGTGCCAGTGCACTCTCTGGACTCACTGCAGTGCATCCCCAGTGGTGCCAGTGCACTCTCTGCACTCACTGCAGTGCATCCCCCGTGGTGCCAGTGCACTCTCTGGAGTCACTGCACTGCATCCCCAGTGGTGCCAGTGCACTCTCTGGACTCACTACACTGCATCCCCAGTGGTGCCAGTGCACTCTATGGACTCACTACACTGCATCCCCAGTGGTGCCAGTGCACTCTCTGGACTCACTGCGCTGCATCCCCAGTGGTGCCAGTGCACTCTCTGTAGTCATTGCGCTGCATCCCCAGTGGTGCCAGGGCTCTCTCTGGACTCACTGCACTGCATCCCCACTGGTGCCAGTGCACTCTCTGGACTCACTGCAGTGCATCCCCAGTGGTGCCAGTGCACTCTCTGGACTCACTGCACTGCATCCCCAGTGGTGCCGGTGCACTCTCTACAGTCACTGCAGTGCATCTCCAGTGGTGCCAGTGCACTCTCTGGAGTCTCTGCAGTGCATCCCCAGTGGTGCCAGTGCACTCTATGGACTCACTGTACTGCATCCCCAGTGGTGCCAGTGCACTCTCTGGACTCAATGCACTGCATCCCCAGTGGTGCCAGTGCACTCTCTGGACTCACTGCAGTACATCCCCAATGGTGCCAGTGTACTCTCTGGACTCACTGCACTGCATCCCCAGTGGTGCCAGTGCACTCTCTGGACTCACTGCAGTGCATCCCCAGTGGTGCCAGTTCACTCTCTGGAGTCACTGTACTGCATCCCCAGTGGTGCCAGTGCACTCTATGGACTCACTGCACTGCATCCCCAGTGTTGCCAGTGCACTCTGTGAACTCACTGTACTGCATCCCCAGTGGTGCCAGTGCACTCTCTGGACTCACTGCACTGCATCCCCAGTGGTGCCAGTGCACTCTCTGGAGGCATAGCAGTTCATCCCCAGTGGTGCCAGTGCACTCTGTGGACTCACTGTACTGCATCCCCAGTGGCACCAGTGCACTCTCTGGACTCACTGCACTGCATCCAGAGTGGTGCCTGTGCACTCTCTGGACTCACTGCACTGCATCCCCAGTGGTGCCAGTGCACTCTCTGGACTCACAGCACTGCATCCCCAGTGGTGCCAGTGCACTCTCTGTAGTCATTGCGCTGCATCCCCAGTGGTGCCAGTGCAATCTCTGGACTCACTGCACTGCATCCCCAGTGGGGCCAGTGCACTCTCTGGACTCACTGCAGTGCATCCCCAGTGGGGCCAGTGCACTCTATGGACTCACTGCAGTGCATCCCCAGTGGTGCCAGTGCACTCTCTGGACTCACTGCAGTGCATCCCCAGTGGTGCCAGTGCACTCTCTGGACTCACTGCACTACATCCCCAGTGGTGCCAGTGCACTCTCTGGACTCACTGCACTGCATCCCCAGTGCTGACAGTGCACTCTCTGGACTCACTGCAGTGCATCCCCAGTGGTGCCAGTGCACTCTCTGGACTCACTGCAGTGCATCCCCAGTGGTGCCAGTGCACTCTCTGGAGTCTCTGCAGTGCATCACCAGTGGTGCCAGTGCACTCTGTGGACTCACTGTACTGCATCCCCAGTGGTACAAGTGCACTCTCTGGACTCACTGCAGTACATCCCCAATGGTGACAGTGTACTCTCTGCACTCACTGCAGTGCATCCCCTGTGGTGCCAGTGCACTCTCTGGAGTCACTGTACTGCATCCCCAGTGGTGCCAGTGCACTCTCTGGACTAACTGAACTGCATCCCCTATTGATCCAGTGCACTCTCTGGAGTCACTGCACTTCATCCCCAGTGGTGCCAGTGCACTTTCTGGAGTTACTGCAGTGCATCCCCAGTGGTGCCAGTGCACTCTGTGGACTCACTGTACTGCATCCACAGTGGTGCCAGTGCACTATCTGGACTCACCGCACTGCATCCAGAGTGGTGCCAGTGCACTCTCTGGACTCACTGCACTGCATCCCCAGTGGTGCCAGTGCACTCTCTGGACTCACTGCACTGCATCCCCAGTGGTGCCAGTGCACTCTCTGGACTCACTGCAGTGCATCCCCAGTGGTGCCAGTGCACTCTCTGGACTTACAGCACTGCATCCCCAGTGGTGCCAGTGCACTCTCTGGACTCACTGCGCTGAATCCCCAGTAGTGCCAGTGCACTCTCTGGACTCACTGCTCTGCATCCCCAGTGGTGCCAGTGCACTCTCTGGACTCCCTGCAGTGCTTCCCCAGTGGTGCCAGTGCACTCTCTGGACTCACTGCTCTGCATCCCCAGTGGTGCCAGTGCACTCTCTGGAGTCACTGCAGTGCTTCCCCAGTGGTGCCAGTGCACTCTCTAGAGTCACTGCAGTGCATCCCCAGTGGTGCCAGCGCACTCTCTGGAGTCTCTGCAGTGCATCCCCAGTGGTGCCAGTGCACTCTGTGGACTGACTGTACTGCATCCCCAGTGGTGCCAGTGCACTCTCTGGACTCACTGCAGTACATCCCCATGGTGCCAGTGTACTCTCTGCACTCTCTGCAGTGCATCCCCTGTGGTGCCAGTGCACTCTCTGGACTCACAGCACTGCATCCCCAGTGGTGCCAGTGCACTCTCTGTAGTCATTGCGCTGCATCCCCAGTGGTGCCAGTGCAATCTCTGGACTCACTGCACTGCATCCCCAGTGGGGCCAGTGCACTCTCTGGACTCACTGCAGTGCATCCCCAGTGGGGCCAGTGCACTCTATGGACTCACTGCAGTGCATCCCCAGTGGTGCCAGTGCACTCTCTGGACTCACTGCAGTGCATCCCCAGTGGTGCCAGTGCACTCTGTGGACTCACTGCACTACATCCCCAGTGGTGCCAGTGCACTATCTGGACTCACTGCACTGCATCCCCAGTGCTGACAGTGCACTCTCTGGACTCACCGCACTGCATCCCCAGTGCTGACAGTGCACTCTCTGGACTCACTGCAGTGCATCCCCAGTGGTGCCAGTGCACTCTCTGGACTCACTGCAGTGCATCCCCAGTGGTGCCAGTGCACTCTCTGGAGTCTCTCCAGTGCATCACCAGTGGTGCCAGTGCACTCTGTGGACTCACTGTACTGCATCCCCAGTGGTGCCAGTGCACTCTCTGGACTCACTGCAGTACATCCCCAATGGTGCCAGTGTACTCTCTGCACTCACTGCAGTGCATCCCCTGTGGTGCCAGTGCACTCTCTGGACTCACTGCACTGCATCCCCAGTGGTGCCAGTGCACTCTCTGGACTAACTGAACTGCATCCCCTATTGATCCAGTGCACTCTCTGGAGTCACTGCACTGCATCCCCAGTGGTGCCAGTGCACTCTCTGGAGTTACTGCAGTGCATCCCCAGTGGTGCCAGTGCACTCTGTGGACTCACGGTACTGCATCCACAGTTGTGCCAGTGCACTCTCTGGACTCACCGCACTGCATCCAGAGTGGTGCCAGTGCACTCTCTGGACTCACTGCACTGCATCCCCAGTGGTGCCAGTGCACTCTCTGGACTCACCGCACTGCATCCCCAGTGGTGCCAGTGCACTCTCTGGACTCACTGCAGTGCATCCCCAGAGGTGCCAGTGCACTCTCTGGACTTACAGCACTGCATCCCCAGTGGTGCCAGTGCACTCTCTGGACTCACTGCGCTGAATCCCCAGTAGTGCCAGTGCACTCTCTGGACTCACTGCTCTGCATCCCCAGTGGTGCCAGTGCACTCTCTGGAGTCACTGCAGTGCTTCCCCAGTGGTGCCAGTGCACTCTCTGGACTCACTGCTCTGCATCCCCAGTGGTGCCAGTGCACTCTCTGGAGTCACTGCAGAGCTTCCCCAGTGGTGCCAGTGCACTCTCTAGAGTCACTGCAGTGCATCCCCAGTGGTGCCAGCGCACTCTCTGGAGTCTCTGCAGTGCATCCCCAGTGGTGCCAGTGCACTCTGTGGACTCACTGTACTGCATCCCCAGTGGGGCCAGTGCACTCTCTGGACTCACTGCACTGCATCCCCAGTGGTGCCAGTGCACTCTCTGGACTCACTGCAGTACATCCCCAATGGTGCCAGTGTACTCTCTGCACTCACTGCAGTGCATCCCCAGTGGTGCCAGTGCACTCTCTGGACTCACTGCAGTGCATCTCCAGTGGTGCCAGTTCACTCTCTGGAGTCACTGTACTGCATCCCCAGTGGTGCCAGTGCACTCTCTGGACTCACTGCAGTGCATCCCCAGTGGTGCCAGTGCACTCTCTGGACTAACTGAACTGCATCCCCAATTGATCCAGTGCACTCTCTGGACTCACTGCACTGCATCCAGAGTGGTGCCAGTGCACTCTCTGGACTCACTGCAGTGCATCCCCAGTGGTGCCAGTGCACTCTCTGGACTCACTGCACTGCATCCCCAGTTGTGCCAGTGCACTCTCTGGACTCACAGCACTGCATCCCCAGTGGTGCCAGTGCACTCTCTGTAGTCATTGCGCTGCATCCCCAGTGGTACCAGTGCACTCTCTGGACTCACTGCACTGCATCCCCAGTGGGGCCAGTGCACTCTCAGGAGTCATTTCAGTGCATCCCCAGTGGTGCCAGTGCACTCTATGGACTCACTGCACTGCATCACCAGTGGTGCCAGTGCACTCTCTGGACTCACTGCAGTGCATCCCCAGTGGTGCCAATGCAGTCTCTGGACTCACTGCACTGCATCCCCAAGGTGGCAGTGCACTCTCTGCACTCACTACACTGCATCCCCAGTGGTGCCAGTGCACTCTCTGGACTCACTGCAGTGCATCACCAGTGGTGCCAGTGCACTCTCTGGACTCACAGCAGTGCATTCCCAGTGGTGCCAGTGCACTCTCTGGACTCACTGCACTGCATCCCCAGTGGTGCCAGTGCACTATCTGGACTCAATGCACTGCATCCCCAGTGGTGCCAGTGCACTCTCTGGACTCACTGCAGTGCATCCCCAGTGGTGCCAGTACACTCTCTGGACTCACTGTACTGCATCCCCAGTGGTGCCAGTGCACTCTCTGGACTCACTGCACTGCATCCCCAGTGGTGCCGGTGCACTCTCTGGACTCACTGCAGTGCATCCCCAGTGGTGCCAGTGCACTCTTTGGACTCACTGTACTGCATCCCCAGTGGTGCCAGTGCACTCTCTGGACTCACTGCAGTACATCCCCAATGGTGCCAGTGTACTCTCTGCACTCACTGCAGTGCATCCCCAGTGGTGCCAGTGCACTCTCTGGACTAACCGCACTGCATCCAGAGTGGTGCCAGTGCACTCTCTAGAGTCACTGCATTGCATCCCCAGTGGTGCCAGTGCACTCTCTGGACTCACTGCACTGCATCCCCAGTGGTGCCAGTGCACTCTCTGGACTCACCGCACTGCATCCCCAGTGGTGCCAGTGCACTCTCTGGACTCACTGCAGTGCATCCCCAGTGGTGCCAGTGCACTCTCTGGACTCACTGCACTGCATCCCCCGTGGTGCCAGTGCACTCTCTGGAGTCACTGCACTGCATCCCCAGTGGTGCCAGTGCACTCTCTGGTCTCACTGCAATGCATCCCTAGTGGTGCCAGTGCACTCTCTGGACTCACTGCGCTGCATCCCCAGTGGTGCCAGTGCACTCTCTGGACTCACTGCACTGCATCCCCAGTGGTGCCAGTGCACTCTCTGGACTCACTGCAGTGCATCACCAGTGGTGCCAGTGCACTCTCTGCACTCACTGCACTGCATCCCCAGTGGTGCCCGTGCACTCTCTGGACTCACTGCAGTGCATCCCCAGTGGTGCCAGTGCACTCTCTGGACACACTGCACTGCATCCCCAGTGGTGCCAGTGCACTCTCTGGACTCACAGCAGTGCATCCCCAGTGGTGCCAGTGCACTCTCTGGACTCACTGCAGTGCATCCCCAGTGGTGCCAGTGCACTCTCTGGACTCACTGCACTGCATCCCCAGAGGTGCCAGTGCACTCTCTGGAGTCTCTGCAGAGCATCCCCAGTGGTGCCAGTGCACTCTGTGGACTCACTGTACTGCATCCCCAGTGGTGCCAGTGCACTCTCTGGACTCACTGCACTGCATCCAGAGTGGGGCCAGTGCACTCTCTGGACTCACTGCAGTACATCCCCAATTGTGCCAGTGTACTCTCTGCACTCACTGCAGTGCATCCCCAGTGGTGCCAGTGCACTCTCTGGACTCACTGCAGTGCATCCCCAGTGGTGCCAGTTCACTCTCTGGAGTCACTGTACTGCATCCCCAGTGGTGCCAGTGCACTCTCTGGACTCACTGCACTGCATCCCCAGTGGTGCCAGTGCACTCTCTGGACTCACTGCAGTGCATTCCCAGTGGTCCCAGTGCACTCTGTGGACTCACTGTACTGCATCCACAGTGGTGCCAGTGCACTCTCTGGATTCACCGCACTGCATCCAGAGTGGTGCCAGTGCACTCTCTGGACTCACGGCACTGCATTCCCAGTGGTGCCACTGCACTCTCTGGACTCACTGCAGTGCATCCCCAGTGGTGCCAGTGCACTCTCTGGACTCACTGCACTGCATCCCCAGTGGTGCCAGTGCTCTCTCTGGACTCACTGCACTGCATCCCCAGTGGTGCCAGTGCACTCTCTGGACTCACTGCACTGCATCACCAGTGGTGCCAGTGCACTCTCTGGACTCACTGCACTGCATCCCCAGTGGTGCCAGTGCACTCTCTGGACTCACTGCACTGCATCCCCAGTGGTGCCAATGCACTCTCTAGAGTCACTGCAGTGCATGACCAGTGGTGCCAGTGCACTCTCTGGACTCACTGCACTGCATCCCCAGTGGTGCCAGTGCACTCTATGGAGTCACTGCACTGCATCCCCAGTGGTGCCAGTGCACTCTCTGGACTCACTGCAGTGCATCCCCAGTGGTGCCAGTGCACTCTCTGGACTAACTGAACTGCATCCCCTATTGATCCAGTGCACTCTCTGGAGTCACTGCACTGCATCCCCAGTGGTGCCAGTGCACTCTCTGGAGTTACTGCAGTGCATCCCCAGTGGTGCCAGTGAACTCTGTGGACTCACGGTACTGCATCCACAGTTGTGCCAGTGCACTCTCTGGACTCACCGCACTGCATCCAGAGTGGTGCCAGTGCACTCGCTGGACTCACTGCACTGCATCCCCAGTGGTGCCAGTGCACTCTCTGGACTCACCGCACTGCATCCCCAGTGGTGCCAGTGCACTCTCTGGACTCACTGCAGTGCATCCCCAGAGGTGCCAGTGCACTCTCTGGACTTACAGCACTGCATCCCCAGTGGTGCCAGTGCACTCTCTGGACTCACTGCGCTGAATCCCCAGTAGTGCCAGTGCACTCTCTGGACTCACTGCTCTGCATCCCCAGTGGTGCCAGTGCACTCTCTGGAGTCACTGCAGTGCTTCCCCAGTGGTGCCAGTGCACTCTCTGGACTCACTGCTCTGCATCCCCAGTGGTGCCAGTGCACTCTCTGGAGTCACTGCAGTGCTTCCCCAGTGGTGCCAGTGCACTCTCTAGAGTCACTGCAGTGCATCCCCAGTGGTGCCAGCGCACTCTCTGGAGTCTCTGCAGTGCATCCCCAGTGGTGCCAGTGCACTCTGTGGACTCACTGCACTGCATCCCCAGTGGTGCCAGTGCACTCTCTGGAGTCACTGCACTGCATCCCCAGTGGTGCCAGTGCACTCTCTGGACTCACTGCAGTACATCCCCAATGGTGCCAGTGTACTCTCTGCACTCACTGCAGTGCATCCCCAGTGGTGCCAGTGCACTCTCTGGACTCACTGCAGTGCATCTCCAGTGGTGCCAGTTCACTCTCTGGAGTCACTGTACTGCATCCCCAGTGGTGCCAGTGCACTCTCTGGACTCACTGCAGTGCATCCCCAGTGGTGCCAGTGCACTCTCTGGACTAACTGAACTGCATACCCAAATGATCCAGTGCACTCTCTGGACTCACTGCACTGCATCTAGAGTGGTGCCAGTGCACTCTCTGGACTCACTGCAGTGCATCCCCAGTGGTGCCAGTGCACTCTCTGGACTCACTGCACTGCATCCCCAGTGGTGCCAGTGCACTCTCTGGACTCACAGCACTGCATCCCCAGTGGTGCCAGTGCACTCTCTGTAGTCATTGCACTGCATCCCCAGTGGTACCAGTGCACTCTCTGGACTCACTGCACTGCATCCCCAGTGGGGCCAGTGCACTCTCAGGAGTCATTTCAGTGCATCCCCAGTGGTGCCAGTGCACTCTATGGACTCACTGCAGTGCATCCCCAGTGGTGCCAGTGCACTCTCTGGACTCACTGCAGTGCATCCCCAGTGGTGCCAATGCACTCTCTGGACTCACTGCACTGCATCCCCAAGATGCCAGTGCACTCTCTGCACTCACTACACTGCATCCCCAGTGGTGCCAGTGCACTCTCTGGACTCACTGTAGTGCATCACCAGTGGTGCCAGTGCACTCTCTGGACTCACAGCAGTGCATTCCCAGTGGTGCCAGTGCACTCTCTGGACTCACTGCACTGCATTCCCAGTGGTGCCAGTGCACTCTCTGGACTCAATGCACTGCATCCCCAGTGGTGCCAGTGCACTCTCTGGACTCACTGCAGTGCATCCCCAGTGGTGCCAGTACACTCTCTGGACTCACTGCAGTGCATCCCCAGTGGTGCCAGTGCACTCTCTGGACTCACTGCAGTACATCCCCAATGGTGCCAGTGTACTCTCTGCACTCACTGCAGTGCATCCCCAGTGGTACCAGTGCACTCTCTGGACTCACTGCACTGCATCCCCAGTGGTGCCAGTTCACTCTCTGGAGTCACTGTACTGCATCCCCAGTGGTGCCAGTGCACTCTCTGGACTCACTGTACTGCATCCACAGTGGTGCCAGTGCACTCTCTGGACTAACCGCACTGCATCCAGAGTGGTGCCAGTGCACTCTCTAGAGTCCCTGCATTGCATCCCCACTGGTGCCAGTGCACTCTCTGGACTCACTGCACTGCATCCCCAGTGGTGCCAGTGCACTCTCTGGAGTCACTGCAGTGCATCCCCAGTGGTGCCAGTGAACTCTCTGGACTCACCGCACTGCATCCAGAGTGGTGCTAGTGCACTCTCTGGACTCACTGCAGTGCATCCCCAGTGGTGCCAGTGCACTCTCTGGACTCACTGCACTGCATCCCCCGTGGTGCCAGTGCACTCTCTGGAGTCACTGCACTGCATCCCCAGTGGTGCCAGTGCACTCTCTGGTCTCACTGCAATGCATCCCTAGTGGTGCCAGTGCACTCTCTGGACTCACTGCGCTGCATCCCCAGTGGTGCCAGTGCACTCTCTGGACTCACTGCAGTGCATCACCAGTGGTGCCAGTGCACTCTCTGCACTCACTGCACTGCATCCCCAGTGGTGCCCGTGCACTCTCTGGACTCACAGCAGTGCATCCCCAGTGGTGCCAGTGCACTCTCTGGACTCACTGCACTGCATCCCCAGTGGTGCCAGTGCACTCTCTGGACTCACTGCACTGCATCCCCAGTGGTGCCAGTGCACTCTCTGGAGTCTCTGCAGAGCATCCCCAGTGGTGCCAGTGCACTCTGTGGACTCACTGTACTGCATCCCCAGTGGTGCCAGTGCACTCTCTGGACTCACTGCACTGCATCCAGAGTGGGGCAAGTGCACTCTCTGGACTCACTGCAGTACATCCCCAATTGTGCCAGTGTACTCTCTGCACTCACTGCAGTGCATCCCCAGTGGTGCCAGTGCACTCTCTGGAATCACTGCAGTGCATCCCCAAGGTGCCAGTTCACTCTCTGGAGTCACTGTACTGCATCCCCAGTGGTGCCAGTGCACTCTCTGGACTCACTGCACTGCATCCCCAGTGCTGCCAGTGCACTCTCTGGACTCACTGCAGTGCATCCCCAGTGGTCCCAGTGCACTCTGTGGACTCACTGTACTGCATCCACAGTGGTGCCAGTGCACTCTCTGGACTCACCGCACTGCATCCAGAGTGGTGCCAGTGCACTCTCTGGACTCACGGCACTGCATTCCCAGTGGTGCCACTGCACTCTCTGGACTCACTGCAGTGCATCCCCAGTGGTGCCAGTGCACTCTCTGGACTCACTGCACTGCATCCCCAGTGGTGCCAGTGCTCTCTCTGGAATCACTGCACTGCATCCCCAGTGGTGCCAGTGCACTCTCTGGACTCACTGCACTGCATCACCAGTGGTGCCAGTGCACTCTCTGGACTCACTGCAGTGCATCCCCAGTGGTGCCAGTGCACTCTCTGGACTCACTGCACTGCATCCCCAGTGGTGCCAATGCACTCTCTAGAGTCACTGCAGTGCATGCCCAGTGGTGCCAGTGCACTCTCTGGACTCACTGCACTGCATCCCCAGTGGTGCCAGTGCACTATCTGGACTCAATGCACTGCATCCCCAGTGGTGCCAGTGCACTCTCTGGACTCACTGCAGTGCATCCCCAGTGGTGCCAGTGCACTCTCTGGACTTACAGCACTGCATCCCCATTTGGTGCCAGTGCACTCTCTGGACTCACTGCGCTGCATCCACAGTGGTGCCAGTGCACTCTCTGGACTCACTGCACTGCATCCCCAGTGGTGCCAGTGCACTCTCTGTAGTCATTGCGCTGCATCCCCAGTGGTGCCAGGGCACTCTGTGGACTCACTGCACTGCATCCCCAGTGGTGCCAGTGCACTCTCTGGAGTCACTGCAGTGCTTCCCCAGTGGTGCCAGTGCACTCTCTGGAGTCACTGCACTGCATCCCCAGTGGTGCCGGTGCACTCTCTATAGTCCCTGCAGTGCATCCCCAGTGGTGCCAGTGCACTCTCTGGAGTCTCTGCACTGCATCCAGAGTGGTGCCAGTGCACTCTCTGGACTCACTGCACTGCATCCCCAGTGGTGCCAGTGCACTCTGTGGACTCACTGTACTGCATCCCCAGTGGTGCCAGTGCACTCTCTGGACTCACTGCACTGCATCCCCAGTGGTGCCAGTGCACTCTCTGGACTCACTGCAGTACATCCCCAATGGTGCCAGTGTACTCTCTGCACTCACTGCATGCATACCCAGTGGTGCCAGTGCACTCTCTGGACTCACTGCAGTGCATCCCCAGTGGTGCCAGTGCACTCTCTGGACTCACTGCAGTGCATCCCCAGTGGTGCCAATGCACTCTCTGGACTCACTGCACTGCATCCCCAAGGTGCCAGTGCACTCTCTGCACTCACTACACTGCATCCCCAGTGGTGCCAGTGCACTCTCTGGACTCACTGTAGTGCATCACCAGTGGTGCCAGTGCACTCTCTGGACTCACAGCAGTGCATTCCCAGTGGTGCCAGTGCACTCTCTGGACTCACTGCACTGCATCCCCAGTGGTGCCAGTGCACTCTCTGGACTCAATGCACTGCATCCCCAGTGGTGCCAGTGCACTCTCTGGACTCACTGCAGTGCATCCCCAGTGGTGCCAGTACACTCTCTGGACTCACTGCAGTGCATCCCCAGTGGTGCCAGTGCACTCTCTGGACTCACTGCAGTACATCCCCAATGGTGCCAGTGTACTCTCTGCACTCACTGCAGTGCATCCCCAGTGGTGCCAGTGCACTCTCTGGACTCACTGCAGTGCATCCCCAGTGGTGCCAGTTCACTCTCTGGAGTCACTGTACTGCATCCCCAGTGGTGCCAGTGCACTCTCTGGACTCACTGTACTGCATCCACAGTGGTGCCAGTGCACTCTCTGGACTAACCGCACTGCATCCAGAGTGGTGCCAGTGCACTCTCTAGAGTCACTGCATTGCATCCCCAGTGGTGCCAGTGCACTCTCTGGACTCACTGCACTGCATCCCCAGTGGTGCCAGTGCACTCTGGAGTCACTGCAGTGCATCCCCAGTGGTGCCAGTGCACTCTCTGGACTCACCGCACTGCATCCCCAGTGGTGCCAGTGCACTCTCTGGACTCACTGCACTGCATCCCCAGTGGTGCCAGTGCACTCTCTGGACTCACTGCACTGCATCCCCCGTGGTGCCAGTGCACTCTCTGGAGTCACTGCACTGCATCCCCAGTGGTGCCAGTGCACTCTCTGGTCTCACTGCAATGCATCCCTAGTGGTGCCAGTGCACTCTCTGGACTCACTGCGCTGCATCCCCAGTGGTGCCAGTGCACTCTGTGGACTCACTGCACTGCTTCCCCTGTGGTGCCAGTGCACTCTCTGGACTCACTGCAGTGCATCACCAGTGGTGCCAGTGCACTCTCTGCACTCACTGCACTGCATCCCCAGTGGTGCCCGTTGACTCTCTGGACTCACTGCAGTGCATCCCCAGTGGTGCCAGTGCACTCTCTGGACACACTGCACTGCATCCCCAGAGGTGCCAGTGCACTCTCTGGACTCACAGCAGTGCATCCCCAGTGGTGCCAGTGCACTCTCTGGACTCACTGCACTGCATCCCCAGTGGGGCCAGTGCACTCTCTGGACTCACTGCAGTGCATCCCCAGTGGTGCCAGTGCACTCTCTGGAGTCTCTGCAGAGCATCCCCAGTGGTGCCAGTGCACTCTGTGGACTCACTGTACTGCATCCCCAGTGGTGCCAGTGCACTCTCTGGACTCACTGCACAGCATCGAGAGTGGGGCCAGTGCACTCTCTGGACTCACTGCAGTACATCCCCAATTGTGCCAGTGTACTCTCTGCACTCACTGCAGTGCATCCCCAGTGGTGCCAGTGCACTCTCTGGAGTCACTGCAGTGCATCCCCAAGGTGCCAGTTCACTCTCTGGAGTCACTGTACTGCATCCCCAGTGGTGCCAGTGCACTCTCTGGACTCAATGCACTGCATCCCCAGTGGTGCCTGTGCACTCTCTGGACTCACTGCACTGCATCCCCAGTGGTCCCAGTGCACTCTGTGGACTCACTGTACTGCATCCACAGTGGTGCCAGTGCACTCTCTGGACTCACCGCACTGCATCCAGAGTGGTGCCAGTGCACTCTCTGGACTCACGGCACTGCATTCCCAGTGGTGCCACTGCACTCTCTGGACTCACTGCAGTGCATCCCCAGTGGTGCCAGTGCACTCTCTGGACTCACTGCACTGCATCCCCAGTGGTGCCAGTGCTCTCTCTGGACTCACTGCACTGCATCCCCAGTGGTGCCAGTGCACTCTTTGGACTCACTGCACTGCATCACCAGTGGTGCCAGTGCACTCTCTGGACTCACTGCAGTGCATGCCCAGTGGTGCCAGTGCACTATCTGGACTCACTGCACTGCATCCCCAGTGGTGCCAGTGCACTATCTGGACTCAATGCACTGCATCCCCAGTGGTGCCAGTGCACTCTCTGGACTCACTGCAGTGCATCCCCAGTGGTGCCAGTGCACTCTCTGGACTTACAGCACTGCATCCCCATTTGGTGCCAGTGCACTCTCTGGACTCACTGCGCTGCATCCCCAGTGGTGCCAGTGCACTCTCTGGACTCACTGCACTGCATCCCCAGTGGTGCCAGTGCACTCTCTGTAGTCATTGCGCTGCATCCCCAGTGGTGCCAGGGCACTCTGTGGACTCACTGCACTGCATCCCCAGTGGTGCCAGTGTACTCTCTGGAGTCACTGCAGTGCTTCCCCAGTGGTGCCAGTGCACTCTCTGGACTCACTGCACTGCATCCCCATTGGTGCCGGTGCACTCTCTATAGTCACTGCAGTGCATCCCCAGTGGTGCCAGTGCACTCTCTGGAGTCTCTGCAGTGCATCTCCAGTGGTGCCAGTGCACTCTCTGGACTCACTGCACTGCATCCCCAGTGGTGCCAGTGCACTCTGTGGACTCACTGTACTGCATCCCCAGTGGTGCCAGTGCACTCTCTGGACTCACTGCAGTGCATCCCCAGTGGTGCCAGTGCACTCTCTGGACTCACTGCAGTACATCCCCAATGGTGCCAGTGTACTCTCTGCACTCACTGCATGCATACCCAGTGGTGCCAGTGCACTCTCTGGACTCACTGCAGTGCATCCCCAGTGGTGCCAGTGCACTCTCTGGACTCACTGCACTGCATCCCCAGTGGTGCCAGTGCACTCTCTGGACTCACTGCACTGCATCCCCAGTGGTGCCAGTGCACTCTCTAGAGTCACTGCAGTGCATCCCCAGTGGTGCCAGTGCACTCTCTGGACTCACTGCAGTGCATCCCCAGTGGTGCCAGTGCACTCTCTGGAGTTACTGCAGTGCATCCCCAGTGGTGCCAGTGCACTCTGTGGACTCACCGCACTGCATCCCCAGTGGTGCCAGTGCACTCTCTGGACTCACTGCAGTGCATCCCCAGTGGTGCCAGTGCACTCTCTGCACTTACAGCACTGCATCCCCAGTGGTGCCAGTGCACTCTCTGGACTCACTGCGCTGAATCCCCAGTAGTGCCAGTGCAGTCTCTAGACTCACTGCTCTGCATCCCCAGTGGTGCCAGTGCACTCTCTGGAGTCACTGCAGTGCTTCCCCAGTGGTGCCAGTACACTCTCTGGACTCACTGCTCTGCATCCCCAGTGGTGTCAGTTCACTCTCTGGAGTCACTGCAGTGCTTCCCCAGTGGTGCCAGTACACTCTCTGGACTCACTGCTCTGCATCCCCAGTGGTGTCAGTTCACTCTCTGGAGTCACTGCAGTGCATCACCAGTGGTGCCAGTGCACTCTCTGGACTCACAGCAGTTCATTCCCAGTGGTGCCAGTGCACTCTCTGGACTCACTGCACTGCATCCACAGTGGTGCCAGTGCACTATCTGGACTCACTGCACTGCATCCCCAGTGCTGACAGTGCACTCTCTGGACTCACTGCACTGCATCCCCAGTGGTGTTAGTGCACTCTCTGGACTCACTGCAGTGCATCCCCAGTGGTGCCAGTGCACTCTGTGGACTAACTGCACTGCATCCCCAGTGGTGCCAGTGCACTCTCTGGAGTCTCTGCAGTGCATCCCCAGTGGTGCCAGTGCACTCTCTGGACTCACTGCAGTACATCCCCAATGGTGCCAGTGTACTCTCTGCACTCACTGCACTGCATCCCCAGTGGTGCCAGTGCACTCTCTGGACTCACTGCAGTGCATCCCCAGTGGTGCCAGTTCACTCTCTGGACTCACTGCACTGCATCCCCAGTGGTGCCAGTGCACTCTCTGGACTCACTGCACTGCATCCCCAGTGGTGCCAGTGCACTCTGTGGACTCACTGTACTGCATCCACAGTGGTACCAGTGCACTCTCTGGACTCACCGCGCTGCATCCAGAGAGGTGCCAGTGCACTCTCTAGAGTCACTGCAGTGCATCCCCAGTGGTGCCAGTGCACTCTCTGGACTCACTGCACTGCATCACCAATGGTGCCAGTGCACTCTCTGGAGTCACTGCAGTGCATCCCCAGTGGTGCCAGTGCACTCTGTGGACTCACCGCACTGCATCCCCAGTGGTGCCAGTGCACTCTCTGGACTCACCGCACTGCATCCAGAGTGGTGCCAGTGCACTCTCTGGACTCACTGCACTGCATCCCCAGTGGTGCCAGTGCACTCTCTGGACTCACTGCACTGCATCCCCAGTGGTGCCAGTGCACTCTATGTAGTCATTGCGCTGCATCCCCAGTGGTGCCAGTGCACTCTCTGGACTCACTGCATTGCATCCCCAGTGGTGCCAGTGCACTCTCTGGACTCACTGCATTGCATCCCCAGTGGTGCCAGTGCACTCGCTGGACTCACTGCAGTGCATCCCCAGTGGTGCCAGTGCACTCTCTGGACTCACTGCACTGCATCCCCATTGGTGCCAGTGCACTCTCTGGACTCACTGCACTGCATCCCCAGTGGTGCCAGTGCACTCTCTGGACTCACTGCACTGCATCCCCAGTGGTGCCAGTGCACTCTCTGGAGTCTCTGCAGTGCATCCCCAGTGGTGCCAGTGCACTCTATGGACTCACTGTACTGCATCCCCAGTGGTGCCAGTGCACTCTCTGGACTCACAGCACTGCATCCCCAGTGGTGCCATTGCACTCTCTGGACTCACTGCAGTACATCCCCAATGGTGCCAGTGTACTCTCTGCACTCACTGCAGTGCATCCCCAGTGGTGCCAGTGCACTCTCTGGACTCACTGCAGTCCATCCCCAGTGGTGCCAGTGCACTCACTGGAGTCACTGTACTGCATCCCCAGTGGTGCCAGTGCACTCTCTGGACTAAGTGAACTCCATCCCCAATTGATCCAGTGCACTCTCTGGACTCACTGCACTGCATCCCCAGTGGTGCCAGTGCACTCTCTGGAGTCACTGCAGTGCATCCCCAGTGGTCCCAGTGCACTCTGTGGGCTCACTGTACTGCATCCACAGTGGTGCCAGTGCACTCTCTGGACTCACCGCACTGCATCCAGAGTGGTGCCAGTGCACTCTCTGGACTCACTGCACTGCATTCCCAGTGGTGCCAGTGCACTCTCTGGACTCACTGCACTGCATCCCCAGTAGTGCCAGTGCACTCTCTGGACTCACTGCACTGCATCCCCAGTGGTGCCAGTGCACTCTCTGTAGTCATTGCGCTGCATCCCCAGTGGTGCCAGGGCACTCTCTGGACTCACTGCACTGCATCCCCAGTGGTGCCAGTGCACTCTCTGGAGTCACTGCAGTGCTTCCCCAGTGGTGCCAGTGCACTCGCGGGACTCACTGCAGTGCATCCCCAGTGGTGCCGGTGCACTCTCTACAGTCACTGCAGTGCATCTCCAGTGGTGCCAGTGCACTCTCTGGAGTCTCTGCAGTGCATCCCCAGTGGTGCCAGTGCACTCTATGGACTCACTGTACTGCATCCCCAGTGGTGCCAGTGCACTCTTTGGACTCACTGCACTGCATCCCCAGTGGTGCCAGTGCACTCTCTGGACTCACTGCAGTACATCCCCAATGGTGCCAGTGTACTCTCTGCACTCACTGCAGTGCATCCCCAGTGGTGCCAGTGCACTCTCTGGACTCACTGCAGTGCATCCCCAGTGGTGCCAGTTCACTCTCTGGAGTCACTGTACTGCATCCCCAGTGGTGCCAGTGCACTCTATGGACTCACTGCACTGCATCCCCAGTGGTGCCAGTGCACTCTGTGGACTCACTGTACTGCATCCCCAGTGGTGCCAGTGCACTCTCTGGACTCACTGCACTGCATCCCCAGTGGTGCCAGTGCACTCTCTGGAGGCATAGCAGTGCATCCCCAGTGGTGCCAGTGCACTCTGTGGACTCACTGTACTGCATCCCCAGTGGCACCAGTGCACTCTCTGGACTCACCGCACTGCATCCAGAGTGGTGCCAGTGCACTCTCTGGACTCACTGCACTGCATCCCCAGTGGTGCCAGTGCACTCTCTGGACTCACAGCACTGCATCCCCAGTGGTGCCAGTGCACTCTCTGTAGTCATTGCGCTGCATCCCCAGTGGTGCCAGTGCAATCTCTGGACTCACTGCACTGCATCCCCAGTGGGGCCAGTGCACTCTCTGGACTCACTGCAGTGCATCCCCAGTGGTGCCAGTGCACTCTCTGGACTCACTGCAGTGCATCCCCAGTGGTGCCAGTGCACTCTCTGGACTCACTGCACTACATCCCCAGTGGTGCCAGTGCACTATCTGGACTCACTGCACTGCATCCCCAGTGGTGCCAGTGCACTCTCTGGACTCACTGCACTGCATCCCCAGTGGTGCCAGTGCACTCTCTGGAGTCTCTGCAGTGCATCACCAGTGGTGCCAGTGTACTCTCTGCACTCACTGCAGTGCATCCCCAGTGGTGCCAGTGCACTCTCTGGACTCACTGCACTGCATCCCCAGTGGTGCCAGTGCACTCTCTGGACTAACTGAACTGCATCCCCAATTGATCCAGTGCACTCTCTGGAGTCACTGCACTGCATCCCCAGTGGTGCCAGTGCACTCTCTGTATTTACTGCAGTGCATCCCCAGTGGTGCCAGTGCACTCTGTGGACTCACTGTACTGCATCCCCAGTAGTGCCAGTGCACTCTCTGGACTCACCGCACTGCATCCAGAGTGGTGCCAGTGCACTCTCTGGACTCACTGCACTGCATCCCCAGTGGTGCCAGTGCACTCTCTGGACTCAATGCACTGCATCCCCAGTGGTGCCAGTGCACTCTCTGGACTCACTGCTCTGCATCCCCAGTGGTGCCAGTGCACTCTCTGGACTCACTGCAGTGCAGCCCCAGTGGTGCCAGTGCACTCTCTGGACTCAGTGCACTGCATCCCCAGTGGTGCCAGTGCACTCTCTGCACTCACTGCACTTCATCACCAGTGGTGCCAGTGCACTCTCTGGACTCACTCCACTGCATCCCCAGTGGTGCCAGTGCACTCTCTGGACTCACTGCAGTACATCCCCAATTGATCCAGTGCACTCTCTGGACTCACTGCACTGCATCACCAGTGGTGCCAGTGCACTCTCTGGAGTCACTGCAGTGCATCCCCAGTGGTGCCAGTGCACTCTGTGGACTCACTGTACTGCATCCACAGTGGTGCCAGTGCACTCTCTGGACTCACCGCACTGCATCCAGAGTGGGGCCAGTGCACTCTCTGGACTCACTGCAGTGCATCCCCAGTGGTGCCAGTGCACTCTCTGGACTCACTGCACTGCATCCCCAGTGGTGCCAGTGCACTCTCTGGACTCACTGCACTGCATCCCCAGTGGTGCCAGTGCTCTCTCTGGACTCACTGCACTGCATCCCCAGTGCTGACAGTGCACTCTCTGGACTCACTGCACTGCATCACCAGTGGTGCCAGTGCACTCTCTGGACTCACTGCAGTGCATCCCCAGTAGTGCCAGTGCACTGTCTGGACTCACTGCAGTGCATCCCCAGTGGTGCCAGTGCACTCTCTGGACTCACTGCTCTGCATCCCCAGTGGTGCCAGTGCACTCTCTGGAGTCACTGCAGTGCTTCCCCAGTGGTGCCAGTGCACTCTCTGGACTCACTGCTCTGCATCCCCAGTGGTGCCAGTGCACTCTCTGGAGTCACTGCAGTGCTTCCCCAGTGGTGCCAGTGCACTCTCTAGAGTCACTGCAGTGCATCCCCAGTGGTGCCAGCGCACTCTCTGGACTCTCTGCAGTGCATCCCCAGTGGTGCCAGTGCACTCTGTGGACTCACTGTACTGCATCCCCAGTGGTGCCAGTGCACTCTCTGGACTCACTGCACTGCATCCCCAGTGGTGCCAGTGCACTCTCTGGACTCACTGCAGTACATCCCCAATGGTGCCAGTGTACTCTCTGCACTCACTGCAGTGCATCCCCAGTGGTGCCAGTGCACTCTCTGGACTCACTGCACTGCATCCCCAGTGGTGCCAGTTCACTCTCTGGAGTCACTGTACTGCATCCCCAGTGGTGCCAGTGCACTCTCTGGACTCACTGCAGTGCATCCCCAGTGGTGCCAGTGCACTCTCTGGACTAACTGAACTGCATACCCAATTGATCCAGTGCACTCTCTGGACTCACTGCACTGCATCCAGAGTGGTGCCAGTGCACTCTCTGGACTCACTGCAGTGCATCCCCAGTGGTGCCAGTACACTCTCTGGACTCACTGCACTGCATCCACAGTGGTGCCAGTGCACTCTCTGGACTCACAGCACTGCATCCCCAGTGGTGCCAGTGCACTCTCTGTAGTCATTGCACTGCATCCCCAGTGGTACCAGTGCACTCTCTGGACTCACTGCACTGCATCCCCTGTGGGGCCAGTGCACTCTCAGGAGTCATTTCAGTGCATCCCCAGTGGTGCCAGTGCACTCTATGGACTCACTGCAGTGCATCCCCAGTGGTGCCAGTGCACTCTCTGGACTCACTGCAGTGCATCCCCAGTGGTGCCAATGCACTCTCTGGACTCACTGCACTGCATCCCCAAGGTGCCAGTGCACTCTCTGCACTCACTACACTGCATCCCCAGTGGTGCCAGTGCACTCTCTGGACTCACTATAGTGCATCACCAGTGGTGCCAGTGCACTCTCTGGACTCACAGCAGTGCATTCCCAGTGGTGCCAGTGCACTCTCTGGACTCACTGCACTGCATCCCCAGTGGTGCCAGTGCACTCTCTGGACTCAATGCACTGCATCCCCAGTGGTGCCAGTGCACTCTCTGGACTCACTGCAGTGCATCCCCAGTGGTGCCAGTACACTCTCTGGACTCACTGCAGTGCATCCCCAGTGGTGCCAGTGCACTCTCTGGACTCACTGCAGTACATCCCCAATGGTGCCAGTGTACTCTCTGCACTCACTGCAGTGCATCCCCAGTGGTACCAGTGCACTCTCTGGACTCACTGCAGTGCATCCCCAGTGGTGCCAGTGCACTCTCTGGACTCACAGCACTGCATCCCCAGTGGTGCCAGTGCACTCTCTGGACTCACTGTACTGCATCCACAGTGGTGCCAGTGCACTCTCTGGACTAACCGCACTGCATCCAGAGTGGTGCCAGTGCACTCTCTAGAGTCCCTGCATTGCATCCCCAGTGGTGCCAGTGCACTCTCTGGACTCACTGCACTGCATCCCCAGTGGTGCCAGTGCACTCTCTGGAGTCACTGCAGTGCATCCCCAGTGGTGCCAGTGCACTCTCTGGACTCACCGCACTGCATCCCCAGTGGTGCCAGTGCACTCTCTGGACTCACTGCAGTGCATCCCCAGTGGTGCCAGTGCACTCTCTGGACTCACTGCACTGCATCCCCCGTGGTGCCAGTGCACTCTCTGGAGTCACTGCACTGCATCCCCAGTGGTGCCAGTGCACTCTCTGGTCTCACTGCAATGCATCCCTAGTGGTGCCAGTGCACTCTCTGGACTCACTGCACTGCATCCCCAGTGGTGCCAGTGCACTCTCTGGACTCACTGCAGTGCATCACCAGTGGTGCCAGTGCACTCTCTGCACTCACTGCACTGCATCCCCAGTGGTGCCCGTGCACTCTCTGGACTCACTGCAGTGCATCCCCAGTGGTGCCAGTGCACTCTCTGGACACACTGCACTGCATCCCCAGTGGTGCCAGTGCACTCTCTGGACTCACAGCAGTGCATCCCCAGTGGTGCCAGTGCACTCTCTGGACTCACTGCACTGCATCCCCAGTGGGGCCAGTGCAATCTCTGGGCTCACTGCACTGCATCCCCAGTGGTGCCAGTGCACTCTCTGGAGTCTCTGCAGAGCATCCCCAGTGGTGCCAGTGCACTCTGTGGACTCACTGTACTGCATCCCCAGTGGTGCCAGTGCACTCTCTGGACTCACTGCACTGCATCCAGAGTGGGGCAAGTGCACTCTCTGGACTCACTGCAGTACATCCCCAATTGTGCCAGTGTACTCTCTGCACTCACTGCAGTGCATCCCCAGTGGTGCCAGTGCACTCTCTGGACTCACTGCAGTGCGTCCCCAAGGTGCCAGTTCACTCTCTGGAGTCACTGTACTGCATCCCCAGTGGTGCCAGTGCACTCTCTGGACTCACTGCACTGCATCCCCAGTGCTGCCAGT